>NW_016805299.1:2238201-2253349 GCF_001698545.2 Rhinopithecus bieti | reverse complement strand
AAAAAAAAAAAAAAAAGATAGAGTCTCACTCTGTTTCCCAGGCTGGAGTGCAGTGGTGTGATCTCGGCTCACTGCAACTTCTACTTCCTGCACTCAAGCATTCCTCCACCTCAGCCTCGTAAGTAGCTGAGATTACAGGTGGGCACCACCATGCCCAGCTAATTTCTGTATTTTTTGTAGAGAGAGGGGTTTGCCATGTTGCCTAGCTTGGTCTTGAACTCCAGGGCTCAAGTGATCCTCCTATCTCAGCCTCCCAAAGTGCTGGGATTATAAGTGTGAGCCACCTCACCCAGCCAGAGGTGGACTTAAATCCAGCTTTGTCTGAGAAACTGAGTTCTTAACCATTTTGTTATGCCTGGCCTGTGCCAGGCTTTGAGAGAATTTAGAGGAATCTGGAAAAAAAGGGGTCTTCTGGCTGGGCGTGGTGGCTCACGCCTGTAATCCCAGCACTTTGGGAGGCTGAGGTGGGCAGATCACCTGAGGTCAGGAGTTCCAGACCAGCCTGGCCAACTGGTGAAACCCTGTCTCTACTAAAAATATAAAAATTAGCCGGGCGTGGTGGCAGGTGCCTGTAATCCCAGCTACTCCGGAGGCTGAGGCAGGAGAATTGCTTGAACCCAGGAGGCGGAGGTTGCAGTGAGTCGAGATTGTTTCACTACACTCCAGCCTGGGTGACAGAGCAAGACTCTGTCTAAAAAAAAAAAAAGAAAGAAAGAAAGAAAGAAAAAAAGGTGGGAGGGTCTCCTGCGGCCCGAAGTGGAATGAGGAAGTTGAATAGTTATCGTACGAGGTACAGTGAGCTGAACATCACCGGGGAACCAGAGGCCAGGGTCAGGATGTAACCAGGAAAGGCTTCCTGGAAGAGGTGAGAACCAAGTGTCATGTGTACAGACAGAGGTGGGGAACCATGTGGGGCTGGCCTGAGCAGAGCCTCAGGTGTAGACGAGTGTATGAGCATCAACAGGGACCAGTAAGGAAAAATAACTGAGCACCAAATTCTATGGGGTCACAGAGGTAGATGATACTGGGGGTCTGCCCTTCAAAGCTGACAATCTAGCTAGGGAGAAGGTTGAGGGGTGGGGGTAGGAACACAGAAATAAGTAATAGCTATCACTGTGCACCCCGCCCCCATGTGTCAGGCTTTCTACCTACATGGACACATTTAAGCTCACAACATCTCTGGAAGATCCAGTTCCAGAACATCTCTGGAAGCTCACAACATCTCCGGAAGTGGCATGAGCCACTGCATGCAGCCCCCAGGAGCTCTTGATCTGAGGCACAAAGATGCTTAGGGGGTTTCCAAGTATATTTTATGGTCACCTCTTCTCCCAACAATGTCTGCTATACTGTGTGTTTACACGTAGGTGTGTTTTTAGAGGAAAGGGTTCAAAGCTTTCATTACACTTTTTTTTTTTTTTTTTTCTAATAAAGAAAAAAGCTTTGTTGCCCAGGCTGGTCTCAAACTCCCAAGCTCAAGCAATCTGTCCACCACCTCAGCCTCCCAAAGTGTTGGGATTACAGCCATGAGCCACCATGCTGGTCCTCATTACATTCTCAAAGGGGCCTATAAAAAAAAAAAAAAAAAAAAGAGGCCGGGCGCGGTGGCTCACGCCTGTAATCCCAGTACTTTAGGAGGCTGAGACAGGCGGATCACAAGGTCAGGAGATGGAGACCATCCTGGCCAATATGGTGAAACCCTGTCTCTACTAAAGTATAAAAAAAAATTAGCCAGGCATGGTGGTGCATGCCTGTAATCCCAGCTACTCAGGAGGCTGAGGCAGGCAAATGGCTTGAACCCGGGAGGTGGAGATTGCAGTGAGCTGAGATCATGCCACTGCACTCCAGCCTGGCAACAGAGCAAGACTCCGTTTCAAAAAAAAAAAAAGTTTACTGTCATTTTATGTTATATACTTTTTTTAAAAAAAGTTTTATTTTAAAGCTGCTTTTAGACAAATAGAAGGAAGAAAAGGAAGGAAGAAGGGGTAAGGAGGAAAGAATTTTGTAGACAAAATTTAACAGATGTCAATTTTTTTTTTTTTTTGGGTCGCCCAGGCTGGAGTGCCGTGGCATGATCTCAGCTAGTCACTGCAACTTGCCCTCCTGGGTTCAAGCGATTCTTGTGCCTCAGCCACCTGGGTAGCTGGGATTACAGGTGTGCGCCACCACGCCCAGGTAATTTTTGTATTTTTAGTAGAAGTGGGGTTTCACCATGTTGGCCAGGCTGGTCTTGAACTTGTGATGTCAAGTGATCCGCCAGTCTCCGTATCCCAAAGTGCTGGGATTACAGGCGTGAACCATCACTCCTGGCCAGATGTAAATTTTTGTTTCCACAATTTCAAGGAAGAGAAAGCCAGTGTGACCAGAGGTCAAAAGATGAGAATGTTGGCCGGGCACGGTGGCTCATGCCTGTCATCCCACTATTTTGGGAAGCCGAGGCAGATGGATTACCTGAGGTCAAGAGTTTGAGACCAGCCTGGCTAACATGGTGAAACACTGTCTGTACTAAAAATACAAAAAAAATTAGCTGGGCGTGGTGGTGCACACCTGTAATCCCAGCTACTCAGGAGGCTGAGGCAGGAGAACTGCTTGAACCTGGGATGGGGAGGTTGCATTGAGCCGAGATTGCGCCGCTGCACTCCAGCCTAAGTAACAAGAGTGAAACTCCGTCTCAAAANGCCGAGGCAGATGGATTACCTGAGGTCAAGAGTTTGAGACCAGCCTGGCTAACATGGTGAAACACTGTCTGTACTAAAAATACAAAAAAAATTAGCTGGGCGTGGTGGTGCACACCTGTAATCCCAGCTACTCAGGAGGCTGAGGCAGGAGAACTGCTTGAACCTGGGATGGGGAGGTTGCATTGAGCCGAGATTGCGCCGCTGCACTCCAGCCTAAGTAACAAGAGTGAAACTCCGTCTCAAAAAAAAAAAAAAAAAAAAAAAAAGATGAGACTGTTGAGTCAGGATTAAGATCCAGATCTGCTGGCACCAATTTCAGTGCTCTTTATACTTTCTGTTGCTATTCATTCATTCATCCACTCATTCAGCAAATGTGTATCAAGTATCTGGTATGTGCCAGGTATGATTCCAAATTACACCATTCCCACATTATTTTGAGAATGCTGCAGTGCCAAACTCTTGGTATCACAGACTGTATATTCCAGTGGGGGAGACAGACAAAATAATATAATAATATAACGACGAAGGCGCAATGTTATGTGCTATGAAAAAACGCAGTCAGAGGTTGGCGAGGAAGGGGAACGGAATTTTAGATAGGGCGTTCTGGGCTCAGAACCTCCAGATGCCCGTCCATGGACTCCAACGAAGAGAGCGATTCCAGGTACCGGGGAACCCTGCACAAACCTCTCTTGAGCTTCCGCCTCGCCCAGGTTGGGACGGTAGGGAGACCAGTGGGCACATGCATGCGCACGAAGGAAACGGCAAAGCCTGAAGGAAGGTGCAGAGCGCATGCTCTCTCTTGCCCGAGACGCCGAGGATTTTGACGAGGACTCTCTTGGCCCGGATGGTAGTGCTCAGGTTAATGCCAGCGGGAGGGCGGTGCCCAATAGTAACTTCCTTTGGAGGTTGTAGTCCTGCCCCCGAGCCAATTTTCTACTTCCGTTTCCGGCGCTGCGGCAGTCCAGGTCGAAAATGGCGGCAGTTGGTGTGTCCCGAGTTTCTCGGCTGCTGGGTCGGTCCGGCCCACAGCTGGGGCGGCCTATGTCGAGTGGCGCCCATGGCGAAGAGGGCTCAGGTACTGGGGCTGGGGTTGACAGGTCGGGCCTCAGCCCCGCTCGGGCGAGGCAGGGCGGGACTATGACCTTGGCCCGAGGCCTTGCGGGAGGGAAAGTGAGACCCGGGTCCGCCCCATACCGGGGCTAAGCGATTGTGGCTTCTCCGTAGCTCGCATGTGGAAGACCCTCACCTTCTTCGTCGCGCTCCCCGGGGTGGCAGTCAGCATGCTGAATGTGTACCTGAAGTCGCACCACGGAGAGCACGAGAGACCCGAGTTCATCGCCTACCCCCATCTCCGCATCAGGACCAAGGTACGCCCTTGCACATCTCTTCAAGTGTCCGTCTCTTCGTTATGTGTGCCTTAGTGCAAGTTCTTCATTCTCTAAAGGCATGGGTGCCAGGCGTGCACAGCTTGTTTATCCTCACAGACAGAAAATGTATTTTCTTCCATTTTGTGGAAGGACAGCTGACACTTGGGATGACGTCCCAATTTTCTTTTTCAAGGTCATACAATAAGTGCCCTTCAGTTTCCCTTTTCTCCGATTCATCCTACTTCCTGCCTTCTGAGACAGTTCTGAAACAGGTGTCCGTTGTGTAAAGTTTGGAGGTTTGGGAAATCTAATTAGAGTGGCAAAGTCTGAAGGTGGTTACCGTAAGCGAACCCAGCTACATGGGGGAGGCTGAAGCAGGAGAATCCCTTGAACCTAGGAGGCGGAGTTTGCAGTGAGCTGAGATCGTGCCACTGCACTCCAGCCTGGGCGACACAGCGAGACTCTAGTCTCAAAACAACAACAAAACATGGGCATCTGGCAGCTACTAGTTGCATAATGAAAGGCTGACAGCTTTCTGTATTTCCAACCACTATCTTCTCGACTATTTTGTTGGCTGTTGATGTAGATACATTACAATGATTTGTCCTCTGTTGTTTGCTGTATCTTTAACAAGGGCTTATTCTGATTCTTTAATACTGGCCGTGCGCGGTGGCTCACGCCAGTAATCCCAGCACTTTGGGAGGCTAAGGCGGGTGGATCACCTGAGGTCAGGAGTTCAAGACCAGCCTGGTCAACATGGCAAAACACTGTCTCTACTAAAAATACAAAAAATAGCCGGGTGTGGTGGCGGGCGCCTGTAATCCCAGCTACTTGGGAGGCTGAGGTGGGAGAATCGCTTAAACCCAGGAGGCGGAGGTTGCAGTGAACCGAGATCCGGCCATTGCACTACATCCTGGGCAACAGGAGTGAAACTCCGTCTCAAAAAATAATAATAATAATAATAATATACTTAGCCAAAAGGCCGAGAAGTGATGGAAAAATAATTATTATTACATCACCTAGCCCATATAGGACTGGCCTTGTAGAAACTTAACCTAGACTCTTGAATTTGTTGAGTCTTTGAGCAGCACTCCCACCCTCGTACAGTGGAATTAGAAGTCAGACAGTAAAGGTTTCTCAACCTCAGCACTGTTGACATTTGGGGCTGGGTAATTCTTGTTGGGCCATATCCTTGGCCTGTACCCACTAGGTGGCAGTAGTACCTGCTCAACCTTGCTCCCCCTTCCCTTCCCCCGCCCCCACCACAATGTCTCCAGATACTGCCCATTGTCCCCAGGAGGGGCAAAATCACCCTGGGTTGGAGATTGTTGCCTTAAAGTAATGCTTTTCAAAGGTAATAGGCAAGATAATTGAGGGTGGACTGCCGTTTCCCAGCCCAGATATTGTTTGAAGTCTGAGATGGTGCCAGAAATCTGTATTTAATTAAGCATCTCCCTTCCCTAATACTGACTGCCAACATTTTGATACAGGTGATTTGAGGATTACACTTTCATAAACACAGCACTGGATATACTAGTTACTAGGGAGAGGATTATGAGTACCTAACTTGAGCTTGCATTTTCTGCCATCCATATTTGTTTCTGGAATTAAAACTATCCTGTAGCCAGGATAACTTTAAGGGCTCCCCTGGTAGTTATAAGAGCTCATTAAATAATGGGAAGGTTGAACTATGCCAGTAGATAAAGGACTAATTTCCATTTTGTTTTTGTATATGATCTGTAGTCCTGTTATAAGCAGTTCATGACAGTGTTCTTTCTGAATTATTTTCTGGAATTATCTAACTGACATCTTCACTCGACAGCCGTTTCCCTGGGGAGATGGTAACCATAGTCTATTCCATAACCCTCATGTGAATCCACTTCCAACTGGCTATGAAGATGAATAAAGAGAATCTGGACCACTACCTGGGCACCAGGGACCACAGCACTGGTTTGGACCATTACTCTGCACATGGACCAGAAAAAGTATACGGGACCTTAAGCTCATCTTCTTGTATCAAATGATGACTGGTATACTGGTCTTCCATCCCTTTGCTTGTGGCAGGAGATGGCTTAAATAAATAACTTAAACTTAGACTAGTCATGAGTTGAGTTACTTTCTTTGGTTGTGTTTTTTCGCAGAAATTAGCATTTGCAAGCTGAAAAGAAATTGGCATTAGTTATTTCTGTTTCCACAGTGAAGGTCTAGGCTGCTGTTTAGTGTTACAGGTCCAATTCAGCCCACTGAGTAAGTGTAACAGCCCCTCTTGGTTTATTGTGCCTGATGTGGGTAAAGGGACCAAGTGTAGCAGTGCTAATTAAGCATCAAGATTAGTCTTGGCCAGGTGCGGTGGCTCATGCCTATAATCCCAGCACTTTGGGGGGCTGAGGCTGGCGGATCACCTGAGGTCAGGAGTTCGAGACCAGCCTGGCAAACATGACGGAACCCTGTCTCTACTAAAAATACAAAAATTAGTTGGGTGTGGTGGCGCGCTCCTATAGCTGGGTGTGGAGTCTTGAACCCGGGAGGTGGAGGTTGCAGTGAGCCAAGATCGTGCCACTGCAATCCAGTCTGGGCAACAGAGCGAGACTCTGTCTCAAAAAACCTATGGTCCTTGACGGGCCTGAGATTTCAAAGACATTGAATGGCTAGCAGAATGGCTGCATTTTACATCTGAAAGAGGTACTTGTATTTCTCAGGAGGAAGTGCTTGATCTGGGTCTCATCTTTTTCCTGTCCCACTCCACTAGCATTTACTGCAGAATCTTCCCTGTAGTCATAATTTTCTCAAACATGTCAAGTTCTTACCTTGAGGTAATCTCCTTCAGGGCTGGTAGGGTCAGAAATCTTAAGAGAAATAAAGGGAGTGTGACACATTTCTGCTTATTGACTTTTTTCTGGAATTAAAACTATCCTGTTTTAATGGATAGTAAATGGCAGTAGTAGTAGTTACAAAACCACTCTGAGAGGGCAATTAATTGCAATCAAAATTTAAAACCTTTATTTTGGCTGGGTACGGTGACTCACACCTGTAATCCTAGCACTTTGGGAGGCCAAGGCGGGCAGATCATGAGGTCAAGAGATCAAGACCATCCTGGACAACATGGTAAAACCTCATCTCTACTGAAAATACAAAAATTCGCTGGGCGTGGTGGCACGCACCTGTAGTCCCAGGAGGCGGAGGTTGCAGTGAGCCCAGATCGCTCTACTACACTCCAACCTGGAGACAGAGTGAGACTCCGTCTCAAAACAAATAAAACCTTTTTTATTTGTTTTGAGACGGAGTCTCACTCTGTTGCCCAGGCTACAGTGCAGTGGCACGATCTCAGTTCACTGCAACCTTCTCCCAGATTGAAGCGATTCTCCTGCCTCAGCCTCCCGAATAGCTGGGACTACAGGCACGTGCCACCACACCCGGCTAATTTTTTGTGTGTTTTTAGTAGCGACAAGGTTTCGCATGTTGGCCAGGCTGGTCTTGAACTCCTAACCTCAGGTGATCTGCTCACCTCAGCCTCCCAAACTGCTGGGATTACAGGTCTGAGCCACTGTGCCTGGCCAGAGCTGGTTTATTCTTTCTTTCTTTTTTTTTTTTTTTGAGACAAGAGTTTCGCTCTTGTTGCCCAGGCTGGAGTGCAATGGCATGATCTTGGCTCACCACAACCTCCACCTCCCAGGTTCAAGCAATTCTCCTGCCTCATCCTCCTGAGTAGCTGGGATTACAAGCATGTGCCACCACACCTAGCTAATTTTTTGTATTTTAAGTAGAGACAGGGTTTCTCTATGTTGGGCAAGCTAGCCTCAAACTCCCAACCTCAGGTGATCCGCCCACCTCAGCCTCCCAAAGTGCTGGGTTTACAGGCGTGAGCCACCACGCCCGGCCAGTTGGTTTATTCTTTTTTTTTTTAATTTTTTTTTTGAGACGGAGTCTCGCTCTGTCGCCCAGGCTGAAGCGCAGTGGCCGGATCTCAGCTCACTGCAAGCTCCGCCTCCCGGGTTCACGCCATTCTCCTGCCTCAGCCTCCCAAGTAGCTGGAACTACAGGCGCCCGCCACCTCGCCCGGCTAGTTTTTTGTATTTTTTAGTAGAGACGGGGTTTCACTGTGTTAGCCAGGATGGTCTCGATCTCCTAACCTCGTGATCCGCCCGTCTCGACCTCCCAAAGTGCTGGGATTACAGGCTTGAGCCACCGCGCCCGGCCAGTTGGTTTATTCTTAAGGCTCAAAGGAACACTTTCGTGGTAAGGTTCAAGAGGCAACGAGGTATTTCATGTTGTATTACATTAAACTGGTAATGCAAAAGTAAGGCACATACAGTACAGAATAGAGAATCTCATTATCTTTCCCATTTTGTGATATAACAGCCTGTACTTCTGAGTCCCTATAGGACTGTTTTGGTTGTGGCCAGTCTGAGTTTAGGACAGATGTATATTATACTTCAGCTTGCTGCCTGGCCTCCCTTGGCTAGGTTCCAAACATCTTTTATAATCCTTGGATAATGGACCCTAGCTAGTCATAAATATAAATGAAGAATATTTTGAAGTGACATTACGGACAAGTCACATTAAATATGATGTAGCGACTGGTAAAGTGGAGACAAGACAATAGAGTTAGGGCCTTCTATAAATCAAGTTTCTTGGTTTATTTTTGAGACAGAGTCTTGCTCTGTCACCCAGCCTGGAGTGCAGTGGCACAGTCACAGCCCACTGTAGTCTCCACCTCCCAGGCTCAGGTGATGCTCCCACCTCAGCCTTTCGAGTAGCTGGGACTACAGGCCCACACCACCATACCCTGCTAATTTTTTTTTGTAGAGACGGGGTTTCGCCATGTTGCCCAGGCTGGTCTCGAATTCCTGAGCTCAAGTGATCGGCCCATCTCACCTTCCAAAGTGTTACAGGCATGAGTCACCATACCCGGCCTGTAATTCAAGTTTTATACTTCTTTGGGCATATAATAAAACCAAATTACTCAAGTAATTGTGGGGATTCCGTGACATTCTGAGGTATGTAAGTGCTCTCCTGATCCTTTTTTGGTACCATATCGTATTTGTGTAGCATGTTGTGGAAATTTTAGAAATCAGTGAGGTTTTGGCTGGGTGCAGTGGCTCACACCTGTAATCCCAGCACTTTGGGAGGTCAAGACTGGCAGATCACCTGAGGTCAAGAGTTCAAGAACAGCCTGGCCAATATGGTGAAACCTCATCTCTACTAAACATATAAAAATTAGCTGGGCATTGTGATGCATGCCTGTAATCCCAGCTACTCAGGAGGCTGAGGCAGGAAAATCATTGGAACCCAGGAGGTGGAGGTTGCAGTAAGCCGAGATTGCACCACTGCACTCCAGCCTGGGCGACAGAGCCAGACTGTCTCAAAAAAAAAAAAAAAAAAAAAAAATCAGGTTTCTGATTGCCATACTGTACCACTTAGCTTAGACAAGTCACTTTTTCTTCACCTTTAAGTTACAAAACACAAAACTCTCCCCAGTGTATACACGAGGTTTGTAGGTTAACAGGGTAATAGTTCCATTAAATGCACTGAGTTCCAGAGGCAAATAATGATAGAAACTAAATGTTACAATTTATTCCATCTTGCAGGATTACAGACATTACAGGGCAGGATGAGTAAACAAGGCAAATAAAGCCAGCACCTTTAGCTTCCCCCCCCCACCCGCCCACCATTTAACCAGATGCAGCATTTTAAGGATATGCAGGTTGACAATTCACTGACTTGGGTTGAGAGCTGGCAATAGCAGATCTTTGCAATTTAGGTTCTTCCTCCATAGCTATTCCAAATATCTTAATTCCTGAACTACACACTGAGAGCTCTGAAATGGTGGTCATTGCAACATTCTTGCAGCTTTCACATCTTAATCTGACACCTCTGGTGAAGGCAGGGAACTGTGTTAAAAGCTGTCTTCCTCTTTGCTAATCCAGGCCACCAGCAATCTTAACCATTAGTTACTATATAAAAATAAAAGGGTGCTCAAAAGCACCCACTGAAACTGTTGTGCCCAGATCCTTTTTCAGAGCATTAGTTCCCTGAGAGAAAAAAAGAGGTCTTAACCAATTACTTTCATGAACGATGACCCCAGTACAGTGTATGTGTCTTTTGCAGCAGAAATCAAGAGGTCAGGCAGCTCTGCTCATCTTGACTAGTTTATCATCGTTTGCATACAAGGTATATTTATGTAAAGCTGATTCCACACCAAGTATTGCAACCATAATCTCAAAAAATTGTTCAATTTTAGCACACTGAGTTCCTGCCAGATGTCACAGCAGGTAATAAATCATCTCAAAGAGTTCATCTTTTACAACTGAGAGGAAAACATCGAAGGGGGAAATAAAACTCCTCTCTCCTAAGTTCCTCATCAAATCTGATGTCTGTGTTCACAGATTTAGTTGACAAAAATCCAGAGTCCTCAATTTCTGGATTGAGAAATCCTTCAAGGTGACTGTCAAGGTCAAGAAGAATTTTCAGACTTTTCTTTGCCATGGCCCATGAATTCCAGTCCTTCAATAGGAATCTCTTTCTCCTTTATTGCTTTCTGGTAGAAGGAGAAAACACATTATAAGGACCTATATGAAGCTCAAGTTGCAAGCTTTGTAAATAAAATATGACAGCACAAAAGTAAAATCAAGCTGATTATAAAGACTTATAACCATGATTCAAACCACATACTTTTTAAAAAACAAGTACCGGTAGCATGTGGTGGCTCAGGCCTATAATCGCAGCATTTTGGGAGACCAAGGCAGGTGGATCACTTGAGGCCAGAAGTTAAGAGACCAACCTGGCCAACATGGCGAAACCCTGTTTATACTAAAAATACAAAAATTAGCTGGGCATGGGGGTGCATGCCTGTAATTCCAGCTACTCCGGTGGCTGAGGCATGAGAATAGCTTGAACCTGGGAGGCGGAGGTTGCCAGTGAGCTGAGATTGTGCCATTGCACTCCAGCCTGGGAGACAGTGAGACTCTGCCTCAAAAATAAATAAAAACCAGAAGTACCATAATGAATAAATCAAGTGTAAGATTTGAGGGAGACTGGAAAAGGAGTTGTGAGGGAACCATTAAAATTAAGTGAAATTTGAAAAATAATCATCACTTTGTGTTGGTCAAAGACTTACTGGCTATGTGACCAACTAAATGGGATGAAGACAGCAACTACCTCGGGGAACTGCTGTGAGGATGTGTTGGGTTAACTTATTGGAAGTGCTTTGCCCAGTGCTGTTCTAACAATTCAAAGCAGTTCCACATCCATTGGGCCAGAATAAACATTTCCTAGTTGCAGTTGCAGGGACTGGTCAAGAGAGATAAACAGGCTAACGAAGGGTTTATAACATCAAAATAATGTGATCCTCCAGTCTGAAGTATAACCCTGCCCAGACTTCAGCTGTAGTAGTGGAAAAGTGCACCACCTGCGAAAGAATCACGGAAACCTGGTGCTAGTGAACTCGGATCAATCACTTCCTATTTCTGGGTGTTAGTTTTTTATGTATAAAATATGAGTAACTATGCCCACCTTGCGAGTTTAGGATGAATACCAAATGAACCAAAAGATGTGACTGTGTTTCTTAAAAACAAAAGCACTGCACCAATATTTGTCATTCCGAGAGACACCCAAACGGCCTCGGTGGTGATGATAAGGGAGCAAGCTCCTGCCACTGGCTTCACAGCGGCTTTTCTCCACCCTTCCAGTCCAGTCCCAACCCCCATAAAATACGACGAGTGTAGTGGGACACAGCGCGGAGAATGCGGGGCCTGGAAACAGGCGGAAAGGCTCACCTGAACACACTGCTGGTAGCGCTTGAAGAGGTCGGTGCACGGGTCCCCGGAGCTGTCCCCCTTGAGAAACTTCTCGGCGAACCAGCGATTGAAGCACTGGTCGTATTCGCGCTTCATGTCCGTGCATGCCTCCCCCACACTGTTCATGGCGACGGTGGTGTCGGCGGCGGCAGCGCACTCTGATGTCATCACTCTTAGGCGCGTCGCTCGGCGTTACGCGCGGGCGCACTACGGGGGCCAAGGAAGGAAGAAATGTGGTCGCGGTTGGTGTCGCTGGGCCTTCGGGCCCCTGTGGGCGGGCGCCAGGGCTTCACCTCCAAGGTGGATCCTCAGGTAAAGGCCAGGGCCATCTAGGCGGGTGGCGGAGCAAGCCGGGAGGCACTCTGGGGCGCCGGTGACCCACACTCCCCGCCTCATTCCTCCTCCAGGGCAGTGGCCGGATCACGGTCCAGGTGATCGAGCACCTGGAGCGTCTAGCGCTTGTGGACTTCGGCAGCCGCGAGGCAGTGGCGCGACTGGAGAAAGCTATCGCCTTCGCCGACCGGCTACGCGCCGTGGACACTGACGGGGTGGAGCCCATGGAGTCGGTCCTGGAGGACAGGTAAACTCGAGGCTGCAGCCCCGAAGCCTTGAGCGTGGCCCGTTCGCAGCCGTTTAATGTGACGATTAGCGAACAGTTTTCCAGGGGGTTAAAGAGCGTTAGCGAGATTCAGGAACTTGCCCACGGTCACCTCGCGAGTCAGTGGCTTCACTCTTCCCCTTTTTCATTATGGATGCTCTCGCTCGTGTCGTCCTAGTGTAAGTAGAAACAAAACCCAAACTGCTCATCATCGCCTTTGTGTTTTTTTTCTTGAGACGGAGTCGCTCTGTTGCCCAGACTGGAGTGCAGTGGCGCGATCTCGGTTCACTGCAAGCTCCGCCTCCCCTGTTCAAGCAATTACCTTCCTCAGCCTCCCGAGTAGCTGGGATTACAGGCGCCTGACACCACGCCCGGCTAATTTTTTTTGTATTTTTAGTAGAGACGGGGTTTCACCATCTTGGCCAGGCTGGTCTTGAACTCCTGACCTCGTGATCCACCCGTCTGGGCCGCCCAAAGTGCTGGGATTATAGGCGTGAGCTACCACGCCTGGCCTAATCATCGCCTTTGAGCCCCTACTCCACAGAGTCCCTACCTGCTCACTCAGACTACTCTTCTCAGTACCCTCCTTGGCTACCTTGACTGCATCTCCAGCAAGACAAGTTCTTTCCCTCTCTAGATCTTTGCACTGGCCCTTCGTTTTTTCCTGCCTCTCAGTATTTGCATGGCTGCCTCCCTCTTGGCACAGGTCTCAGCTTATCTTCTGGAAAAGGGCTCTCCTAACCACTCCAAATCCCTTCTCCCCTTCTAGTTAGTAACATATCCTATTGGGTTTTTCCCCCTAACATTTTAATGGACTTTTGTTCATTTGTTATATCTCTTATTAAAATGTGAGCACATTATGAGATTTGGTTCCTGTTGCATTCCTGCCTCGAATTTTTATTTTTTGAGATGGAGTTTATCACCCAGGTTAGAGTGCAGTGGCATGATCTCAGCTCATTGCAACCTCCACCTCCCAGGCTCAAGAGATCCTCCTACCTCAGCCTCCAAGTATAGGACCACAGGCTCGTGCCACCAGGCCTGGCTAATTTTTTATATTTTTGATAGAGACAGGATTTTGCCATGTTCTCCAGGCTTGACTCCTAAGCAAAGGTGATCCACCCACCTCAGCCTCCTAAAGTACTGGGATTACAGGCATGAGCCACAGCGCCTGGCCCAGTGTTTGATTCTTTAAAATCTCTTCTCTACTTTGCAATTTTCTTTTTCCTTTGGGACAGGGTCTCACTGTATTGCCCAGGCTGGTCACAAACTTCTAGACTCAAGAGATCCTCCTGCCTCAGCCTCCCAAATAGCTGGGACTGTAGGTGTGCACCATACCTGGCTAATTCTTAAATCTTTGTAGAAACAGGGTCTTGCTATGTTGCCCTGTCTGGTGTCAAACTCCTGGTCTCAAGCAATTCTCTTGCCTTAGCTTCCCACTTCCTCAAGAAAGTCTAACCTTTTTTTTTTTTTTTTTGAGATGGAGTCCTCCCCCCTGCCCCATTGCCCAGGCTGGAGCACAGTGGCACGATCTCGGCTTACTGCAACCTTCACCCTCCAGGTTCAAGTGATTTCTGTGCCTCAGCCTCCGGAGTAGCTGGGATTACAGGCATCCGCCACCACACTCAGCTAATTTTTGTATTTGTAGTAGAGACGGGGTTTCACCATGTTGACCAGGCTGTTCTTGAACCCCTGGCCTCAAGTGATCTGCCCATCTTAGCCTCCCAAAATGCTGGGATTACAGGTGTGAGCCACTGTGCTGGCCAAAAAAGTCCATTCCTTTTTTTTATTTTGAGACAGTTTCACTCTTCCACCCAGGCTGGAGTTCAGTGGTGCGATCTCAGCTCACTGCAACCTCCGCCTTCCGGTTTCAAGTGATTCTCTTGCCTCAGCCTCTGGAGTAGCTGGGACTACAGGCGCCCTCCACCATGCCCAGCTAATTTTTGTATTTTTAGTAGAGATGGGGTTTCACCACATTGGCCAGGCTGGTCTCGAACTCATGACCTCGCAATCTGCCCGCCTTGGCCTCCCAAAGTGCTGGGATTATAGGTGTGAGCCACAAGTCTTCATTCTTTTATACTTAAAGATTCTCTACCTGTGGCTCTCATGATATCCAAAAGGACTGATTTTTACATGTATTTATACATCTATTTAAGGGATATGTTGTCTCTGCCCCTCTCCTGCTCACCCACCTTCCACAGCATGTCTGTTTTTCCTCATCATGTTCTCAGTGGTTGGCACTGAATATTCGGTAAATATTTTTGTTGTTTTTTTTGAGATGGAGTCTCACTGTTGCCCAGGCTGGAGTGCAGTGGCGCAATCTTGGCTCACTGCAACTTCTGCCTCCTGAGTTTGAGATTCTTGCCTCAGCCTCCTGTGCATCCGGGATTACAAGCATGCACCACCACACCTGGTTAATTTTTGTATTTTTAGTAGAGAGGAGTTTCACCATGTTGGCGAGGCTAGTCTTGAACTCCTGACCTCAGGTGATCTGCCCGCCTCGGCCTCCCAAAGTGCTGGGAATACAGGCGTGAGCCACCCTGCCTGGCCTCAGTAAATGTTTTTTTTTTTTTTTTGAGACGGAGTCTTGCTCTGCCACCCAGGCTGGAGTGCAGTGGCCAGATCTCAGCTCACTGCAAGCTCCGCCTCCCGGGTTTACGCCATTCTCCTGCCTCAGCCTCCCGAGTAGCTGGGACTACAGGCGCCCGCCTCGTC
>NW_016805299.1:2227017-2237151 GCF_001698545.2 Rhinopithecus bieti | reverse complement strand
CCAAAAAAAAAAAAAAAAAAAAAAAAAGATACACATATACGTACGCGCACACATAACACACACACACTCTCTCTCTCTCTCTCTCTCTCTCTCTCTTCCAGGAATTTGGGTTACGTTTGTATTGAAACCGGAAATCAGTTTGCAATTAATTGGCATCTTAACAATACTACTGAATTAGCTAATCCATAGACATGGTATATTCTTCCATTTATTTAGGGCTTTATAAATTTCTCTCAGTACTGTTTGGTAGTGTTCATTCAGTATAGAAGACCTCCACATCTTTCAGCAGATTTATTCCTGGATATGTGATATTCTTGATATTATTTTAATTAGAATTGTTGGTGAAATTTCATTTCCTAATTGTTTTCTTGGTAGTAGTTAGAAGTATAATTTAATTTTATTGATCTTATACCTTGTTATACTTTTCAAATCAGGAATTTTGTTGAATTTTATTAATACTTTGCATCTTTTGGGACATTCATGGTTTTTCTGCTTTACTTTATTAATGTGTTGAATTATGCTGTTATATTTTCAGATGTTAAACAATCTTTGCATTCCTAAAATAAGCCAAATTGGCTTGTCATATGTTATCCCTTCATATGTACCAATGGACTTCATGTGCTTTTTGTGTGTTAGGATCTTTGCACCTATGTTCTTAAGATAAATTGGCCTGTAATTTTCCTACTTTGAATGTTCTCATCAGATTTTGGTATCTTGGTTTTGCTGGTCTTACAAGAAGAGGGAAATGTTCCCCCCTTTAGTGTTCTCCAGAAGAGTTAGTGAAGATTGTTATTACTTTTTTCCTCATATGCTTGCAAGACTTAACTGGTGAAGTATGAGACCAGAGGTTGCTATTGAAAAAGTTTTAAATAATATGTTTAATTTCTTTAATGGAAATAAAATGACTTGTTGTATATATGTATTAGTTTGCTAGGTTTATCCATTTCATCTAAGTTTTACAACTTATTACTGTATTGATCATTTCTGTCTTAAAATTTTTCTTGCTAGGGGTTTATCAGTTTATTATCTTTTCCGTGAATTAACTTTTGGCCTTTTGAATTTTGTTATTGTAGATTTGTTTTCTGGTTCTTTAATTTCTGTACTTTATAATATTTTCTTTGGTTTTAACTTGCTATTCTTTTTCTGATTTTTTGAAACAGCATTGATATCTAGCCCTTCTTTTCAAATCTGTGGTTAGGCTATATATTTTTAGCTATAGCAGACGTATTTTGATATGTCATATATGTGTATATATTTTTTGCTTAAAATATAGTGTGATTTTAAATCTCTGTTTTTTGATCTATGAATTTGAAGTCCATTAAAAAAATTTCTAAACATTTAGAAAATTTTCTAGTTTGTTTTTTTATTGAGTTATTATTATAATGTAATTTAAAAGTGGTTAGAACACATACTCTATGTGATTGGAATCCTTTGAAATTTGCTGTTCAGTGTTTTGTAAATATCACTTAGGTCAAGTTCAAAATCTTGTTTAAATCTTCAACATCCTTGCTTTCTGTTTTTTCAGTTTGATCTATCATTTCCTGAGAGAGGATTTCTTCATTTCTTTCAGTTTTTGCTTAATAAAAAATTACAATATTTTTTTTTTTTTTTTTTTTTTTTTGAGCTGGAGTCTCACTCTGTTGCCCAGGCTGGAGTGCAGTAGCACGATCTCAGCTCACCGTAACCTCTGCCTCCCAGGTTGAAGCAATTCTCCTGTCTCAGCCTCCCAAGTAGCTGGGACGACAGGTGCCCACAATGCCCAGCTAATTTTTGTATTTTTAGTAGAGATGGGGTTTCACCATATTGGTCAGGCTGGTCTCGAACTCCTGACCTCAGGTGATCCTCCCGCCTTGGCCTCCCAAAGTGCTGGGATTACAGGCACGAGCCACCATGCCTGGCCTAAATTATTTCAGTTTTCACATGCAGTCCTCGAAGGTCAATACATCTGTTTTATAGATGGAAAAAACTGAGGTTCAGAAAGGTTATATAATGTGCCCAAAGTTTCACAGGTAATAAGCAGAGGATTTGGAACTCAGCTTCTGCTGCCAAATACTGCTCTAAGATATGCCAGCTAAAGTCAATTCCTTTATAAAAGGAATTTCTTTATAAAATAAACTTTATTTTCTTCCATCTGAAATCCAGAGAATGAGTTGACAGCAACTCTGAGTGTAGCCAAATACTTAAAATATCCCTCAGAGTCTTATGAACCAAAAACTTCAAACTCTTGGGCTCAAGCCATCCTCCTGTCTCAGCCTCTCAAGTAGCTGGGACTACAGGTGTGCACCATTATGCCCAGCTAATTTTTTTCTTTTCTTTTCTTTTTTTGGTGGAGACAGGATCTTGCTGTGTTGCCGAAGCTGGTCTCAAACTCCTGGGCTCAAGTGATCCTCCTGCCTCAGCCTCCCAAAGTGTTGGGATTATAGGCATGAACCATCATGCCTGGCCTGAACCCAGAATTTTTTTTTTCTCATTCTGTTGCCCAGGCTGCAGTGCAGTAGCACAATCTTGGCTCACTAAAGCCTCCACCTCCTGAACTCAAGTGATCCTACCACCTCAGCCTCCCAAGTAGCTGAGACTATAGGCACATGCCACCACCCATAGCTAACTTTTGCATTTTTTAGGGGAGATGGGGTTTCGCCATGTTTCCCAGGCTGGTCTCGAACTCCTGGACTCAAGCAATCCACCCCCCTCAGCCTCCCGAAGTGTTGGGAATATAGATGTGAGCCACCTTGCCTGGCTCAGAACTTTTAACCAAATTAATTAGCCCCCATTCCAGTCTGCATCAAACTAGAAATAAAGTAGGAGGAAGGGAAAAGGCTTTTAGATGGAAGTAGAGGGGTCCACAAGAAGCTATTCCTTCCAGCCAGATAGCAGGAAAGCAGCTCAAAGAAAGAAAAGCAGTGGGAGAACTGTCCCATCAGTGAGTCCGAGGGCTGACGGAATCACAAATGGAGCCACTTTGTCCTCCCTGTTGACAGAGCACTTTCCAATGCCATTGTAGCAGCATTTCCCACAGTTACTTAAGTTATTGTTCCTGAGTTTTAACCAGCAGGGACTTCTAGTTTACAACTGAAGTCTTTCTCAACTAGGGTTCCTCAGCCAAACCAGAACACAGAAAGATTCAAGTGACTTTTTTTCAGTTCTCCCAAGGACAGTGTATGACAAATGTTAGCTCAAACACATACGAGAGAAGTTAATTTATCATCAGAATGGGTGTCTTGGGGTATATGGGCTAACTTATCTTACAGAACCTGACTGGGAAAGACAGGAGGTGAGGTAGAAGTTTAGTCAATCAGTAGTTGATCTGAAAAGCTCATCTGGTCCTGTTCAGTGTTTTATACAATTCTGAGGTTCAAGAAAGTGCAGCAACTCACCAAGTGAGAGGTATGCGTGCTGTACCACTGTCACAGAGACTGTGGGTTCAGGAGCCTGTAATTAAGAAAATAAAGCTAGGCATCGTGGTATACACCTGTAATCCCAGCTACTTGGGAAGCTAAGGCGGGAGGCTCACTTGAGCCCAGAAGTTTGAGACCAGCCTAGGCAACACAGCAAAACCCTGTCTCAAAAACAAAAAAAAAGGTAAAAAAAAAAAAAAAAAAAAAAAAAACCAACCCCAGAAAATGTGTCTGTTTTAGGAACAATTCCATCATAACCAATAACTAAATAGAAATGTGTGGTATGTAAAGGGGTGAATTTTGTTTTCCTGGAAATTTCACTTATGCAGGAAACTTAATTACCAAACTTGATTATTTGATGATGAGTAAATAAATTAGTTGCTATTAGATCTACTCTTGGGGAAGCAGTAGCATTTAACCGCCTGTTGGTGGTAGTAAAGAGTCTTCCCCAAACCTTCAAATGTTACGCAGGTTATGCCTGATCACCAGTGCACTGAATGGTAGGGACTGAGATGTACGGGATGCACTAAGGCTTTCTCAAAGGAGCAGGTGCTACTCAGACCCCTCTCTTAAGCTGCCGTGAATGCAGGCTCAGCATTATCAGATCTTGTTTTTTAACATTTCATTTAATCTTCCCAGAAATCCTATGAAGCATTCAACCAACAAGGAAACTGAGAGAGAGGATAAGGAATGTGTAGCATTGGGATCTGAATTCAGCTGTAACTCGAGAGCCTAAGCTCTTAGCCTTTTTTTTTTTTTTTAAAGACGGAGTCTTGCTCTGTCACCCAGGCTGGAGTGCAGTGGCATGATCTCCACTCACTGCAAGCTCCACCTCCAGAGTTCACACCGTTCTCCCGCCTCAGCCTCTCGCTACAGGTACCCGCCACCACGCCTGGCTAATATTTTTGTGTGTGTTTTTAGTAGAGATGGGGTTTCACCCTGTTAGCCAGGATGGTCTCAATCTCCTGACCTCGTGATCTGCCCGTCTTGGCCTCCCAAAGTGCTGGGATTACAGGCTTGAGCCACCGCGCCCGGCCTCTTAGCCATTTTTTAACACTGTCCAACAGAAACTATAAACTCCAGAAAGTCCAAGGGTTACCTTTGAATGGTATAATTACGATTTTGATTTTACTTTTGTTCTCCCAAGTTTTCTTAAATGAATGCATAGTCCTTGTGTTATTACCAAAAAAAAAAAAATCTAGTGCAACTCTCTCTTGTGTGTGAGAGAGACACTGTCTCACTCTGTCACCCAGGTTGGACTGCAATGGTGCAGTCTCCGCTCACTACAAACTCTGCTTCCCACATTCAAGTGATTCTTGTGCCTCAGTCTCTCGGGTAGCTGGGATTACAGGTATGCACCACCACGCCCGGTTAACTTTTGTATTTTTAGTAGAGACAGGGTTTCACCATATTGGATGGTCTCAAACTCCTGACCTCAGGTGATCCACCTGCTTTGGCCTCCCAAAGTGCTGGGATTACAGGCTTGAGCCACTGTGCCTGGAGTTTTTTTTTTCCTTCTTGCTCTGTCGCCCAGGCTGCAATGCAGTGGCGCCATCTCGGCTCACTGCAACCTCCGCCTCCTGGGTTCAGGCGATTCTCCTGCCTCAGCCTCCTGAGTAGCTGGGATTACACATGCGTGCCACCACGCCTGGCTAATTTTTGTATTTTTAGTAGAGACGAGGTTTCCCCATGTTGCCCAGGCTGGTCTTGAACTCCTGAACTCAGGTGATCCACCCGCCTCAGCCTCCCACAGTCCTGGGATTACATGTGGGAGCCACCGCACCCAGCCTCTTTTTTTCTTCCCCCGCCACCCAAGAAATTTAATGTCTGAAAAGATACTTGTTCAAGGCTACACAGTGGCCTTGAACCGCCCGCCTCAGCCTCCCAAAGTGCTGGGATTACAGGCCTGAGACACTGCATCCAGCCGACAACTTAGTTCTTAAGTGCAGCCTTAGCCCAGATGTTCCTGTCACATCTTTGTCCCTCATGCCAGGTCATATAACAGACTTCAACTTTCTAGTATTCATACCATGAATAAATATTTGTTGTGTCTAGCTTTGGGCTGGGTGCCACACAAAAAAAGAACCAGTCCTTTCCTAAAATAATCTTATTGTGACAACTTATTTTTTTATTTATTTTTTGAGGCGGAGTCTTGCTCTGTCGCCCAGGCTGGAGTGGTGCAGTGGCGTGATCTCGACTCACTGCAAGCTCCGCCTCCCAGGTTCACGCCATTCTCCTGCCTCAGCCTCCCCAGTAGCTAGGACTACAAGCACCCGACACCAGGCCTGGCTAATTTTTTTGTATTTTTTAGTAAAGACGGGGCTTCACCATGTTAGCCAGGATGGTCTCGATCTCCTGACCTCGTGATCCGCCCGCCTCAGCCTCCCAAAGTGCTAGGATTACAGGCGTGAGACACCGTGCCCGGCCGACAACTTAGTTTTTATGTGTAGCCTTAGCCCAGATGTTCCTGTCACATCTTTGTCCCTCTATGACATGACTCAAATGCCATTAGGGTCTGCCCTCAGTCTGTGCCCACTCAAAGCAGGAGGAGCGTAGCTACTACTGAATACTGTATCAGTGATATAATAAACTGCTTATTTTTTTAGTCCAAGTATCTGGAAGCAGGCTTACACACTTTCACACCTTGAAACAATAGTGAAGCCTCATGCATATGTTCAAGCTCCTGTGTGTTTTTTACCAGTTTGCCATCTGAAGGCTTTAGTAAAGTCACTAGGTCCCATAGAACACTGGGAGATTCTTGAGCTGTTTGTGACACGTCTTGCTCAAGGGCAGCTGCACCCATCCACCAAAGTGGCTGTGGTGGAAAAAGCATTCATCTTAGGGGTACCAGATTGGTCTCAGATCCCAGTTCTGTTACTTAGGAGCCAACATCCTTAAGTCACTCTTGAGACAAGTTTGCTTCCCCATCTCTGCTTACGTTTCTAGCTTCATCTTCCATCCCAGCAGACCACACCCCAGCCTGCTGAACTCCCTGTCCTTCTCTGAATCTCTGAGCTCTGGGTTCTCTTGCTTTGGGATTCATGCTGCTACACCTGCCAAGAAGTCCATTTCTCATACCTTCATCCCCCAATCCAGCTATTCTGAGGATGTGCTACTCACCCAGGCTGGCCTAGGTACCCTTTCTATCCTTTGGCAGGCTGTGCTAACTTCTTGTTAGATTTAAAATATTATTTTGTAATTGCTTTTACCTGTCCCCACCAAAAGACAGTTGCCCATATAATCATCAAAAACTATTTGTTAAATCAATCCAGAGAAGTGATTAGCACTTACTTCTCAGGTCTGTTGGGACAATCTATAAACTGTAGGCTGTTATTTGGTCTACTATTGATCCCAGCTCCTCTATCTTTGAATAGTGCCCATTAACTCAAGAATATACCGCTTCTTTTTTCTCTCCTTCTTGCCCCTTCCACCATCCCCTAAAAGCCCCCTTCTCTGAGAGGGTAACCTTGAGCTTCTGGGTTTTGTAGATGTCTATACCTGAGATCCGACAATGTGGTAGAAGGCAATTGTGCTGATGAATTACTACAAAACTCCCATCGAGTCGTGGAGGAGTATTTTGTGGCCCCCCCAGGTAGGTGTTGCCCAGAGTGGTTTAACAGATAGTCTCACAGTGACCTTAAGAATGAAGCAGGCAGCGTGAGGACCAAAGATGCTATGTGAAGGCACTTTGAAAAGGATAAAGCGCATACAGATGGTGACATTAAGGTGGCAGTAGGGTCCAGGGTCATACCTCTAGGGGGCAGTTAGTAACAGGAATAAGCAAAACAGGATTGGGGGCAAGTGGGGTAAAGGTTTAGAGTGGATGGAAATCTGGAGCTCAAGATCTGCCTAAAGGGGCAGCTGACATTCCGTGTTTCTCAAAGCCACAGTTAAGACCATGCCAGATCCTGTAATCGGCTCCAACTTTCTAGTATTCATACCATGAATAAATATTTGCTAGGTCTAGCTTTGGGCTGGGTGCCACAAAATAACCAGTCCTTTCCTAAAAGAATCTTTTTTTTTTTTTTTTTTTTGAGATGGAATTTCACTCTTGTTGTCCAGGCTAGAGTGCAATGGTGCGATCTCAGCTCACCACAACCTCCGCCTCCCAGGTTCAAGCGATTCTTCTGCCTCAGGCTCCCGAGTAGCTGGGATTACAGGCATGCACCACCACGCCTGGCTAATTTTTTGTATTTGTAGTAGAGGCAGGGTTTCACCATGTTAGCCAGGATTGTCTCGATCTCCCTACCTCAGGTGATCCACCCACCTCAGCCTCCCAAAAGGAATCTTATGTGTGGCCTTAGCCCAGATGTTTCTGTCATATCTTTGCCCCTCTATGACACGATTCAAATGCCATTAGGGTCTGCGCTCAGTGTGCCCACTCAAAGCAGGAGGAGCATGGCTGCCACCGTATCAGTGGTGCCAGGCAGGAATGTAAACCCGTTGCTCCAGAGAACCTGGATACCTGGCATTTTGTGTGATACTACTTTTTTTTTTTTTTTTGAGATGGAGTTTCGCTTGGTCGCCCAGGCTTTAGTGCAATCCTGGCTCACTGCAACCTTTGCCTCCCAGGTTCAAGCAATTCTCTGCCTCAGCCTGCCTAGTAGCTGGGATTACAAGTGCCTGCCACTATGCCTGGCTAATTTTTTTGTATTTTTAGTAGAGATGGGATTTTGCCATCTTGGCCGGGCTAGTCTTGAACTCTTGACCTCGTGATCCACCCGCCTCAGCCTCCCAAAGTGCTGGGATTACAGGGGTGAGCAACTGCACCCCACTGATATTTCTTAAATTTTAAGTGCTGGCAACCAATTCAAGCCAAATTCACCATCCAAGCCAAATAAAACACACCTGCAAGCCAGGTGCAGTCTGTGAGCCATCAGTTTACAACTGCTGGTGTAGAGATTTGCATCATTTACCTACTGTAAATATTTTAAATAGAAGCTTTAAAATTACTCTGGGCTGACAGTAAAATCCAGAACCTTGGATAGGTTGACTGTTTTTATCTCCTCTGCAGGTAGGTGAGTACTGGAGTTATTGTACTACCCCTCTGGGCATTTGGGAGTGGGACTAGCCAAAAGCAGTCAGGTAGACTGCTAAGTGCCAACTTCCAGTTCAGCATATCCCCTGAGGGAGAATCATTCTGAGCAGACTCCACATAAGACATTGGCCCTGGTCAGCTCAAGGTGCCAGTTAAAGGCAGGCTCTGGTTGAAACAAGGATGGGAAAGAAAGCTAGAAAATGTGTGTGCTAAACTTTTTTCAGATGGAGTCTCGTTCTCTTGCCCAGGCTGGAGTGCAGTGGTGCGATCTTGGCTCACTGCAAGCTCCGCCTCCCAGGTTCATGCCATTCTCCTGCCTTAGCCTCCCAAGCAGCTGAGACTACAGGCGACCACCACCACGCCCAGCTAATTTTTTGTATTTTTAGTAGAGATGCGGTTTCACTGTATTAGCCAGGATGGTCTCCATCTCCTCACCCTGTGAGCTGCCCGCCTCGGCCTCTCAAAGTGCTGGGATTACAGGTGTGAGCCACCGTGCCTGGCCATGAGCTACTTTTATCATGCCTCCAATCCACTAAATCACCTGTTAACTGTGGAGAGAAAGGAGACTCTCCATCTCAGAGCCTGATAGTTGTGGCTTCAGACATATCTATTGATCAGACATGCTGTCTCTCACACAGAACCTTACTTCAGACTTCTCGGGACCACCTGAGTTCATGGTCATGGTCAGTCTTTCCTTCTATCTGCATATTAGTGGCTAATACCTGTCTACTCCTTACTGAAAAATGTGAATTTGGCTTCACTTAGAATTGATTCTTTCAGATACTCCGAGTTAGGAAAACAAGGTAGTAGCTATATTTACTTCCGTATTTTCCATGAGAAACTAAGTCATCAGTTAGCTCAGTAGAGCCAGCTAGGCAGCAGGCTCAGCTATAACATTCTCTTTTGTTATTTTCAAACAGGTAATATCTCTTTGCCAAAGCTGGATGAACAAGAGCCATTCCCACACAGCTGAGTAGCTCATTCTGGAAAGGGGGTATTCTGTGGCCATGTGGAAGCACAATGACAGTATTTTCTTACTGTGAACACTAATGTTCCTGCTTTTTTCAGTCACCTGAAAAAATGGATGCTCAAGCATTTCTTAACAGATTCTTCTGAAGACACAATTGGGAAAGATCTGGCCCCAAAATGAGTTCCTATGCTAACTGAGGTGAAAGGAAAGCGAAAGTCAGCTTCCAGGGAATTCACTTAACAAGACTATTCAGTATGGAAGACATTATTTATCTGCCTTTAACTCCCCCAAAAGGACTGTTTCAACTGCATGAAAGTGTCTTCTATCTACGTAACTGGTAGATGGAGCATCTTGATCACTATATGACAACCCTGGCTGTCATTTTTAGTTGCCATCTGCAGTGATTTGAGCAGCCCTATTTTTACCAAACATACCTGAATTTGTTCCTGGGCTCCCACTCTCTTCCTAGAAAAGGGCTACCTTCCTACTAAGGTCTGAAGAGTGTTCAAAATAGACTAGAGCTTGGGAACGCCTAATCTAGAACTATCTGCCATCCCACAAAGTGATTATATGCCAAAGGGATACTAGTCATACATAGTGTTTCTCTTCTGAAAAGAGAACTTATCCTAAAATTAGCCCTGGGTCTGGGAAAAAGGAGCCCTCTCCCCGCCCCAAAATGATTATTAAATTGAGATAAGTCCAAGATAAAACTCAGGGCCGGGCGCGGTGGG
>NW_016805299.1:2217175-2226070 GCF_001698545.2 Rhinopithecus bieti | reverse complement strand
GGGGTGAAAAATATACAACTTGTTTCTTAACCAAAACCACAATTTCTGCAGTTTAAAATGTTTCACTGCTAATATGGCCCTGGTAGAAATTATGTAGGTTTTTTTTTTTCTTTAAAAAAAAAAATTAAAAAAATTTCCTAAGACACTAAATCCTCAATCTGGAATGTAGATTCTGAGCACAAAGCAGCTCAGTTAACCTAAAAAATAAAGAAAAAATTCCCATCACCTGTCTCAGTAGGGCCTGAAAGGAGAGAAGTAGTGTGGGGAACCCCTGCTTTGGTATGGAGAGTCACGGCCCCTTGACCCAGACCGAGACCGTGAGTAGCCATAGCTGGTGCTTCTCTCAGGATAAACTCGGATGTAGGAAGTTTCACCCTGAAATGCAAACAAAAACAAAAAGAGTAATGGGGAAAAAAATCAGAGCCAGAAGAATAAGCAAACCAACATCTAACAATAATAGTTAAATATTGAGCACTTCCTGTGTACTCTGTACCTGGCATTAGGCTATCTCATTAAACCCTCATAACATTATGAGGTAGGTACTCTTACTATCCCACTTCAAGAATGAAGAAAATTAAGACTTAAATTATATCATTTGCCCAAGGTAACACAATAAATGCCAATTTGACATGTTGATATTCAATTAACTATTATAAACAATATATCTGAATTACTGCCATTGACCCCCCTTCAAAGCTAAGAATTGGAAAGGATCTCAGGGGTCATATAGTTTAATCCCCTGCCACCTCATATATGCATCTTTGGATGCGCATCTATGGAAGGAGCTAACCTGTATTTAATACCTTCCAGATGTGAGGACCTGAGCTAGATGCTTTAGATGTTATCCTCTTGCTCTAGATTCCTGACAAGTCTTGTGAAGGTGCTATTATGTGACCATTTTGCCCATGAAGGAATCAAGGTTCTAAGAGTAGTTAAGGTAAGGAATTAATAAGCAGCAAAGGAGTCATGTCCAGGCTGACTTGTCCCCAGGCCCTCTGCCTTCAGCCAGCATTCTCAGAAGATCCTAAGATGCCAAGGGGAAAGAACCCGGATGCTTTTCACCTTAGGTGAAAGTCAATAATTGGAGTTACCCTTTCTGAGGCCCTGCTTTGCAGTATAACTGAGGATCAGGTGCTGTTCTATTTCTGCTCCAAATTCAAGTCCTAGAGGACAGTCTGAACAAAAGCATCATTAAACCATGGAAGGACCAACCTCTAAGCCAAACACTAGGGAATTATATGAATCCTCAGAAAAAGAAATGAGCCCAGAGACCTGTGTCCCCAAACATCTGTAAATCTCATAGTAAGGCAGGACAGAATAACCAGAAAAAATGTCCATTTGGTGGTCTGGTTTCTGGTCTCAATGGTACCAAAGGGACAGTCTCAAACTGAGATCCAAAACAGCAGCCGCTTTCCTACAAGGAAAGACATCAAGAACTACTGAATCTCAAGGGTGAGATAATTAACCACAAGAAAATGTCACGGTTTAGCCTGGCACAGTGGTGCATGCCTGCAGTCCCAACTACTGGAGAGGCTGAGGTGGGAGGGCTGCTTGGGCCCAGGAGTTCAAGGTCAGCCTGGGCAATATAATGAGACTCTGTCTCTAAAATCAAAAATTAGAGCAATATAAAAATTATAAAATTAAAAAAGAGAATGTCATGATAGCTCAGGTTTCAGAGAGGATCCTGCACTACTCTGGGAAAAAAGTGAAGTGACAGCTCAGCCCTGACAGCAGGACCTAGAAGGGCTGAGATGAAGAGGCTGGCCTGTAGAGCTCAGCCTAGATCCACAGGAGGGGCAGCTGAGTTCACAGAGGGATACTGCCATTTAAGCTGGTTGTGAATGGGGTGATATCAAGACCAACTGCACTAGTATTCTCTCCAGGTTACAAATACCATGACCAAACTGTGTTATGTGATACTAATATGCAGAATAAAGCATATTAAAAAACAAGCATATTAAAAAACAAACATATCATGAATGCATGCTTCTCTCAGCTATGACCCTGAAGGACTTAGGCATAGCAAATTCCATGGCTTTGTCCACCTAAGATAGATCTCTTATGGTACTGTGAGGTTACCAGATGGCATGGCCTCTTGCTTACCTCTGCTAGGTCAGGTTCAAGTGGAGTGATTTGAGTACAAGCTCCTCAACAGAAGGCAAGGACCCACCTCATGAGAGCGGAATTTGGTGTCATCCAGTTTACGCAGGGCATATTCCATGTCTTCTTTTCTGAGATACTCGACCATCCCCACTCCATCCTTCTGCACATCAGCATAACAGACATCCCCAGCTTCTCGCATGTGATCCTTCAGGTCCTGCCAGCTGCCTGATGGAGGAAGTCCTAGGCATGGAGAACATAAGAAAGCCCACATCTTTCAGCTATGTTAACTGCCCTGTTAAGAGCCAGCAATACCTACGGTCCCTTCTCCATGATCACTTAAATCCTGAGGGTCCCCAAATCATAAACCTTGATAAGGGACATGAAATCAGAAAAGAGCACTGAAGTACATGTGGTAAATAAACCACCTTGAGAAGCTGGTTTTAAGTCCATCTTCCAGAGACCAGACCTCTTCAACAGAGCAAGAAGTCTATCCCATTACAGGTATAGTATCTCTGAGAGTTCATAGCCTCTTTCTCTGTCCTTTAAAATCAATGCCAGACTCCTAATACTTTGAGTTCCAACTTTTTCCATTATGAAATTTAACAGTACCAATTATTTATTGCTTGACAGGGTTTCACAGGACATGGGAATTTTGAAACCAGACAATGAAATAACCGAAGAGTAGCTGAAGGTAACAATACAACAAAAAATCTAGTTTGTTTTCTTATAGGTGTGAATGACAAACTATACAGAGTACCTCTTAAAAGATCACCAACATTCTTCAATACAGTGGGGGGGAAGGTAAGACTCAGATGCTAAAACTAGTCGGGAGTCATACAACCCTACCTGATGTCATGAAAGGGAAATGTGCTCCTGCTCTCAAAGGCTGTGTTTACCGCTCACAGCTCAGGACTGCAGCCATTTCCTAATAGTTTTCTAAGCAGGATTTCAGAGCAGCATGGAGAGAAAAAAAGATAATGTATGACATCCTGAAGGAGGGAATAGAGTTCTGGGGTTAAAAAATTACAAAGGGACACAAGGTAGGCAGATACTGAAAGTATCACTATTTAAGCACATAGGAGTATGCTGTGATTGTGTGACATTCACATCTTAAAAAGGTGCCACGCTCCTCGATATATTTCAATCCACCAGGGCCCTAAAACTCCCATGCAATATGCAGAAGGCCCCAGGTCTTTCCAGTGTGTTAATATTTTGAAGACAGAAAAACCTCCCAGTTTAGCATTTCATCACTTATAAACACTAGACAGAAATAGTCTATACTTTCCAATAAAATCTCTAAGACTCCAAGTTATGGGGTTTTAAAAAATATTTAATTCTAAAACCACCACAAAATCTGATCTTCTTCAAGATCCGAGGCTGGGTAAGTTGTTCAAATCTGTCTCCTGGAATGCCTTTCTACCATGTCTGATGCCAAGTATATTCCAAAAGAAGAGTCTTTAGAATTGTAGCTCAAGGGGTTTTCCCATTATCTTCCCTTCTCACCACTAGAAAACTCCTTTACAAGAAGTATGTTTATGTTCTTCCAAGGCTGCACTCCCAGTGCAATTTCATTTGCAGGATACTTGCCTCATTGGCAATCCAGGGCAGGGCTTCAGACTGGCACTGCACACAGGCTATTGAAAAGAAAGCCCCAGTGTCCCATGCACTGAAGAATCACAGTTATCATTTCTTGGAAGACAGACTCTGTGTTAAGTAGTATTTTACATGTATCATCTCATTGTTTGAAAGGAACATACCTGAAACAAGAACTCGGAAATCAGATCTTCTTGTAGGAGGCCCATTCCTCCCACCACGGGGCCACCCACCCCGACCTCCATAAGTCCTGGGGAACTCCACACGAAGCCGACACTGGCCATAATCATAACCATTTCTTCCATAAATAGCATCCTCTGCATCTCTGCAAAAAAGAAAAAAAAAAAGTAAAGTTTGGAGTTAGTGCTGTTCAGGAGGCCAAGTGACTTTCCAGTGAGGGGCATGAATAGTAAGCATAAAAGGGAAACTGAGAGTGAAGAAAAAAACACACAAATCAGGATCTTGATGCACTTCTGCTTCAGTCTGGAGACGTTTCATGATACTGGAATTAACCTTTACAGCTGTCACACACAGTTTTAGAGGTATGAAATTATAATGAATGAGCAAACAGATTACTTCTAAGAGGGCTAATTCAGAGAAAAAAAAAAAGAATCAACTGCTGACAGATTATTGATTTTGCCAATAAACCACCAGTGTTTTTCTAACCTTGGTGAGCATTTTCTCAAAAGCACACCACACACTAACACCTTAATATTTTTCTACAAGGCCTAGTGCCATAAAGTCTATGGAAATAAAAAGTTGGCCGGGCGCGGTGGCTCAAGCCTGTAATCCCAGCACTTTGGGAGGCCGAGACGGACGGATCACGAGGTCAGGAGATCGAGACCACCCTGGCTAACACGGTGAAACCCCGTCTCTACTAAAATACAAAAAACTAGCCGGGCGAGGTGGCGGCGCCTGTAGTCCCAGCTACTCGGGAGGCTGAGGCAGGAGAATGGCGTGAACCCGGGAGGCGGAGCTTGCAGTGAGCTGAGATCTGGCCACTGCACTCCAGCCTGGGTGACAGAGCGAGACTCCGTCTCGAGAAAAAAAAAAAAAAAAAAGTAGCCAGTTAGCCAGGCATGGTGTTGTACGCCTGTAGTCCCAGCTACTTGAGAGGCTGAGATGGGAGTACAGAGCTGAGATCACACTACTGTACTCCAGCCTGGGTGACAGAGACCCTATCTCAAAAAAAAGAGAAAGTAGCCAGTTGGATAGCAGAGTATTTGAGAGTAAATAAAGTAGCTGGGCATGATGTTTGAGCCCAGGTCAAGGCCAGCTGGGTAATACAGTGAGACCTGTCTTTAAAAAAAATAAGCTCGGCCGTGCGCATGGTGGGCTCAAGCTGTAATCCCAGCACTTGTGGGAGGCCGTAGATGGGCGGATCACGAGGTCAGGAGTCGAGACCCATCCAGGCTACACGGTGAAACCCCGTCCTCTACTAAAGACTACAAAAAACAGCCCGGGCGACGTGGCGGCGCCTGCTAGTCCCCAGTACTCGGGAGGCGAGACAGGGAATGCGTGAACCCGGGGGCCGGAGCTTGCAGTGAGCTGAGAATCCGGCCCTAGCACTCCAGCCTGGGGTGACAGCGGCGAGCTCCTTCTCAAAAAAAAAAAAAAAAAAAAAAAAAAAAAATAAGGCTCAAAGGGACAAAAGACAAATGCAAATGAGTGTTTTGTGATGAATGTGGAACTCTTTTTTGAAACAGGGTCTTTTTTTTTGAAACAGAGTAGTCACCAAGGCTGAGTGCAGTGGCTGGAGCATAACTCACTGCAGCTTCTAGCTCTTGGGCTCAAGCAATCCTCCCACCTCAGCCTCCTGAATAGCTAGGGCCACAGGCGTGTACCACTGCACCCAGCTAATTTTTGGATTTTTTTGTATAAAGAGGTCTCCCTATGTTGGCCAGCCTGGTCTTGAACTCATGGACTCAGGTGATCCTTCCCCTCAGTCTCCCAAAGCGCTAGGATTACAGGCATAAGCCACTGCACCTGGCCTTGGAACTCTAAAGTGTACCTTTTCAGCATGGTTTGGAGAACTATTTTGTCAAAAAACTCTCTGGATACAATTTTGCCAAAAGAGATAAATATTCAATAAAATTACTTTAAGTCTTTCCTAGGACTCTAGGAGAGTCAGGAATCCCACACTGATTCTCCAGTATTGGATGGTAGAAAGTATGACCTTGGAGCTTGGGCGGACAAGAGGAACTGAATGTGCTAATGAAGGCACTGTTCAGTGTCACAGGCACATAATCACTTGTAAGATTTTGGGACTAAAAGCAACAAGGACCACATCCAGTGCAACCTTGACTACATAAAATGCAGACTGGGAGAAGCAGAACTGCTAGGATGTCAGAACAGACTCTGAATAAAAATTGGCCTGCATTCAGGTTGGGCGTGGTGGCTCATGCCTGTAATCCCAGCACTTTGGGAGGTTGAGGCAGGCGGATCACTTGAGGTTAGGAGCTTGAGACCAGTCTGGGCAACATGGTGAAACCCCTTGTCTCTACTAAAAAGATAAAAATTAGCTGGGCATGGAGGTGCGCAGTTGTAATCCCAGCTACTCAGGAAGCTGAGGCAGGAGAATCACTTGAACCCAGGAGGCAAAGGTTGCAGTGAGCTGAGACTGTGCCACTACACTCCAGCCTGCGCCACACAGCAAGACTCCATCTCAATAAATACAATAAATAAATAAAATTAGCCTGCATTCAAATCATTATTCTGCAAATTACTAGTAGTCATCTCTGGGTAAGGGTTTAATCAAGTTTTTACATCTCTAATGTGAATAGTATGCCTATCTCACAGGATTATTATAATGGTTAAATAAGATACTACATGAAATGCTTTGCTTGAATCTTCACATCCAGTGACACCAAAAGATAGTTTTTCTACTATGAAAGGAATGAGGGAAGATGACAATGTAGCATATCATGTAGTAAGTCTGCATTCAAAGAACAGAAAAGGGAGTTCAAGTCCATTGATCCCGGCCTGGCATGGTGGCTGAGGCCTGTAATCTCAGCACTTTGGGAGCCCAAAGCAGGTGGATCACTTGAGGTTAGGAGTTCAAGACAAACCTGGTCAACATGGAGAAACCCCATCTCTGCTGAACATACAAAAATCAGCCAGGCATGATGGAGGGCGCCTGTAATCCCAGCTACTGGGAAGCTGAGGCAGAAGAATCGCTTGAACCTGGGAGGTGGAGGATGCGGTGAGCTGAGATAGCAATATCGCACTCCAGCCTGGGCGACGAGCAAAATTCCGTCTCAAAAAAATAAAAAGAAAAAAATCCCTTGATCCCTTACTAGCTTTCTCTCTCTTTTTCTTTTTTTTGAGATGAGTCTTGCTCTGTCACCAGGCTGGAATGCAGTGGCGCCATCTCAGCTCACTGCAACCTCCGACTCCCCGGTTCAAGCGATTCTCCTGCTTCAGCCTCCCAAGTAGCTGGGACTACAGGTGCGCGCCATCACGCCCAGCTCATTTTTGTATTTTTAGTAGAAACGGGGTTTCACCATGTTGGCTAGGGTGGTCTCGATCTCTTGACCTTGTGATCCGCCTGCCTCGGCCTCCCAATGCTGGGATTGCCACTAGCTTTCTCTTTTATCAGTAACTCTAAATCCTCAATATCCTGATCTGTAAAATCTGGTTAACCACACAGGACGGGTGAGGTGGCTCACGCCTGTAACCCCAGCACTCTGGGAGGCCGAGGCGGGCGGATCACCTGATGTCGTTCTGTCGTTCGAAACCAGCCTGACCAACATAGAGAAACCCCGTCTCTACTAAAAATACAAAAAAATTAGTCAGACGTGGTGGCGCATGCCTATAATCCCAGCTACTCGGGAGGCTGAGGCAGGAGAATCGCTTGAACCCAGGAGGCGGAGATTGCGGTGGGCAGAGATCGCACCACTGCATTTCAGCCCAGGGAACAAGAGTGAAACCCCATCTCAAAAAGAAAAAAAAAAAAAAGAAAAAACAAAAACAAAAACAAAAGAAACAGTACCTGCACCTCATGAATTGTTAAAAACACTAAATACAGGCTGGGCGGGTTGCTCACGCCTGTAATCCTAACACTTTGATCCGCTGAGATGGGTGGATCACCTGAGCTCAGGAGTTCGAGACCAGCCTGGGAAACATGGTGAAACCCCCTATTTTATCAATCTAAAAAAAAATAAGGAAATAAAAAAAGTTAAATACACACCATGGCACTCCACCCATAGCAACTGTTGAAAAACCACAATTGCACGGTTACCAAATAAGCGAGGCATAGCCTTCTCCGGCTTAGGGGTTAAAATGCCCAGTTCCGGTTTTGAGGCAAATGAGGAGATACTAGGGACGAGCTGTCAGAGTCGACCCTTCAGCCATCAAAGCCTCGCGGTGCTTCCTGCCTGCCCTTCCTCAGGTGCTCTCCTTGCCCTATCAATAAGTCCACCCCAGGTAGGCCGGACACCCTACGAACACTTCGTGTTCCCTGGGAGCAAATGATGCTAGGAAAACAGGGTGCGGGCTCTTATTTGGCCGGAGTGGTGTGACCAGGTCAGCGCCACAGCTGCTAACCACCACCAACCACAGTTTTGAAAGTTCCTCGGCTTTTTCCGGCCCTCACGCTGTTTGCAAAATCACAAACACTCCTTAGAGCCGGGTTAGGAATCTAGAGTTTCCAAATCCCTGGAACCTTCAGCATCTCGCCAAACCTCCCTCATTAAAGGAGGGAAGTGAAATCAGAGCCCCACTCCGGCTGTTTTAGAAGTTTTCCCAAATCCCTGATCCCTTGACAAAGTCCGGGCCCCGGCCTGGCGGGGCGGGGCGCGCGAACGGCGAGCTGTTCCACCAGAGACCCCTCCACGACCTCCAGCGGCATCCGCGACCCTGCAGCTTGCTCTCCAGTCACGGCGAGCTCCGGCCAGGGAAGGGGCGGCGGGAAGGGCGAACGGCGACCCCCGCGCTGCCCCGGGGCCGCTTCCCCCCACGGTGCCGCCCCAGGTGGGAGGCGGACAGGGCTCATTTGGACCCCCCGAGGCCGGTGCAGGGGGGCCTGGGCCCTCCAAAGGCTCAGCTTTTGGATTTCTAAATAAAATATTGGAATAATAAAAATAAAGGAAGTGACGACGGCGCGAAGGACGGCCCGGGCCTGCGAGGAGAGGCTGCCTCATCCTCCACCCGTGAGGGGCGCCGTGGGGTCTGCGCGGAGGCGGGGGGAGGGGAGCCCTG
>NW_016805299.1:2198501-2214655 GCF_001698545.2 Rhinopithecus bieti | reverse complement strand
GCAAGCTCCGCCTCCCGGGTGCACTCCGTTCTACTGCCTCAGCCTCGCGAGAAGCTGGGGCTCAAGACACCGCCACCTCGCCCTGCTCGTTTGTTGTCTTTTTTAGTAGAGACGGGGTTTCACCGTGTCAGCCAGGATGGTCTCGATCTCCTGACCTCGTGACCCGCCCGTCTTGGCCTCCCAAAGTGCTGGGATTACAGACTTGAGCCACCGCGCCCGGCGCCAATTTTTTTATATTTTTAATAGAGACAGGGTTTCACCGTGTTAGCCAGGATGATCTCGATCTCCTGACCTCGTGATCCGCCCACCTCAGCCTCCCAAAGTGCTGGGATTACAGGCATGAGCCACCACGCCCGGCTGCTTGTAGGATTTTTATCAAACGGAAATAAGCAAGAGATTCTCATAATAAATTACATGTGTATATTTATCATTACATTCTGTGCAATTAAAAAAATTAAACTTGATAATAAGGGAGTGGATCAACACATTAACAACTTTGAATGTTACACAATTATTAAGTCATATTTTTAATATGACAGGGATATTAAAGTCACACTAATTTACAGTTAAAGTGAATTGAAAGTGGTGTTTAATATATACACATAGATAGTATATTTGCTGCTTATAACAAAAAGAAAAGACTTTCCAAATGTTGTGAAGATACCTCTTGATGGCAGTGATTTCTATGTTTTTATTTATGCTTTTCTGTATTTCTCAAATTGTAATTAGCATGCACTACTTTTATAACTAGAATAAAACACAATAAATGATTCCTAAAATAAAACTATTATAACTGTCTGTTGTATTCTGGATTTTGTAAAGCGTCTAGCTGTTCTCTAGGCAAGCAGGAAAGAGCCCTAGCCAAATACGATCTTGAGTCTGAGTATACAGCCTTATAGGAGCTTACATATCCTAAAGGCATCCAAAAGTCCAGAAGCCTCCTCATTTTGGGTGGTGTGCTTAGGTGTATTAATACTATTCTCTGAGTCCTACCACTCCTACGTGATTGTTGCCTGGAAAGCCAAAAAAAAAAAAAAAAAAGTGCTGTTGCAGACAATTGGGCAGTCTCCTAGGGAGAGAGAAATAGAGTCAGCTAAGTGACTCAATAGGACTGTAGGTGGAAAACTGCTTGCAAATAATAGTAATTCAGCTTTAATTGTGCAAAGTCCTGCAGCATGCAATCTCCAAAGGAGTTCAGTTACCCAGCAGAAAATATAGGGATGTGGTTAGTACAGGCTTCTTGGATTAGACAGAGCACAGCTAAATCATTAGGAGGTATTTATGATCATCCATGAAACTGCCTTTATTCCTGTACTGACCTTTGCAGGTTAGAACACAAATGAGGCCACAATTATGACTTCATGCTCAAAGGGTTCATAGGTTCCATTCTCTGCTAAGGCCAGTGACTCTAGGCAGGGACACCTTTTAAACTTTTTGTTCATCTAGATATTCAACATTATTTATGATTTAGGTCCTGTATGAGGCCCAGGGCATGCAATAATACAGCTCCGTCCTTGAGTTGTGTATATAAGTTGCTATTCGGTCATGTAGAGTACAGTTGTAATAAGGATAAGCTGCTTGAAACTACATTGGAGGGCCACCCACCACAGTCTTAGAGATTCTAAGGAAGGCTTCTGGGAGGAGATGTTTAGATAGAGTCTTGAAGAACCTGTAGGAGTTAACTAGGGGGAAGAGGGAAGGGCATTTCAGACAAAAAGGAAGGCATGACTGCTGGGTGCAGTGGCAGTAATCCCAGCACTTTGGGAGGCTGAGGCAGGAGGATGGCTTGAGTCCAGGAGTTTGAGACCAGCCTAGGCAATGTAGTGAGACCCTTATCTCTACAAAAAATTTAAAAACTGCTAGACCTGGTGGCTCATGCCTGTAATCCCAGCACTTTGGGGAGGCCAAGGTGGGTGGATCACTTGAGGTCAGGAGTTTGAGACCAGCCTGGTCAACATGGCAAAACCTTGTCTCTACTAAAAACACAAAAATTAGTCGGGGGTGGCGGCGCACGCCTATAATCCCAGATACTTGGGAAGCTGAGGCAGGAGAATTGCTTGAACCTGAGGGGCAGAGGTTGCAGTGAGCCGAGATTGCGCCACTGAACTCCAGCCTGGTCAACACTGAGACTCTGTCTCAAAAAAAAAGAAAAAAATTAAAAATTATCTAGGCGTGGTAACGTGCACCTGTGGTCCCAGCTACTTGATCTCGAACTCTTGAGCTCAAGTGGTCTGCCCATCTCGGCCTCCCAAAGTGCTGGGATTACAGGCATAAGCCACTGCACCCAACAGTCCCAGCTACTTAAGAGGCTGAGGTGGAATGATTGCTTGAGCCTGGGAGGTTGAAGCTGTAGTGAGCCGTGATTGCACCACTGCACTCCAGCCTGGGCAACAGAGTGAGACTGTCTCAAAACATAAAAAAAGGACACCATGAGAAATCACCCAAATAGGAGAGAATGTGGAGACCAGGGAAAATCCCTACTAGTGTGACTAGGGCAGGGAGTTCAAGTAGGGAAGAAGAGAGGAGCTGAGGCTTGGGCGAGTAAGGCATAGTGGACCATATTATGGAATTTGGACACTACTGAGGGCAGTGAGCAGCTGTTGAAGGGTTTTAGGAGTTATGATTCGAGAAGACCCTCTCAGCTGGAAATAGCAGAGGAGGTTGGAGAAATGGAGTAGGAGAGGAGACAGAGCTAATTTGACTAGAGGGCAGCTGCAGGATAAGGGAAGGAACTGGAGTAAGGGAGAGATATGGCAAAAGTTGCTATTATTGGGGGAACTTGGGGAAAGGGGTGCCTTAACTAAAGGGACAGTGTAAGAAATATCGCACGTAAAACATCACAGTGTAGTTGCCATGTAAGTGTCCTTCTGTGACTTCACAGATCCTTGTATTAAAATTTTACATTATCCATGAATGATTTTGGAGTTGGATTCTTACTGTTTCGAGGGAATGTGCCTGTGTGCTCAGATTAGTCTAAAAATGAGTATTGGCTGGGCGCGGTGGCTCAAGCCTGTAATCCCAGCACTTTGGGAGGCTGAGACAGGCGGATCATGAGGTCAGGAGATCGAGACCATCCTGGCTAACACAGTGAAACCCCGTCTCTACTAAAAAATACAAAAAAAAAAACTAGCCGGGCGAGGTGGCGGGCACCTGTAGTCCCAGCTACTCAGGAGGCTGAGGCAGGAGAATGGCGTAAACCTGGGAGACGGAGCTTGCAGTGAGCTGAGATCCGGCCACTGCACTCCAGCCTGGGCGACAGAGCGAGACTCTGTCTCAAAAAAAAAATAAAATAAAATAAAAAATAAATAAAAATGAGTACAGGATAAGAGAGGGCTAGCCTCACATGGCCCATTGACTAGCAGGCTACAGGGGAAAAGAATTGGGGAGTGGAAGGCACAGGAGCGAGTACAGGGAGACAGCTGAGAGACCACCGCAATCCTCCAAGCAAGAGATGCCCGCTGCCTGAGTTAAGGTGATGGAGATGCAGGGATACTGAGGAAATAAGGGATCCCAAGGAGATGAAATCACAGGTGGATTGGACGTGGGAGTTGAGGAAGGAGGAAGAATCCACGTTGATCCCAGGTTCCTGGCCTGAGGAACTGATCGGGAGTAGTATCAGTTTGAGAAATAAAGCAGAAGAATGGACCTGCAGGGGGATGGATGATGATGAGTTCAGATGCCTGTGGACATAAGAAGGAAGGATAAGATGTATGATGACCCTAGCTCTATGTGCCCTCTTCACTGAAAACAGAACTCCAGGTGCATGACCTGATGAGGCAGATGGGCACTGGAGTCCTCAGCTCCTTAGGACAGGCCTGCCTTGGCTACAAGGGGAAGCTTTCACTTAAAATATATAGAAGCTCAATAATATTCTTAATTCCTTATATGATTATAAGAAAGGCACCACCAAGCTGGGCAACATGTCAAAACCCCGTCTCTACAAAAAATACAAAAATTAGCTGGGTGTGGTGGCACACACCCGTAGTCCCAGCTACTCGGGAGGCTGAGGTGGGAGAATCACTTAAGCCTGGGAGGCAGAGGTTGCAGTGAGCCGATAATTACACCACTGAACTCCAGCCTGGGCTAAAGAATGAGATCCTGTCACAGAAATGGACTTGTCCTTCTTTTCACCAAACTGAAAAGAAGACTTTGATGTTGGCAGACTATTAAGAACTAATGCAGTTCCCAGGCCGGGCGCAGTGGCTCAAGCCTGTAATCCCAGCACTTTGGGAGGCCGAGACGGGCAGATCACGAGGTCAGGAGATCGAGACCATCCTGGCTAACACGGTGAAACCCCGTCTCTACTAAAATACAAAACTAGCCGGGCGAGGTGGCGGGCGCCTGTAGTCCCAGCTACTCGGGAGGCTGAGGCAGGAGAATGGCGTGAACCCGGGAGGCGGAGCTTGCAGTGAGCTGAGATCCGGCCACTGCACTCCAGTCCGCGCGACAGAGCGAGACTCCGCCTGAAAAAAAAAAAAAAAAAACTAATGCAGTTCCCACAGCAAGCCATTTATTCTCCATCAGAGTGTAGGGCAGTGCCCAACTGAAAAAAACAATACCAAAAAAAATCCCAAAACCAACAACAGCTCGGGTGATGAGTGCACGAAAATCTCACAAATCACCACTAAAGAACTTAAAGAACTTATCCATATAACCAAACACCACCTGTTCCCCAAAAACCTATTGAAATAAAAATTTAAAACAAACAAAAAACCAACAACGCCAGGCATAAAACATGCTGCAAACCTGCCCATCTAGTTTTCTCCTTTTCTCTGTGACATCAGCACCCTCTGGCATCCCAGCAAAATATTTTCCTCTCTGTCAGGTTCAGTCATGAGCTCCTCCCAGACCTTGGCCCTAGGTATCAGTGGGCAGAGAGGAAGTGATGGGGGAGTAGACCATCCGTGAGAAAATGAGGAACTGGTCCCACCTGGCAGGAGAGCTGTAGAATGAGTCACTGGGAAACGTGTTCCTGGTCACAGCACCCTGGGAGCTTTCTCTGTCATTCTCTACCACTGTACTTGTGTGATGGAGTAAAATAAAACATATTCTGGAAAGCTACATAATAAAGAACTGAGCCATGCAGGGGAGGAAGGAGAGAAACAGCAGCAGAACTAGGATGTTTGGAAGAGAGTTTGGAATGGGGGTGAGCTTTAGGAAAGCAAGTGTCAAGTGTGGGAGGATTGGAAGAGAAAAATGGGAAAGATAATTCAAGATTTGCAGTATATTGTGAATATAATTCCCCTCTGGTGTTTTTTTCAGAGATTGCAAAAAATCTTTAACATTATTTTTCAATTATTTTTAGATAATGAACTGGTGTTTTCTTTGAATATAGCCAAACAGGTGGGAACACAAGGGCCTGCTTTTATATGAAGTCACTTAGAGTGAACATACTGTATTTGTAGCAGCTCGGTTGCTTTATATTTACTAACTTGTTCAATTCTGAGATGGAGTCCTCAAACAGCTTTTCATATCAGGGCTTCCTTTTCTTGGATTAATGGGCTTCTGGGATCAGTGAACTCCTGCCTCCCTGCACCCTCAACTTCCACCTCCTGACCCTGATCCTGCAAGTCGTAAGAGTTGTATGCAAAATATTGTATATGGGCAGAAAAGTGTTTTTATTCTGGGGAGACTCTCCATGCAGCACTGTCCCACAGAACTTTCTAGGATGATGAAAACATTCTATATTTGAGTTATATATGGTAGCCATTGGTTACATGTAGCTATTGAGCAGTTAAAATGTGGTTATTACAACTGAGAAACCAACTTTTAAAATTATATTTAATAATAATTAATTTTAATTGTAATAGCCAAATGTGGCTAGTGGCTACCATACAGGACAGCGTAGGAGTCTATCATTCTCAAAGGTCTGTAAGCTGTACCCCACCTTCCCCCCAAAAGGCCAAGAATCACTGAGACCAATCACTTCCCTTTACAGCCCTACGGTACTGGCACATAGTACTTAGTAAACACCTGTTGATTTTATTAAGTAGTATATAAAGAAGAGTTACTCTAGCTCCAGAAAAGTGGAGCTGAGGTACGAAATGGCAAAGGAGCTCATCAGGTTCACCAGATTTCATTTCCTAGGCCCTAAATTCCTTACCCTCAACCCAGACCTTTTTCCCAATCATTTTCCACTGTAACAAACCTTGAAAACTTTCTTTACAGCAGAGTAAATCAGAAACACAAGCAAAGGGTAGGGGTGTGTGAAAAGATTCATAACAGTGCTAAGAATGCTTTTCAGTGCAACAGAAAAGGATGCATTTATTTAGTAGAATCCTAAATTTGTAGACCCAAGTCAGTTTTATATTAAGCAGATTTTTAATGAACTGTGCCAATATAATTCAGGAATGACATCTCCAAGGCAAATACATTCCTTAAAGGTAGAAAACAAGTATGGGAATTATCTGGAGTTTTTTTTTTTCTTTTTTAAGTTAAAAAAAAAAATTAACTGAAAGCCAGGAAGCTTCTAGGCTCCACATCCCCCCATGCTAACACACGTGCAGCGGCTGAACTTCCTTCTGTCTGCCTGAGGCTGACTCTCCCCCTCAGCCAGCACATGTGCAGGGCTTCTGTGAATGTCACATTGACAGACATTCCTTGCTAGGCAGCTGGGGACCAGTTTCTTTTGTAATTCCATCCTTCTCATGGGCTGCCAGTTTGTCTTGTTGTGGCACACTCCTTGAAGGTGCTATAAAGATAGCAGGTTTTGGGGGGGTTTTTTGTTTGGTTGGTTTTTGAGACAGAGTTTCGCTCTTGTCACCCAGGCTGCAGTGCAGTGGTGCAATCTCAGTTCACTGCAACCTCCACCTCCTGGGTTCAAGCGATTATCCTGCCTCCACCTCCCGAGTAGCTGGGACTACAGGCATGCACCACCACACCCAGCTAATTCTGTGTTTTTTAGTAGAGACAGGATTTCTCCATATTGGTCAGGCTGGTCTCGAACTCCCAACCTCAGGTGGTCCACCCGCCTTGGCCTCCCAAAGTGCTGGGATTACAGGCGTGAGCCACCGCACCCAGCCTTTGGGGTTTTTTTTTAAATGGAGCCTCGCTATGTTGCCCAGGCTGGAGTGCAGTGGCATGATCTTGGCTCACTGCAACCTCTGCCTCCCAGGTTCAAACCATTCTCCTGCCTCAACCTCCCAAGTAGCTGAGATTACAGGCGCCTGCCACCACACTCCAGTAATTTTGTATTTTTAGTAGAGATGGGGTTTCACCATGTTCGCCAGGCTGGTCTCAAATACCTGACCTCAAGAGATCCACCTGTCTTGGCTTCCCAAAGTGCTGGGATTACAGGTGTGAGTTACCACACCTGGTCAAGAGCAGGTTTTTTTTTTTTAATCTGGTGCTATGCTTGGACCCCAGCCTTAAGAGCCCAGGGTTATGTACATGGCATCTGGGACTTTAGTGGCTTCTTCACTCGTGTCTGCTCAACATTTGTTCATTTATTCAACCCACATTTATTGAGCCATAGAACATTGAGCCTGGCTCTGTGCTGGGGACTGGTGCTAGGGATACAACAGTAAGACTCGACCCTGCCCTCACACCATTCACAGACAACTAAAAAGGCAATTACAGCCAGGCATGGTGGCTCATGCCCGTAATCCCAGCATTTTGGGAGGCTCACTTGAGCCCAGGAGTTCCAAACCAGCCTAGGAAACCTAGTAGACCCCATCTCTACCAAAAAAAAAAAAAAAAATAGCCAGGCATGATCATGTGCGCCTGCAGTCCCAGCTACTCTGGAGGTGGAAGTGGGAGGATGACTTGAGCCCAGGAGTTGGAGGCTGCTCTGAGCTAGGATCTCGCCACTGTACTCCAACCTGGGTGACAGAGCAAGACCCTATCTCTGAAAAATAAAGTAAAAAAAAAAAAATTTTTTTTTCTGAGACAGAGTTTTGCTCTTGTTGCCCAAGCTGGAGTGCAATAGTTCGATCTCAGCTTACTGCAGCCTCTGCCTCCTGGGTTCAAGTGATTCTCCTGCCTCAGTAGCTGGGATTACAGGCATGCGCCACCATGCCTGGCTAATTTTTTTTGTATTTTTAGTAGGGACAAGGTTAAGCCATGTTGGCTAAGCTGGTCTCAAACTCCTAGCCTCAGGTGATCTGCCTGTGTCAGCCTCCCAAAGTGCTGGGATTATAGGCTTGAGCCACTGCACCCGGCCAAAAGTTTTTTTTTTTTTTTTTTTGAGAAGGAGTTTCGCTCTTGTTGCCCAGGCTGGAGTGCAATGGCATGATCTTGGCTCACGGCAATCTCCACCTCCCAGGTTCAAGCGATTCTCCTGCCTCAGCCTCCTGAGTAGCTGGGATTACAGGCATGTGCCACCACGCCCGGCTTATTTTGTATTTTTAGTAGAGATGAGATTTCTCCATGTTGGTCAGGCTGGTCTCGAACTCCCTACCTCAGGCGATCCGCCTGCCTCCACCTCCCAAAGTGCTGGGATTACAGGCATGAGCTACCATGCCTGGCCCCCAATGCTTTTTTTTTTTTTTTTTTAATAGAAACAGGGTCTCACTACATTGCCCAGGCTGGTCTCAAACTCCTGCACTCAAGTGATCCTCCCACCTCAGCCTCCCAAAGTGCTAGTATTACAGGTATTAAGCCACCATGCCTGGCCTAAAAAATAAAAAGGCAATTACAGGCTGCAAACAGTGGCTCATGCCTGTAATCCCAGCACTTAGGGAGACTGAGGCGGGCAGATCACTTGAGGTGAGGAGTTCAAGACCAGCCTGGCCAACATGGTGAAACCGTGTTTGTTTTCTTTTCTTTTTTTTTTGAGACGGAGTCTCAATCTGTCATCCAGGCTGGAGTGCAATGGCACGATCTCGCTCACTGCAGCCTCCACCTCCTGGGTTCAAGCAATTCTCCTGCCTCAGCCTCCTGAGTAGCTGGGATTACAGGCGCCCGCCACCATGCCCAGCTAATTTTTGTATTTTTAGTAAAGACAGGGTTTTGCCATGTTGGCCAGGCTGGTCTTGAACTCCTGACCCACCTCGGCCTCCCAAAGTGCTGGGATTACAGGTGTAAGCCACTGCGCCGGGCTGTGAAACGGTGTCTCTACTAAAAATACAAAAAGTAGCTGGGCATGGTGGCGGGCGCCTGTAATCCCAGCTACTCGGGAGGCTGAGACAGGAGAATCGCTTGAACCCGGGAGGCAGAGGTTGCACTGAGTCGAGATCACACCACTGCACAGCAGCCTGGGTGACAGAGCAAGACTCTGTCTAAAAAATAATAGTAATAGGCCGGGCGCAGTGGCTCACGCCTGTAATCCCAGCACTTTGGGAGGCTGAGGCAGGTGGATCACCTGAGGTCAGGAGTTCGAGACCAACATGGAGAAACCCCATCTCTACTAAAAATACAAAAAGTTAAACGGGCATGGTGGCACATGCCTATAATCCCAGCTACTTGGGAGGCTGAGGCAGGAGAATCGCTTGAACCAGGGAGGCAGAGGTTGTGATGAGCTGAGATCTCACCATCCAGCCTTGGCAACAAGAGTGAAACTCCGTCTCCAAAAATAATAATAATAAAATAAAATAAATTTAAAAAGGCAATTATAACAAAATGAGACATGTGCTACAAGAAATTCAGGGCACTCCTGCAGCTCTTAACCCAGGCTGAAGGGGAGTGTTCAGGGAAGACTTCCTGGAGGGAGTGGCTTCTAAACTGAGACCTGAAGAACCAGATGGTGCTAGGCAGGTAAATGAGAGGAGAGAAAAAGCATTCCAGACAGAAGGAAAGCACTGCAAAGAACGCTAGGAGGACAGAGGCAAGCTTGGGGCTTTTGGGAAGCTAAATAGTTCAGCACAGTTAGAGCACAGGGTGGAGGTGAGGGCTGTTCTTCCTTGCACTAGAGCCACAAGCTACTTACAGTGAGATGCCCTAATGTAAATCAGAGCCTGGCTGGGTTAGATTACACATGCCAGTCCTAAGTATTTCAGATGTTCACTGGCAATCAGTATGAGTTGCCTTTACCATACAAATGTTTATTGTATATCCCTGAATAGGATGATTGTAAAGGGGTGGCATGATCTGTCTGGGGGCAGGGGCCCTGAGGGGAGTATGGTCTCACAGTGTCCAAAGGAGAGCTGTGAATAGCAAAAGGATGTTTGTTTGGAAGGCAGAAGGACAGCAGAGTGGGACAAAGCAAAAATCCAATCATCCCTCCTCATGTGCGGAAGATGGGGCTCAGGGGGAGCAGAATTCAAAATGTGAGGATGTTTATTAAAACCTGTGATTTCCCCCCAAAATTAGAGGGTACCTCAATCTGCATCCAGAGGGGGCTGGTTAAGCAGGAAATGTACAGTTCTAGTTCTGAATACTATGCAGACATTAAAAATACCACATTCATATGTGTGGATATGAAAAGATCTCCAAGATACTGACATCTACAGTGTGTACTGTGCTAGATGCTAGGGACACAGCAGAGGGGAGAAAGTATCTGCCCCCTGCAGACAACACCATCTCCACAACCTCACCTTGGCCTTCAGGATGTGCCTGTAGCAGCTTCTCCTCCTCTTCTGTTACTCCTAGCAGCTTCTCTGGGATCTGCTGTCTGGAAGCCTGTGTCCCTTTCCTTCCTCCAGGTCTTCGCATGGCCTGCCTCCTCTCCCTGGACAGTTTCGCTCCCTCCACCTCTGCCTCCCGAGTCTTTGCCTGGCCAAGCCCTCCTCAGCCTTCAGGTTCTAATAAGGGGCCCAGACCTGTGTGACCCAATCTAGAACTTTCCTTTGAGTTTATACCTCTGAAAGGCCTTGTTGTCTGCCATTACTCCTTTTGTTCCGCCTCAAAGCATTCAAAGCATTTTTTCTTTTTCTTTTTTGAGACGGAGTCTCGCTCTGTTGCCCAGGCTGGAGTCTAGTGGCTCCATCTCGGCTCACTGCAAGCTCCGCCTCCCGGGTTCATGCCGTTCTCCTGCCTCAGCCTCCCAAGTAGCTGAGACTAGAGGCGCCCGCCACCACACCTGGCTAATTTTTTTGCATTTTTAGTAGAGACGGGGTTTCACTGTGTTAGCCAGGATGGTCTCAATCTCCTGACTTCATGATCCGCCTGCCTTGGCCTCCCAAAGTGCTGGGATTACAGGTGTGAGCCACCGCGCCTGGTCGCATCTTTCTGTATTTCTCTAGAAACATTCTAGAATCATTTTATCAAGTTCTGTATGGCATCCTGTGGTATTTTAATTGGAATAGTGTTGCATCTCTAAATCTACGTGGGAAAAATTTTAAAAATCTTTTTTGCTATGTTTGGCCTTCCAATCCAGAAGCATATCAGTTTCCATCTATTCACATATTTCTTAATTTATTTTTTCCTATTTGTAGTTTATGATTCTTATATTTATTGAAGTCTGTATAACACTGTGCTAATACCAGTGACTTCCTGTGATGTCTTATCTTTGACACTATTTATGACACCAAATGTGTGGTGTGGTCTTTATCTCTGGCACCAGATACATGTCATTTTTCCACATCAATTTTAGTCAATTATCTGAGCTCAATTGGACCTCTGAAAATTCCATTCAGTTCTGACACTAACTACCCAGAGTTAGCACAGACCCTGAACAAAGGTTAAGGGCTGAGTCCCGCAAGACCACCCCCACTTCAGATGCCTGCACAAATGAGGTACCCCAGCTACCCACATTTTTGTTGGGCCTACTACAAATTCAGAGGTTCCCACTCAACCCCTTCAGGTTCAATAATTTACTAGAGTGACTCACAGAACTCAGGACAGCACCTTATTTACATTTTCCAGTTTATTATAAAGGATACAACTAGGATCAGCCAAATGGAAGCGATGCATAGCGCAAGGCATGGGGCGGGGCACAGTGGGAGAAGGCAGGCACAGAGCTTCCATGTCCTCTCTAGGTGCACCACCCTCCCAGCACATCAGTGTGTTCATCATTCCAGACTCTTGGAACCTCCTGTTCAAGAGTGTTTGGAGCCCAGTCACTAGCCCCACTCACCTCCCTGGAGGTTGGCAGATGGAGCTGAAAGTTCCCATCTCTAATAATGTGGATGGTCTTTCTGGTGAACTCCCATATGTATGTTAATAAAATAAATGATTAAATTTTGTCTTCTTTTTGTTTGTTTTAGAGACAGGGGTCTTGCTCTGTTGCCCATGGGGCAGTGCAGTGTCATGATGCTAGCCCACTGCAGCCTCGACCTTCTGGACTCAAGTGATCCTCCTGCCTCAGGCTCCCGAAATGTTGGGATTATGGGTGTAAGCCACCATGCCTGGCCTTCTCTTGTAATATATCTTTCATCTGTTTAATTCACAGGCCCCCAAAAACTAAACCTGAGGGTGGATAAAAAGTTTTCCCTCCCAGGCCGGGCGCGGTGGCTCAAGCCTGTAATCCCAGCACTTTGGGAGGCCGAGACGGGTGGATCACGAGGTCAGGAGATCGAGACTATCCTGGCTAACATGGTGAAACCCCGTCTCTACTAAAAAAAATACAAAAAACTAGCCGGGCGAGGTGGCGGGCGCCTGTAGTCCCAGCTACTCCGGAGGCTGAGGCAGGAGAATGGCGTGAACCCGGGAGGCGGAGCTTGCAGTGAGCTGAAGTGAGCTGAGATCCGGCCACTGCACTCCAGCCCGGGCAGCAGAGCGAGACTCCATCTCAAAAAAAAAAAAAAAAAGTTTTCCCTCCCAGACACTGTCTACAAACTGATTCTAAAATTTACACAGAAGCCAGGGCACTGTGTTCTGCACCTGTAGTCTCAGTTGCACACTTGGGAGCTACTTGGGAAGCTGAGACAGGAAGATCACAGGAGGCCAGGAGTTTGAGGCTATAATACACCACGATCATGCCTGTGAGTAGCCAATGCACTCCAGCCTGGGCAACATAGAAAGGCAAAGGTACTAGTTACGCCAAAATAATTTTTTTTTTTTGAGATGGAGTCTCGCTCTGTCACCCAGGCTGGAGTGCAGTGGCGCGATCTCGGCTCACTGCAAGCTCCACCTCCCAGGTTCACACCATTCTCCTGCCTCAGCTTCCTTAGTAGCTGGGACTACAGGCGCCTGCCACCATGCCCGGCTAATTTTTTGTATTTTTAGTGGAGATGGGGTTTCACTGTGTTAGCCAGGATGGTCTCAATCTCCTGACCTTGTGATCTGCCCGCCTCGGCCTCCCAAAGTGCTGGGATTACAGGCATGAGCCATCGTGCCCAGCCTCGCCAAAACAAATTTTTTACAGAAAAAGGCAAAGGTACTAGATTAGCCAAAACAATTCTGAAAAAAAATAGAGGACTCACATACTCACATTACCCAACTTCAAGACTCACTATAAAAGTTACAGTATTCAAAGTAGGGTGGGATCAGCAAAAAGATAAACACATAAAGCAATGGGACAGAATAGATAGCCCAGGCTGGACACGGTGGCTCACACCTGTAATCCCAGCACTTTGGGAAGCCGAGGCAGGAGGACTGCTTGAGTCCATGAATTTGAGACCAGCCTGGGCAAGATGGCGAGACCTCTATCTCTACAAAAAAAAAAAAATTTAGCCAGGCATGGTGGCTCATGCCTGTGGTCCCAGCTACTCAAGAGGCTGAGGCAGCAGGATCCCTTAAGCCCAGGATCCAGCCTGGAAAACAGAGCAAGACCTCATCTCTTAAAAAAAAAAAAAAAAAAAGAATAGACAGCAGAGAGCCCAGCAATATATGATATATGCACAAAAATAGTCAATTCATTTTTTTTTTTTTGGAGATGGGGTCTTGCTTTGTTGTCCAGGCTGGAGTACAGTGTGTGATCATGGCTCCCTGCAGCCTCAACCTCCCAGGCTCAAGTGATTCACCTGCCTCAGCCTCCCAAGTAGCTAGGACCACAGTAGCTGAACCACAGGTGCACGCCACCATGCCTGGCTAATTTTTAAATTTTTTGTAGAGATGAGGTTTCCCTATGTTGCCCATGCAGGTCTTGAATTCCTGGGCTCAAGCAATCTACCTGCCTCGGCCTCCCAAACTGCTGAGATTACCATAAGCCACGTCTCCCAGCCTGATTTTTGACAGAGTTGCAAACAAAATTCAATGGAGAAAGGACAATCTTTTTAGGACCTGAATTGGGAACCAATTCAAAAGTTTTGAATAGAGAAGAGTCATATTATTCCTTGTTTTTTTGTTTTGTTTTGAGACAGTCTCGCTCTGTTGCACAGGCTGGAATGCAGTGGCACGATATCGGCTGACTGGCACTTCCACCTCCTGGGTTCAAGCGATTCTCGTGCCTCAGCCTCCCGGGTAGCTGGGATTATAGGCGCCTGCACCATGCTTAGCTAATGTTTTTTGTATTTTCAGTAGAGATGGGTTTCACTATGTTGGCCAGGCTGGTCTCGAACTCCTGGCTTCTGGTGATCCACCCACCACGGCCTCCCAAAGTCCTGGGATTACAGGTGTGAGCCACCGCACCTGGCCTTGACTGGACTTTTAAAAGGCTCACTGTGGCCACTTGGAGAAGAATAGTCTGTGGCACAGCAAAGGTGGGCAGAGAAAGACCCACTGGATGCTACTGTAATTGTCTATATGGAAAATGACAATAGCTTGGACTAAAATCAGAAGAGTGTGGACTAAAATTAGAAGAGTGGCCAGGCGCAGTGACTCACGCCTGTAATCCCAACGCTTTGGGAGTCCAAAGCAGGTGGATCACTTGAGGTCAGGAGTTCGAGAACAGCCTGGTCAACATGGCAAAACCCTGTCTCTACTAAAAATACAAAAATTAGCTGGGTATGGTGGTGCACGCCTGTCACCCCAGCTACAAGGCAGGAGAATTGCTTGAACTTGGGAGATGGAGGCTGCAGTGAGCTGAGATTGTGCCACTGTACTCCAGCCTGGACGAGAGAGCAAAGCTCTGTTTCAAAAAACAAAGGTCAGAAGAGCGAAGGTGGTGAGATATATTTTCAAGATTGAGCTTAAAGAATTTGTTGATTGGCCGGGCGCGGTGGCTCAAGCCTGTAATCCCAGCACTTTGGGAGGCCGAGACGGGTGGATCACGAGGTCAGGAGATCGAGACCATCCTGGCTAACATGGTGAAACCCCGTCTCTACTAAAAAATACAAAAAACTAGCCGGGCGAGGTGGCGGGCGTCTGTAGTCCCAGCTACTCGGGAGGCTGAGGCAGGAGAATGGCGTAAACCCGGGAGGCGGAGCTTGCAGTGAGCTGAGATCTGGCCACTGCACTCCAGCCTGGGCGACAGAGCGAGACTCCGTCTCAAAAAAAAAAAAAAAAAAAAAAAAAAAAAGAATTTGTTGATGGATTAGATATGAGGTGTGAGAAATATACACAAGTCAAGGAAAACATCTAGATCTCTCTCCTGAGAAGAATGCAGTGGCTATTTACAGTGATGAGGAACCCTTTAGGATAAGCAGGCAGGTTTGGGAGTAAAGCAGGTCTGTTGTGGATGTGTTAGGTTTGAGACAGATGCCTGTTATACATCCTAGAGCTATTTTAAATAGGACTTGAAGATATAGGATGGGCATTCAGGGGCAAAGTTTGGGGTGAAAATACAAATTTGAGAGTAGTGAGCCATGAAATTTAAAGCCATGAACATGGAGACTCCCAAGGGAGAGAGTTTAAATAGAGGTAGCCCAATAGAGAAGACCTAGGTCACTCCTTCCTTCAGATATCAGGAAGAAAAGGGGAAACAAACAAAGGAGCCTGAGGTGGCGCAGCCAGTGAGATGGGAGGACAGCTGAGAGAGTGTGGGGTCCTGGAAGCCAGGGGAGGACCCAGAGGAAGAGAGCAACTGTGACAAGTATGGCCATGAAGGGCACTGAGAATTGGCCACTGTGTTTAGCAGCATGGTGGTCACCGGTGACCACCACATTTGAGCTGTCTCGGTGCAGTGGATTAAAGAGAGAATGGGAGGCGAGGAATCGGGGACAGGGAGTACAGACAACTCTTGGAGGAGAGCCGAGATGGGGTGGTAGCTACAGGAGAATGTGTAGGCAAGGGAAGCATTTTTAAAAGAATATGACAGCATGTTTGCATGCTGGTGGGAATAATCCAGAAGACAGGGGAAACTGATGATGCAGGAGAGGGAGAAGAGACAATCACAGGAATGAGAGGAGATGGACCCAGCGCCAGGGAGATGGCCTTAGATAGGAGCATGAACAGTTCACGCAGGGTAACGGCAAGGGAGGCAGAATGTGTGTATACAGATGTGGGTGGGCGGGTGG
>NW_016805299.1:2168263-2195975 GCF_001698545.2 Rhinopithecus bieti | reverse complement strand
ATATATATATATATACACACACACACACACACACAGTGTGATAGGTAGTATATGATATGAATATGTATTTATGTGTAGACTAGATGTATTTAAGACAAAATATTGACAATGGTTATCTCTGTACAGTTAACATGTGTAATTTATTCCTTGTGTTCTTCTGTATCTTCTACCATGTGCATTTATTATTTTTGTAATTTTTAATAAAAAATGAGTGTCAGGAAAGAAAATTGATTAAAACTCCTGTAAACATTTCCCATGTGTACTGGCCGTGACACTGAGTTTGAGGACAGCTGCAGCTGGCTGCACTAATTACATTATTTTACTTTATAGCTTTGCAGTAAAGGACCCATACATTCAGGCAGGTTGATTTATATGAGCTGAAATGGTAAATGGTCACAGAGAAGAGTCGCAGAGGCTCTGGCCAAAACCACTTGGCACCCTGCTAATGAAAGAATACTTTTGGAGCTTCTTGGGGGAAGTGGCTCCTAGAAGAATCAGATTTTCATATACAGCTTTAAGCTCTGACTTTGTGATCCTCAGATGATAAGTTTGGGGGTACCAAGGGTTCTGCTCTTACTGAGAGAAAAACAACTTCTTTGCATTCCCCTTTCTGTCCCCTGAGAGACCCAGGGCTTTGCAAACAGATGTTTCTGTTTTTGTTTTTGAGACAGGGTCTCACTCTGTTGCCCAGGCTGGAGTGCAGTGGTGCAATCATATCTCACTGCAGCCTTGAACTCTTGCTCAAGCAATCCTCCCACCTTACTCTCCTGAGTAGCTGGAACTACAGGCAAATCCCACTATACTAGCTAATTTTTTATTTTATTTTTTTGTAGAGATGGGGTCTTGCTATATTGCCCAGGCTGGTCTCCATCTCCTGGATAAGCCATCCTCCTGCCTTAGCCTCCCAAAGCACTGGGATTATAGGCATGAGCCATTGCACCTGGCATGCAAACAGATGTTTAAAATGGAGAAACCAAGAGCTTGAAGCAAAGACACAACAATCAATAACTTCCTCACTGGTGTCTTGGCTGCCCCACTAACCTGCCCTCCTCAGTGGCCGTCTGATCATATGAGTCCCTACCCACTACCTTTCAGTGGATTCAGGAGGATGAGAGAGAAACCTCAGGTTAAAACAGGAGAATCCTTGTTTTTTTGAGACGGAGTCTTGCTCTGTCGCCCAGGCTGGAGTGCAGTGGTGTGATCTCGGCTCACTGCAACCTCCGCCTCCTGGGTTCACACCATTCTCTTGCCTCAGCCTCCTGAGTAGCTGGGACTACAGGCGCCCGCCACCAAGCCTGGCTAAATTTTTTTGTATTTTTAGTAGAGACAGGGTTTCACCATGTTAGCCAGGATGGTCTTGATCTCCCGACCTCGTGATCTGTGCGCCTCAGACTCCCAAAGTGCTGGGATTACAGGCACTCGCCACCATGCCCGGCTAATTTTGTTTTTGTATTTTTAGTAGAGATGGGGTTTCACCATGTTAGCCAGGATGGTCTCAATCTAAAACAGAATCATTTATTGAGTGCACTCAGGCCCAACTGACTCAACGTCCAAAAGATTGGGCCTGGAAGAAAGACAGCACTTGACTTTTATATACACTTCACAAAAGGGGGTGGGCTAGCTTGAAGCAAGCTTACAGTGGCGTGAAAGCAGGGATACAGAGGCAGGACAAACTCAGGATTGCACATGACCGTTGCCAAGCAACCCAGATGTCCCTTATCTAGGTTTGCCTAGGCACAGGCTTATCCCATAACCTTCACTATGGTGCCCAGGTGGCTGTAACTCAGGCCAGCTCAGAGGCTCATGACCTTCACTCTACTGCTTAGATAAAACAATACTTGAAGTCACTAGTCACAGAGAACAGGAATCTATAAACTCATTCCATAAAACAAAAGAAAATTTGCTTTTCTTCTCCCTATGTTGAGGGAGTGCTGGGAAAGTCTCCAGAGCACATTAGATAATATTATCAAGAATTTTCCTGGGTCTGGGTTGTGCCTATTGCTGCCTCTGGTACAAGTCAGCCTAATACAGGAAAACTTATTTCTCTTTTTAATTTTTTTTTTTAATTTCCCGCCTCAACAGAGCCACTGGTGACCGCAGAATACAGTCCACGTGTCTTAACCAGGCTTATAAGACTGCAAAGGTCTGGCTGCTCCCCACCCCTACTCCCTGCCTTGTCTCTCCCACACTCCCCCAACAGCTTCTCTGGAGCCAAGTCAGCCTCCTTCCAGCTTTAGGCCTTTGAACATGCTGTTCTTTCCACCTAAAAAGCTCCCTGCACTTCCCCCAGCCTAGCTCCCTGCTTGGATAGATTGTTTCTCTAATGTGACTCCTGGAAAAGCCTTCCTTGCCTCCCAGGCTAGAGCAGAGCCCCCATTAACAGCTCTCACACCAGCCTATCTTTCTCCTCCACTGCATCTGTCACATCCTGTGATCCTATGTGCATCCTGCTCAATGTCTGTCTCCACACATAAAATGTAAACTCCAAGAGGATAGGAACTGTGTCTGACTTGCTTCCTTTCATGTCCCTTGTGCCTAGATGGGGGCCTTGTATCAAGCAGGTGCTCAACAAATGTCTGTTGAAAAAATGAGGCAAGGTGCGGTGGCTCATGCCTGTAATCCCAGCACTTTGGGGGGCCAAGGCAGGTGGATCATCTGAGGTCGGGAGTTCAAGACCAGCCTGACCAACATGGAGAAACCCCATCTCTACTAAAAATACAAAAAATTAGCCCGGTATGGTGGTGCATGCCTGTAATCCCACCTACTCAGGAGGCTGAGGCAGGAGAATCGCTTGAACCCAGGAGGCGGAGGTTGCGGTGAGCCAAGATCATGTCATTGCACTCCAGCTTAGGCAACAAGAATGAAACACTGTCTCAAAAAAAAAAAAAAAAAAAAAAAAAACTAAGTGACTAAGAGGCAGGGTAGGAACTCAAGGCTCATCCTGTACATGGCCAAAGCACTTAGGCAGGAAAATTAAGTAAGCAATAGAGCTTCTCTGGGGCAGGTGCCAAGGGAAGTCCATCTCTGTACCTAGCACCTAGCTCTGGGCCTGGCCCATAGTAAAAGCTCAGAGAATATTGCTAGCTGAATAAGCATTACTTCCATCTACACGTACTCCGCTCTCAGTGGTGATCTCATCCAGTCCCGTGGCTTTAAATGTCACCTATAAGCTGATGACTCTCCAAATTATAGCTCAAGGCTGGCCCTCTTCCCAGAACTCATATATCCAACTGCATATTTGACATCTCCACTTGGAATATCTAGTAGGCATCTCAGACTTAACATGGCCAAAACAGAACTTTTTGTTTCCTCTGCCAGACTTCCCCATCTCAATCTATTCTTCTCATTGTTCAGCTCACAAGTCTGGAGTCATCCTTGACTGCCTCTGGTTCCCTCCTATTCTGCATCCAATTCCTCAGCAAATCTGTCAGCTCTACCTTCAGAATACATCTGGAATCTGGCCATCTCTGCCCCATCTCTGCCACCACCTCCTTGTCCAAGCCAGCATTCCTTCTTACCTGGATTGCTGCAATAGCCTCTAACTGCTCCCACCTCTCTCACTGCTCCCATCAGCTTCCCCATACTCTGTCCTCATGCAGGAGCCAGGTCATCAAGTCTTGGCTCAAATGGTACCTTCTCAGAGAAGTCTTCCTAGAAAACTCTTTAAAACAAGACCCCTCACCCAGCGACGCTTGGTTCTCTTATTCTACTTATTTTATTTGATTGTTTTTGAGGTGGAGTCTTACTCTGTCGCCTGGGCTGAAGTGCAGTGGCACAATCTCAGCTCACTGAAACCTCCGCCTCCCGGGTTCAAGCAATTCTCCTGCCTCAGCCTCCTGCGTAGCTGGACTACAGGTGCATGCTGCCACACTCAGCTAATTTTTTGTATTTTAGTAGAGACGGTATTTCACCGTGTTGCCCAGGCTGGTCTCGAACTCCTGAGCTCAGCCAGTCTGCCCACCTTGGCCTCCCAAAGAGCTAGGATTACAGGCGTGAGCCACCGTGCCTGGCCTATTCTACTTTATTTTTATCCATTGCCCTTATCAGGGATAAATATTTTTGCTTGATTTTATCTTTATTCTCCTGCTATAAGTTCCATGAAGAAGGAACTTTGCCTGTTTTGTTCTCTTGTGCATCTCCAGCACCTGGAACAGGGCCTGACTCAGGCCCTGACAGTTCTTGCTCAGAAATCTCCCCAGAGTCATAAATGAAGGGCTAAATGAACTCCGAAAGAGTTTTGGAGAGTCAGATTTTCTCCCAGTCAGTGAATCAGAATCTAGATGCCAGAAATCAGATACCAACTTCCTTTTTTTTTTTTTTTTTTTTTTTTTTTTTTTTTGGAGACGGAGTCTTGCTCTGTCGCCCGGGCTGGAGTGCAGTGGCCGGATCTCAGCTCACTGCAAGCTCCGCCTCCCGGGTTCACGCCATTCTCCTGCCTCAGCCTCCCGAGTAGCTGGGACTACAGGCGCCCGCCAGGTCGCCCGGCTAGTTTTTTGTATTTTAGTAGAGACGGGGTTTCACCATGTTAGCCAGGATGGTCTCGATCTCCTGACCTCGTGATCCGCCCGTCTCGGCCTCCCAAAGTGCTGGGATTACAGGCTTGAGCCCACCGCCCGGCCTATTTTCTTGTTTAGAGCCCTAGAATAATTAAAAGTTAACTCAAGACCACTTTGCATATAATTAAAGAGTGACAAAAAAAAAAAAAGAGTGACACTGAGGTCGCCTACTGAGTCACAGAGGCCTTGTTAGCTCCTAGAGCAGACTACAGATCCTGCCTCTTAGTGTACATGGGAGCTAGCCAGCTCGATCTGTAATTGTTGCTCTTTCCGTTCCTTCATCTGTAAGTAGGCCTGCCTGCCTTGTGGCCTTTACATGGAGCTGTGAGCTTGGGATCTGTGACATTCAAACTCAGTCCAGATTGTTTAGGATGGTGGTTTTCAACGGCTGGGGAGTGATTTCACCCTCCAGAAGACATTCGGCACCATCTGCAGACATTTTTGGTTGTTGAAACTGGGGGTGTGGTGTGACTGGCATCTAGTGGGTAGAGGCCAGGGGTGCTGTTAAACATCCTCAAATGCATAGGACAGCTCCCCACAACAAAAAAACTTTCTGGCCCAAAAGGTGAATAGTGCTAAGGTTGAGAAGTCCTGGTCTACAGGAACACTAATGATAAATGGTAACCAGCATCACTGATGTTTGCCACATGCCCAGTAGTGCACTACATTCTCATGTGTACCATCTCACTTAATCCTCACATTGTCCCTGAGAAACAAGGACTCTTATAATCCCCATTTTACAGATGAGGAACCTGAGGCTCAGAGAGGTGGACTCACTTGCCTAATGTCACATGGCTTAGTAGGGACAGATGAACACCCAAGGCTGCCTGGCCTCAAAGTCTGTTCCTTTAACGTCTGTTCTGGGTTTCTCTGCCCTCTGACTGGGAGGTGAGGGGGCCTGTTAGTCCTCTCTGAATGTGTCTTCGTCTGCTGCCCCTGTGGACAGTAGAGTGTCGGTCTACGCAGGTGATGCTTGGCTATTAGCCAGAAAGGAGGTTTTCTTTCCCTGAGTTGTCTCAGCCTTTCTGGCCTTACTCTCCCGGCACTGCAGTACAGTCCTTGGCTCCAAAGCTCAGCTCCTCTGCCAGCCCCCGGCTGGTGCCAGCCCTTCTCCATGGGGTGGAAGCTTCCGGATTCAGACCTAGGCCTTACATTCTCTCCCACATGGTGCCTCCTTTCTGGACGGGGTCTTCAATCCACTCTGGGGCCTGCAAGGTCACTTCACACTTCCTTTCAGGTAAGGGAGGGTTAGAGCTGCTAGGGTGGTCACAGGACTCATGGTCCAAGAAAGTACTCAGGTCCCAGAAAGCTAGACAAGTGATTGCTGGACTGGGCTGGGAACAGAGTGATCCTGGGGCAGTGAGGCACAGGCCATGGTCCTACTTGTGGATGAGGTGAGGAGAGCTGCAGACCCCCAAAGAATCCCTCAGCCTGCCTGTGAGTAACAACTCTGAAGGGCTTTCTGAGGGCCCTGGGAAAGTCTGATGACCGGAGTTGAAAGGTGATTCTGTCCAAGGAAGATCACGACAGCCAAGGACCAATGTAGGGTCAAGTTTGAGGTGTTTGTTGCTGAGGAATCAAGGCTGAAGTAGTCTGAACTATCCATGCTTTCTTCCATCCATCCATCCATCCATTCATCCATCCATCCATCCATGCACCCACATGTATTTAGGGAGCTCTCACCAGGCACCGAGGATGCTTAGTGTCTCCAGGGACATCACTCTGTTCTGAGGCATCAGCTCTCTTTGTTTAGGTGTAGCTCAGAGGTTCCACCTACCATGTGGGACTGTGGAGTCAGATCAGGATTCAAATCCCAGCTCTGTCACTTTCTATCACTGTGACTTTAGGTAAGGGACTTCATCTCTTTGAACCTCATTTTCTTCATCTGTGTAATAAAGAGACAAACAGTTCTTACTTTGTAGAATTGTTATGAGAAGCCAATGAGATAATGTGTCTAAAATGTCTGGCATATGGTAAGGTCTCAATACATAGTGGCAGTAGCTACCATTTATTATACCATGGCTAGGTCTCTACATGCATTATTTAATATAATCCCTGCCACCAACCTATAACAAAGATGTGATCTCCATTTAAAAATCAGGAACCTACGAGGTGGGTGGATCACCTGAAGTCTGGAGTTCGAGACCAGTCTGGCCAACATGGTGAAACCCTGTCTCTACTAAAAATACAAAAATTAGCCAGGTGTAGTGACTAACGCATGTAATCCCAGCAACTTGGGAGGCTGAGGCAAGGGAATCGCTTGAACACGGGAGGGGGAGGTTGCAGTGAGCTGAGATCGCACTACTGCACTTCAGCCTGGGTGACAGAGCAAAAGTCTGTCACAAAAATAAATAAATAAATAAAAATAAAAAATAACAATCAGGGTCGGGCGCGGTGGCTCATGCCTGTAATCCCAGCACTTTGGGAGGCTGAGGTGGGCAGATCACCAGGTCAGGAGATTGAGACCATCCTGGCTAACAGGGTGAAACCCCGTCTCTACTGAAAATATAAAAAATTGCCGGGCGCAGTGGCTCAAGCCTGTAATCCCAGCACTTTGGGAGGCTGAGACGGGCGGATCACAAGGTCAGGTGATCGAGACCATCCTGGCTAACAGGTGAAACCACCGTCTCATACAAAAAATACAAAAACTAGCCGAGGTGAAGGTGATGGCGCCTGTATCCCAGCACTCAAGGAGGCTGAGGCAGGAGATGGCGTGAACCCAGGAGGCGGAGCTTGCAGTGAGCTGAGATCCACCACTTGACTCCAGCTGGGCGACAGAGTGGAGACTCCGTCCTCAAAAAAAAAAAAAAAAAAAAATTAGCGGGCCGTGGTGGGTCAGGCACCTGTATCCAGCTACTCAGGAGGCTGAGAGCAGGAGAAATGCTGGAAACCTGGGAGGCGGAGCTTTGCAGTTACCGGAGATAGTGCCCACACTCACACAGGCCTGAGCAACACAGCAAGACTCTGTCTCCAAAAAATAAAAAAATAACAACAGGACCATGTACCAATTGGAGAGGTTATACTAACTTGAAGGAAGCTCATACTTAGGTTGATTCCAAAGACCTGGTGCTCTCAGAAACGTTAACACCTCTAGTTATAATTTTCCTGTGGCAAGCATGAAAACTGAAGGTTTCAGTGTAGAAGGATTTTTTAAGCAAGTTTATCAGGCAGGAATAATATGTAAAGTTGCCAAAATTGTGATGCATAGACCCCCTATGGCCACTTCAGGGACCTAGTGACAGGAATCTCACATTTATTCTAGGAGTTTTTGGGTTATTATAGAACAGTTTTTCTTTTTTTTTTTTTAACCCTCCTTAGTTCTGAATCCCTTGGAAGTCTGATGAAGCTAAGGATCCCTCATCTTTGGAAATAGCCTGTAAGCACTACATACATTTTTGTGCACAATTCAGGAGGGCTTGGGAACTTTGCATCTGGCTGTATATACCCCATTTAAAACCCCTCCTCAAGGGTAGCATTTTTCAAGTGTAAGACACATATCACTTATAGTGTCGGAGATCAGTTTAACATGCAGAAAATAGAATGTTTATACTCTAATATTATATTTTATAGTTACCTTCTATTTATGGCTCAGTGAGAACTGGCTTTCCATTTACAGTAATGATATGGATTTTGTCTTTTAAAAGCACACTTATTAGGCCGGGGGTGTGGTAGCTCACGCCTGTAATCCCCAAAACTTAGGGAGGAGGCGCAAGGCAGGCGGATCACTTGAGCTCAGAGTTCGAGACCCAGCCTGGCCAACATGGAAACACCCTGTCTCTACAAAAATAGAAAAATTACCAGGCATGGTGTGTGCACCTGTAATCCATCTACCTCAGGAGGCCAAGGCAGAAGATACCACTTGAACCCAGATCACAGCCATTGACCTCCAGTCTGGGCAACAGAGTGAGACCTCCATCTCAAAAAATAAAATAAAACTAAAGTGCCGGGCGCGGTGGCTCAGCCTGTAATCCCGCACTTTGGGAGGCCTAGATGGGGGGGGGGCAGGAAAATCACAAGTCAGGAGATCGAGACCATCCTGGCTAACACGTGAAACCACCGTCTCTACTAAAAATTAAGACAAAAAATAGACCGGGCGAGGTGGCGGGCGCCTGTAGTCCCAGCTACTCGGAGGCTGAGGCAGGAGAATGGCGTAACCCGGGAGGCGGGCTTGCAGTGAGCTGAGATCCGCCACTGCACTCCAGCTGGGAGACAGAGCCAGACTCGTCTCAAAAAAAAAAAAAAAGTATACTTTTAAAAATAAAGGGAGTTCAAAGAAAATTATTAAAAATATTTATATAAAGCATTACTTTTTATTATTATTATTATTTTTTTTTTTGAGACAGAGTCTTGCTCTGTCTCCCAGATTGGAGTGCAGTGGCACGATCTTGGCTCACTGCAAGCTCAGCCTCCGGGTTCACGCCATTCTCCTGCCTCAGCCTCCCAACTAGCTGGGACTATAGGCGCTCACCACCATGCCCAGCTAATTTATTTATTTTTCCTGTATTTTTAGTAGAGACGGGATTTCACCATGTTAGCCAGGATGGTCTTGATCTCCTGACCTTGTGATCTGCCCTCCTCGGCCTCCCAAAGTGCTGGGATTACAGGCGTGAGTCACCACGCCCGGCCATATAAGGTATTATTGATGAACAATTACATTATTATATTATAATGATAGTATTATTATAGTAAAAATTAAATAAATAATAATAGAGGTAGTGTAGACATGGAAAAAAATCATGAGGATGATTTAGGAAATTTCCCTGGGGTTTCTGCTTAGTGGAGTCACTGCGGCTTTACTTTAGTGTCATCTGCATTTCCAGGGTCCTCACTTGTCAACCTATTTCTTCCTCAAGAAATATTCCTATTACTATATAGGAATATTATAACTTCTCAAACCCTGAATCTCACCATTAGAAACATGGAACTGGAAAAAGCTGTTGATTTAATTGATATGCATATGTTGAACCTGAAGAGGTTCTAATTATTCCCTTTTTTTTCCTTTTTTTTTTTTTTGAGACGGACTTTCGCTCTTGTTGCCCAGGCTGAGTGCAATGGCACAATCTCGGCTCACTACAGACTCTGCCTCCCAGGTTCAAGTGATTCTCCTGCCTCAGCCTCCTGAGTATCTGGGATTACAGGCATGCACCACCATGCCCGGCTAATTTTGTATTTTTAGTAGAGATAGGGTTTCTCCATGTTGGTCAGGCTGGTCTCGAAATCCTTACCTCAGGTGATCCACCCGCCTCGGCCTCCCAAGGTGCTGGGATTATAGGCATGAGCCACTGCACTTGGCCTATTCCCATCTTTTTCTTTCTGCAGTTGTGTGTCTCTGCTCAAATTGTTTTATTTTTATTTTTTGAGATGGGGTTTGGCCATATTGCCCAGGCTGGTCTCCAACTCTGAGCTCAAGCGATCCCCTCCACTCGGCTTCTCAAAGTGCTGGGATTACAGGTGCGAGCTACCATGCCCAGCCACAAACTGTTTTAAGTAGAGAGTAGGTGGTCAAGAGAAAAATGTAGAAATGTAAATAGGAGGCTTCCAGATACATGATTAACCTGATAACTTATTTATGGAGGTTCAAAAATACATTATAGGTATTTCAGAGCTGGTTGTTCAAAACCTTGCTGTGGCCTTTGGGATAGTTCTATAAACTGACAATTATTGATAAGATTCATTGATCATTTACTATGTGCCTCACATTGTGCTGAGAGAACTTCAAATGTTTTATACTGCTAACAAGCGTATGAACTGGTTTCCTTTTACACTTAGTCCTCCTTTACTTAAAGAAAACATTCAAATAGCTAGTAAATGACAGTGCTGGGATTTAAATCCAGAACTGACTTGTCCCTCAACTCCCCCAAGATCTTGCTTTTTTAACCACTTCGTGTCTCCTCCCTCAGCTAGAGGGGACGTCATCTCTCTAAGGGCCACTTTTTCGTCCATTAGGATACCTCCTCCTCAGAGATAAATCCCAACCAAGAATCTCTCCCACACAGGAAAGACTGCCTCACCTGAGCAAGAAGCCTCACCCCGGACAAAAACCCCGGGACTCAACACTCCCAAATCCACCCGGATCCCCATCCCCACCCCTTTAAAGATGTCCGCATTGCTTGGCAGAGACCCCACTCTTGGGGATAATCCCTTACTCGTAAGGAAACACCCTCCCTCCTTGAAGCCCTCCCTCAATCCTGAGGATGCCCTCTCCTAAATATATCAGAGCAGAACCACTACAAATGGGGCCCAGTGCAAAATGAAAACGTAAGGGCCCCTCCTGTGAGACTGCACTGCTGGTTTGCCCACGAAGCCGGCCCTGCTTCAGAGATACCTTTTCAGTAAAGGGAGAGGCCACTTCTGTCATAATCCTGCTAACCTGGGGTCGGAGATCCTGCGACCTGTCGTGGTGGGGGGGGGTGGGGGCAGGGATGGCCACCAACTTCTAGAGACTGTTGTTCGAGAACACACCCTGGGACAACCTCCGTGAATTTGGAATCACTTCCCTTGGCCCAGGCAGAAGCTGCCTTCCTACCTCTCCAGACAGCTGGGTGGTCCTCGCAACCGGGCCGGGGCTCCACCTTCTGGGTGTGTGTGTGGGCCTCGCCGCGTGGGGCCCATTGCCGGGGCAACCGACGCCGCGAGCGGTGCATTGTGGTCTGCAACAAAATGCAGGAGAAAGATCCTGAGGGAACCATGAAGTCCCTGGACCAATGGAAGAATGCCGTGGGCTGCGTCAAGCCAATAGCGTCGCGCAGAGGGGGGCGGGGCCGGCGGGAGCAGGGCGGGGCCTGAGCACTAGGCGGCGGCGGCTGGCGTGGGGCTGCTTAGATGCGCCACGGCTTCGGTAGCGACGGCAGCTCTACTAGGGCCTGAGCTGTGCAAGCACCTCCCCCAGGAGACCGTTGCAGTCGGCCAGCCCCCTTCTCCACGGTGAGAAACTCGGGGGGCCAGGGGGTGTCCTCGCTGCCTTATTTCGCCCCACTCTGGATTTAGCCCGCCGCGTAGCCCGCGCTTGCTGAGAAGTGGGGTGGGGGGCGTCGTCCCGTTGTGGCGCCGGCCGGGGTGGGGGCAGTTAGTGCCTGGGGGGCGCGGCCCAACTCAAACCCTTACCCCAGGCCTTGCCCACTAGGTAACCATGTGCGACCGAAAGGCCGTGATCAAAAATGCGGACATGTCGGAAGAGATGCAACAGGACTCGGTGGAGTGCGCTACTCAGGCGCTGGAGAAATACAACATAGAGAAGGACATTGCGGCTCATATCAAGAAGGTGAGGATGGGCGCGGGGGCCGAGGCGCAGCCGGGAGCAGGGAGTTCCTTCCTCCCGATCCTGCTTTCCCAGGGCGCCTGACAGGTTCCGGGAACACCCCTGGCGGCTCGGGGTGTAGAAGCTTCCAGAAAGGACGCAGATGCATTTTTGCACTCCGCTGGAGAAGACCAGACCCCCGGCGTCCGAAGTTTTTTTTTTTTAAATTTTCCAGCTCCGCGGGGGGAAAGCGCCACCTAGCAACGGTATCTAAGACCTGGGAGCAGCGGTTCCCCCTTCTGTGTGGTTCCTGCGCCGAGGATCCATCTGGGTGTTCCGGAGGGGGGAGCTGCGTGGGTGTTTCCAGCCGGGCCGGGAGGAGATCTTGCCAGCCTTCCAGTGGGGAGTTGAGGGAAAGTGGGTGGTGGCGGGGCTGGGGGCTGGGGTGGGGGCTTGGCAAATGGCAGTCTAGAAAGCCGGCAGGACTGCCAACTTCTCGAGCAGTGTTTGCTGGAAGGGAAGAAAGCTGGCAGCCTAAGCCGTGGGAGGGTTCCAGTCGAGAATGGGAAGATGAAAGACTTCAGATGGAACAGAAATAAATGCCTTTTTTGACAAACGCAGCAGTGCGTGCGTCTAGCTTGCAAGAGCGTTACTCCTCTTCATAGCTTTAAAAGAAGTTTTCGCACTGCGTGCTGTTAGAGTAGCTAAATCTTGTGTGACTCTCCACAAACACTTGTAAGAATTTTGTAGAGAAAGATTACCGTTGCCACCCAGTGCCCCCCACAGGCATTCTACTCCCCAGTACCTCTTGGGGTGGGATAAATGGCGATGAGTTGTTCCTACAACTTGCTAACCTAGTGGACAGGGTAGTAGATCAGCATCATCCGGACAGATGTGGAGAGGACGGCTGTTTGGATAATAATTAAGGATAAAACTTGGCCAGTTGACAGATTCTGTTTACAGCATTTTTTACGGCAACAGTGGAGTGCTTCAGTATTGTGTCCCTGTAAATTTAATTTTGATCCGCAATCATTTGGTATACAATGCTGTTTGAAGTTTTATCCTTTTGGAAAAGTCTTGTGTTGCAGAGATGCAGTTAAGATCTTTGTGATGAGGAATGGGATGGGCTAATAATTTTTTACCATTTTCTTGGAATTGGGGGCATGGCAAATACAGTAGCATGGTTCTCTACACAGAACATAAACCACACCTGTTAATGTCATCATCTGTCAATGAATAAGAATATTATAGAAGGTATGAAGGTGTAATTACCATAACAACAAAGCACTCTGTCTTTAAGGCTGACCTTTTGTCCTTTGACCTCTTCAGCCTCCATTCCCCTCTTAGCTCAGACTGCAAGTATGTTTGTATTAATGCACTATGTAGGCGGCTTGGAGCTGGGGAACATTCTTTCATTCTAAGAATTTGCAGATGCTGACGTTCCTCCTTTCTGCCCCTACAGGCTCTGGCTTATCCAGGAGGCAAACACTGACCTCTGGTAATTAAAAGTCTAGTTCTTTTCTTTTGTCTTTCCCAGGAATTTGACAAGAAGTATAATCCCACCTGGCATTGCATCGTGGGGAGGAACTTCGGCAGTTATGTGACACATGAAACCAAACACTTCATCTACTTCTACCTGGGCCAAGTGGCCATTCTTCTGTTCAAATCTGGTTAAAAGCATGGACTGTGCCACACACCCAGTGATCCATCCAAAAACAAGGACTGCAGCCTAAATTCCAAATACCAGAGACTGAAATTTTCAGCCTTGCTAAGGGAACACCTCGATGTTTGAACCTTTGTTGTGTTTTGTACAGGTCATTCTCTGTACTAATTTGTTGTGGTTATAAAACAATTAGCAGAATAGCCTACATTTGTATTTATTTTCTATTCCATACTTCTGCCCATGTTGTTTTCTCTCAGTCCATTCCTTTAAAAAATAAATCCGTTGCAGATGTGTATGTGTGTGAATTACAATTTGTTCAAATAACAGCTTTGAAGATTGTCACTTGATCAGATGTCCAGGTTGGTGGGGATGAGTCCATCCTTACAGAAGTAAGTTTATGTGGGGCATTTCAGTACTCTTTAGTCACATTCTCACCCATCCTGCAGCTGTTGTGCATCGCATAGAAACATTTAAATTAAATCTTAGTCCTAATTTGAAAATCAGTATTTAAGGATATTTGTTAAGACATTGCTATAGAATGTTCTGGGCCTTTGGCCTCAGGTTGTGGTGATGGATGTGTGGTAGTACTTGAAGCTTTCTATGGCTATAAAATGGAAATGAGCTCAAAACAAAGTTGGGATAATGAAATGGATTCCCTTGTCTAGCCCCTTCCCCTGCCTAGAAAGAAGGTGGCCTTAGGGGAAAGTAAATGTTTCTGAGCAGCAGTCTTAATGCTCTTCTAATAAAATCTTTGCAGGAATTTACATTATCAGCCTGCTGTGCTGTGCTGTGCTTTGCTGTGGTCAGGAACAAGTGTGAATTGATGCCTTTTCCTGAAAAGACCCAATTAAAGCTGGGGACAAGTAGCCATCAAAGGTTTCCTGCTATCAATTTTAAGAGGACTGCAGTCTTAGAAAAGCAAATATGGCAGACTTGTAGGTGGAAAGGAAATAAGACAGGCTGAAACAACCCACACCCATCTTGGGAAACTGCAAGAAGCGTCCTGACTGTAGTTTCCCTGTGTTTTCCCATGGATCTCTAAGATGCCATTGGGATTTCTAAGCAGCCAGGCGACTGCTACACAGAAGAGGGCGATAGATTGGAATTGATGGGTGAAAACTCCCATTTTAAGAGTAGAATTAGGTCAGTAACATATTTGGAAGTTTACTTTTCTTCAGAATGTGTGGTTTTAAGAATCCTAGCAAAGTTGTGCTACTTTGGGACTGGAAGGGTTTCAGGGTAGAGATGCAAAATTTAGACTTTTTTTTTTTTTTTTTGAGACGGAGTTTCGCTCTTGTTGCCCAGGTTGGAGTGCAATGGCGCGATCTCGGCTCACTGCAACCTCTGCCTCCCAGGTTCAAGCGATTCTCCTGCCTCAGCCTCTCAAGTAGCTGGGATTACAGGCATGTGCCACCATGCCTGGCTAATTCTTAGTAGAGATGGGGTTTCACTATATTAGTCAAGCTAGTCTCGAACTCCTGACCTCAGATAATCTGCCCACCTCCGCCTCATGAAGTGCTGTGATTACAGGCGGAAGCCACCAAGCCCGGCAATTTTGACTATTGTGCCAGTTTTTTCCCTGCTGTCTGCAAAAAATGATGAGGTAGTGTGGAATAAACAAGAGACTGCAATTGGGGTAATTTTATGTTTGTATTTATATAAACAGACCGAAAATGTTCCCACAATTCCATCTTTTTTCTTTCATTTTTTTTTGAGACAAGGTCTCCTGCTGCCCAGGCTGCAGTGCAGTGGTGTGATCACAGCCCACTGCAGCTTCGACCTCCTGGGCTCAAGTGATCCTACCACCTCAGCCTCCAAAGTAACTGGGACCACAAATACATGCCACCACACCCAGCTAACTTTTGAATTTTTTGTAGAGCTGGAGTCTGTGTTGCCCAGGCTGGTCTTGAATTCTTGGGCTCAAGTGATCCTCCCAAGGTGTTGGGATTACAGGTATGAGCCACCACACCCGGTTTAATTCATACTTTTTCTTTTTTTGAGACGGAGTCTCTCTGTCACCCAGGTTGGAGTGCAGTGGCTTGATCTAGGCTCACTGCAAGCTCCGCCTCCCGGGTTCACGCCATTCTCCTGCCTCAGCCTCCCAAGTAGCTGGGACTACAGGTGCCCACCACCACGCCCAGCTAATTTTTTATATGTTTAGTAGAGACAGGGTTTCACCATGTTAGCCAGGATGGTCTTGATCTCTTGACCTCATGATCTGCCCACCTCAGCCTCCCAAAGTGCTGGGATTACAGGCATGAGCCACCTCACCTGGCCTAATTTATATTTTTTCTATCCCTTTTCCCTCTTTAGTGACCTGGCTATATTTCTATTTGAAGCCCACAAGGAATTTTGCCTCCAAAGCTTTAGTTTGTCCAGTTAAGCCTACTCCAAACAAATGATCTGTCTCTAGCTACAGACCCAAAAGCTGATTCAAGACTGATAGCTAGACACTGGGAGTTTTAGTTGAATTTGATCTGTCCCATATTTACTGTCAAGAAGTTGGCAGCTTTTTTGTTTTTTTATTCAGATGTGAGAAAACCACGTTGCTATGGAGATAAGACTGGGTTGATGGTTTATGAAGCTCCTTCCAGTGCCTGTTCCTTCCTGTTAATTTCAAAAGCCAATAGGCTCCAGCTGGCTGAAAAGAAAATGTAAGCTAAGTTTTTCTAAGCATTTATCAAATGCTCCTAGCTGCTGTTCTTTGAGAGAGTTGTATATAGCTAGCTCTATCTGGAAGCTTTTCAGTGACAGGGCAAGATCTTGTAAGTGAAGGCACGTAAATGATCCTTACTGTGCTGGGCCAGGAAGCAGTATATCTGAAGCCCTTTCACATACCTTTGAACTACGTTATCCACAAACTGTTAGCCAAGTCACAGACTGATTTCTGCAATTTATTTCTGAGACAGGTTCTCACTCTGTCACCAAAGCTAGAGTGCAGTGGCATGATCTCAACTCACTGCAACCTCCACCTCCCAGGCTCAGATGATCCTCCCACCTCAGCCTTCCAAATAGCTGGGAACACAGGTGTGTACCATACACCTGGCTATTTTTTTAATATTTTGTAGAGATGGGGTTTTGCCATGTTGCTCAGGCTGGTCTCGAACTCCTGGATTCAAGCAATCTGCCCTCCTTGGCCTCCCAAAGTGCTGGGATTACAGGCATAGGCCACTGTGCCAGACTGATTTCTGCAATTTCTAAGCAAAGCCTCTTTAAAACCTTAAGATTCATCCACACTCAAAATATTTATGGCTGGGTGCAGTGCCTCATGTCTGTAGTCCCAGCACTTTGGGAGGCCAAAGTGGGAGCCCAGGAGTATGAGAGCAGCCTGGGCAACACAGGGAGACCCTGTCTCTATTAAGAAAAAACAAAAATTATGGCAGCCAGGTATGGTGGCTCACACCTGTAATCCCAACACTTTCGGAGGTTGAGGTGGGCGGATCACCTGATGTCAGGATATCGACACCAGCCTGGCCAACATGGTGAAACCTCGTTTCTACTAAAAATACAAAAATTAGCTGGGCATGGTGGCAGGTACCTGTAATCCCAGCTACTTGGAAGGCTGATGCAGGAGAATCGCTTGAACATGGGAGGTGGAGCTTGCAGTGAGCCGAGATCACACCACTGCACTCCAGCCTAGGTGACTGAGGGAGACTCGGTCTCAAAAAAAAAAAAAAAAAAAAAAAATCAACCAGGCACTATGGTGTATGCCTGTAGACCCAGCTATTTAAGGGGCTGAGGTCGGAGGACTGCTTGAGCCCAGGAGTTTAGGCTGCAGTGGGCTATGATCAGGTCACTGCACTCCAGCTTGAGCGAGACAGTGAGACCCTGTCTCTTAAAATAATTTATGGCCTCATTTTAACATCAAACAGTGGACTCTATTCAGGGAAATGTTTAGAAAATGAAGAAAAATGAAAAAGAAAGACAACAGAAGACTATAACAAGGAGACAAGAAGTCTGCCTGGCTCCATCTCTGAGTACTGAAGGTTAGCTTACATCGTTTTCAAACTTTTTTTACTATAAAACAAGTGTACTCTTACAAAAAAGCTCCCTATATAAGACATGAAAGCAGGATTTTGTTGGTACATTTATTTTCCAACAAGGACTTAGTGAAAAGTTTTCTTTTTTTTTTTTTGTTTTTGAGACAGTCTCCCTCTACCACCCAGGATGGAGTGCAGTGGCACGATCTCGGCTCACTGCAGTCTCCGCCTCCTGGGTTCAAGTGATTTGCCTGCCTCAGCCTCCTGAGTAGCTGGGATTATAGGCGTGCATCATCATGCCCAGCTAATTTTTTGTATTTTTAGTAGAGACAGGATGTCACTATACAGGCCAGGCTGGTTTCAAACTCCTGACCTTGTGATCCACCCACCTCAGCCTATGAAAGTGCTGGGATTACAGGCGTGAGCCACTGCACCCAACCCACACAGTAGCTTTTTATGGAAGAGGACTGAAAGAATGATGAAAAATATATTTTCTGGCCGGGCACGGCCAACATGGTGAAACCACATCTCTACTAAAAATACAAAAAAATGTAGTTGGGTGTGGTGGCACGCACCTGTAATCCCAGCTACTTGGGAGGCTGAGGCAGGAGAATTGCTTGAACCCGCAAGGCGGAGGTTGCAGTGAGCAGAGACTGCACCACTGCACTCCAGCCTGGGTGACAGAGGAAGGCTCCGTCTCGGAAAAAAAAAAAAAAAAGAAAATATATTTTCCTTACCCCTTCAAGAAAAAATGACAAGTGCCATCAAAAGGTAAACTCGTTTACTGCACACAGATTCCGGTGTCATTAGTACTCTGGACTTGGGCCTATGACTTAGTCCGTAGGCTGAAAGAGTTGGATTCAGGTACAATTAAGTTTTCTGGTGAAAAATCGTTTCAATTTATTTTTGGTATCAAAATGGATCTATTATCTCTGGAGCAGCACCCAGCAGGAAGCTGATGAGATACACTTACTTCAAAACTGAAGCTTTAGTGCTGGCTGTACCTTAACCCACACCACCCTACAGCAAGAGAAATTAGCAGTCGAGCAAAAATAAGACCAAATGCTCTGGGAGGACGGACTGAAGCAGCTCCAAAGAAAGCTGTAAAAAAGTTGACAAGAATTTGTTCTTCCCACTTTACGACTGTTCTGATTCAAACATGAGTCCAAGGCAATGTATCTCAAGAGGAGATGCTCTCCTGCTGTTCATTTGCCCAGATTATTCTTCAGTTTCCAGGCTTTCAACAGGATGTGACTGGTTCAATGCTCCATGATAGAAAAGGAATTAACAGTTTAAGCCAGAATGAATGGCCACAATGCCTGATGTTAGACTTCATAGGTCACCTTGTGAAAGCTGCATCTTCTATCATCTCTTTGAACTCTTCACTAAAACACAAGGGGAAAGACAAGGAAAGATGATACAGCCAGGGTAGCCTGGATTTCACTGTAGGGCTTTTGTTTAAAGCTATAGAAGTTTCATACCTGAGACGGAAACCTTCGGATACTCTCTACAAGGTACTGATAGGACTTCCAGTCTCCAGCGATGACCTCTCCCAGGACAGGGATGACCTGGAAGCTATATAGATCATAAAGCCTAAGCAAACAAAAAGGTAAAAGATGAAGATTAGAACATGCCCCTCACTTCTTCCCTAGATAAGAAGAAAGAAGGACTAAACCTGGGGTCACAAACTCAAATGCCTACAGGGATCAAGCAAGAACCTGAATTAAGTGGGTCAGGTACAAGACCAGTAGAAGTGCTGACAGGTACAGTTAGGAAGTATGATAAAGTGGAGAAGGGACAGTTACTACTCAGCCCTCCCTGTGGCGTGTGGGGATATGGGCCTACCCAGGGCTGCCATGTATCTGATTTCTTAAGTGAAGCTGGAAATTCAGATTTTTATGTAAAATTTCCTGATTTAAATTTTTTTTTTTTTTTAGAGATAGGGTCTCACTGTGTTGCCCAGGCTGGTCTTGAAATCCTGGCCTCAAGTGATCCTCCCGCCTCAGCCTGCCAAAGTGCTGGGATTACAAGCATGAGCCACTGCACTTGGCCCAAATTTCCTGATTTCTTTTTAAGTCAGTCAAATTTAGCAGCAGGGCGTTGAAGAGCAACATTAGTGCCACTAATAAGTTCTGATAACCCACTACCAGTGGACCAGCCATTTCCTGATTTTTAAATAGGGGCTTCTAAGTCAATTTCTTAATATACATATGTAAGCCAACTTGGATCTGGTTTGAGACTCTTGTGGCCAAGGTACTATAATTCAGAACTGGTTGACCTCTGGTACTCTGAACTACAAAGTTCATGCTTATAGCTTACTGGCTATTCTCAGTCCATTTCAAGTTAGGAAACCTTGGCTATACAATGAAGATAAAGCCCTATTAACAATGCCAACCTGGATATGAGGGGATTGTTCACTTGGCTAAATTCCAGACAGAGAAACCGTCCTCCTGGTTTCAGCACCCGATGGGCTTCCTGGAGTGCCTGAGCAAGACAAGGAACAACAGGACACACTCCTCAGTAGACCTCACTCAATTCTATGAGGCTAAGATAGCTTTAGCTTCTGTAGGCATTACAAAAGTTATCATGGCCCACAAACCTCTTGTTCATTTTCACTTGGGAAGCTGTAGCAGCAGCAATAACCCTACGTATCCCAAATGCTATAGGCATTCTGCTGTCAGTGACTAGACAAAGTTAGTTGGGGTAATCTAAACTGACTACAGATTGGTACAACTGCATGAAGGGTAAGTTTAGAGTTACCTATCAAAATCACAATGGATATCCTCTCTGATAAAGCAATTTTACTTCAAGGAATCTATCTTACAGAAATGCTTCTACTATGGAAATAACATGTATGTGGGTTATTCACTTTTATTTATTTTATTTTTTTGTGATGGAGTCTTGCTCTGTTGCCCAGACTGGAGTGCAGTGGTGTGATTTCAGCTCACTGCAACCTCTGCCTCCCAGGTTCAAGTGACTCTCCAGCCTCAGCTTCCCAAGTAGCTGAACTACAGGTGCCTGCCACCACGCCCCACTAATTTTTTGTTTGTTTGTTTTTGAGATGGAGTTTTGCTCTTGTTGCCCAGGCTGGAGGGCAATGGCACAATCTCGGCTCACCACAACCTCCACCTCCTGGGTCAAAGTGATTTTCCTGCCTCAGCCTCCCAAGTAGCTAGGATTACAGGTGTGCGCCACCATGCCTGGCTAATTTTGTATTTTTAGTAGAGATAGGGTTTCTCCATGTTGGTCAGGCTGGTCTTGAACTCCCGACCTCAGGTGGCCCTCCCGCCTTAGCATCCCAAAGTGCTGGGATTACAGGCGTGAGCCACCGCGCCCAGCCTATTTGTTTGTTTTTTTGAGATGGAGTTTTGCTCTTGTTGCCCAGGCTGCAGTGCAACGGCACAATCTCAGCTCACTGCAACCTCCACCTCCCAGGTTCAAGCGATTCTCTTGCCTCAGACTCTCAAGTAGCTGGGATTACAGGCATGCACCACCATGCCCAACTAATTTTGAATTTTTAGTAGAGACAGGGTTTCACCATGTTGGCCAGGCCAGTCTCAAACTCCTGGCCTGAAGTGATCCACCCACCTCAGCCTCACGAGGTGCTAAGATTACAGGTGTGCGCCACTGTGCCTGACCGGTTATTCACTTTTAAATAAAAAGTATAGGAAGCCATTGTTTTGGACTGCTTCTGCACTAGGTTCCAACAGACCAGACTAAGCATCAAGATGGAGTCACCCAACTTGTGACTCCATAGTTCCACGTCACCAAACCCAAACTAAGTTGTCAGCTAACCTAAGAGATCAGGAAAAAGAGATACAGTCAATTTCTCTAACACTCCTGTTTAAATTTTTTTTTTTGAGACGGAGTCTTGCTCTGTTGCCCAGGCTGGAGTGCAGTGGCACAATCTCGGGTCATTGCAACCTCCACCTCCTTTGTTCAAGCGATTCTCCTGCCTCAGCCTCCCAGATAGCTGGGACTACAGGCACGTGCCACCACGCCTGGCAAATTTTTTTGTATTTTTAGTAGAAACGGTGTTTCACCATGTTAGCCAGGATGGTCTTGATCTCCTGACCTCGTGATCTGCCCACCTCGGCCTCCCAAAGTGCTGGGATTGCAGATGTGAGCCACCGCGCCAGGGCTCCTGTTTAAATGTATAAATCACATGATAATGAAGCTCCTTCTGCTTTAATCCTTACACAAAAAAGGTAGCCTGAAGTAGCCTGATATAAACTAATTTGTTTTTTATTTTTATTTTTTAGAGACAGGGTCTCACCGTTATATTGCCCAGCTTGGAGTGCAGTGGCTATTCTCAGGTGTGATCATAGTATACTACAGCCTTGAACTCCTGGGCTCAAGCAGTCCTACTGCATCAGCCTCCCATGTAGCTGGAACTACAGGCATGTGCCACTGAACCTGGTCAATCTGTTATTGATTGATGGATTGATTGAAATGGGGTCTCACTACGAAGCCCAGGCTGGTCTCTGACTCCTGGGCTCAGGTAATCCTCTTACCTCAGCCTCCCAAAGTGCTGGGATTATAGGCAAGAGCCATCACAAGTGGCCGTATCAGTTATTTATTTATTTATTTATTTAGAGACAAAGTCTCACTCTGCCATCCAGGCTGGAGTGCAGTGGCGTGATCTCAGCTCACTGCAACCTGCACTCTTTGTTCTTTGCTTTTCAGCTTTCTTCAGTCTTTCTGTGTCTATAAAGCCAATGTCTTCCGCTCAATTCATTGGGATGCATGCTTTTTTTTTTTTTTTGAGACTGAGTCTTGCTCTGTCGCCCAGGCTGGAATGCAGTGGCACAATCTCGGATCACTGCAACCTCTGCCTCCCAGGTTCAAGTGATTCTCCTCCCTCAGCCTCCCAAGTATCTGGGACTATAGGCACGCACCACCACACCTGGCTAATTTTTGTATTTTTGGTAGAGATGGGGTTTCACCATGTTGGTCAGGCTGGTCTCGAACCCCTGACCTCATGATCCGCCCGCCTTGGCCTCCCAAAGTGCTGGGATTACAAGGTGAGCCACCACGCCTGGCCTCTATTCAACTATTTTTAAAAGAGCCAGTGCTCTTTATGTACTTACAAGCAAAAATCTCCAAGAAATACTTTTTTACTTTTATTCTATCTATCTATCTATCTATCTATCTATCTATCTATCTATCTATCTATTTATTTTTGAGATAGAGTCTCACTCTGTCACCCAGGCTGGAGTGCAGTGGTGTGATCTCAGCTCACTGCAGCCTTCGCCTCCTGGGTTCAAGGGATTTTCCTGCCTCAGCCTCCCAAGTAGCTGGGACTACAGGTTCATGCCGCCACATCCAGCTAATTTTTGTATTTTTAGTAGAGACGGGGTTCACCATGTTGGCCAGGATGGTCTTGATCTCCTGACCTCGTGATCCGCCCACCTCAGCCTCACAAAGAGTTGGGAGGCCAGCCTGGAGGCCTCCAAAGAATTCAAGACCAGTTGAGGTTAACCTCACCTGGCTGCAGTGAGCCGAGATCGCACTATCGCACTCCAGCCTGCGCGAGAGAGTAAGAGTCCGTTTCAAAACAAAAAGAAAAAAGAAAGAAAATAGTACACCTTGGCACAAAACATCACAAACACTTGTATAAGGTCACTCAGTAAACAAATCAACAAATCCATGCAAAAAATCACAAATAAGGATGTTACAAAGTTGTGCTATATGAAAAACGTAGGAAAAAAAGAAATGTCAATTAGTTATTGGTCATGTGAATCATAACCAATTCACAAAACATCTTGGCAAAGATACACAAGAAGCTGGTGACTGTCTGAAGGGAGAAGCACTGAATGCGAGAGGAGGCAAGGATGGGAGGGAGATTGTCACATATACCCTTTTGTACCTTTTGAACTTTGAACCTATTGAAAAAATTTATTTCCCCAGGCGCAGTGGCTTATGCCTGTAATCCCAGCACTTTGGAGGCTGAGGTGGGAGGATCACGAGGTCAAGAGATGGAGACCATCCTGGCCAACACAGTGAAACTCCCTCTCTACTGAAAAATACAAAAATCAGCTGGGCGTGGTGGCACACGCCTGTAGTCCTAGCTACTCGGGAGGCTGAGGCAGGAGAATCGCTTGAACCCCGGAGACAGAGGTTGCAGTGAGCCAAGATCACGTCACTGCACTCCAGTCTGGCAACAGAGCAAGACTCTGTCTCAAAAAATAAATAAATAAAATGTTTTAATTCAACAAAATAATAAACTGGCTACTGACATAGGAAAGGTGATGCAAACCAAGCTGATAAAACTCCATAAAGAACTTACCACTTAACCAGAGGACCCACGCAACCAGAGACTATGTTACCAAAATGAAACTCTTTGCCTTGCACATGGTCTTCAAGTGTTTTGAACACAATGTTAAAGTAGGAATAAAGGCCAGGCATGGCGGCTCAAGCCTGTAATCCCAGCATTTTGGAAGGCTGAGATGAGAGGATCACTTGAGCTCAGGAGTTCGAGATCAACCTGGGCAACATGGTGAAACCCCATCTCTACAAAAAATAAAAATAAAAAATAAAGTAGGAACAAAGAGGAGCTCCATCAGATTAAGAGCTGAATGTTCCCCTCTTCCTGCAGAAAAGCCATGAATCCAGCTATCTTTTGTCAAAACAGTGTTTGAGGGCCTTTGTCTTTGTCAGCCTCTGACATGTCTCTGATCTTCTGCAAATTCACAGGGTCAGGCAGCTTCACAAGTATGAGGAAACACACAAAAGGCCAGAGCAAGACTAAATCCCAAAGATGTGAATACCAATCCAAGTAAAACAGACTTCTATGGAGATCAGTTCTGTGGTTTCAGTCTTTTTCAATTTTGTGACTAGAAAATTTGTCAACTTAAAGGATTGAGGACCCTAAACTTCAAACAGGCATTCCACTCAAGCGCCGAGCCCTTAAACATTATTTTTAAGATCAAAAAAAAAAAAAAAATCTCTCACTGGGTGTGGTGGTGGGTGCCTGTAATCCCAGCTACTTGGGAGGCAGATGTGGAAGGACTGCTTGAGCCCAGGAGTTTGAGACCAGCCTGGGCAAAATAGCAAGACCCCATCTCAAAAAATAAAACTCGGCTGGGCGCAGTGGCTCAAGCCTGTAATCCCAGCACTTTGGGAGGCCGAGACGGCGGATCACGAGGTCAGGAGATCGAGACCATCCTGGCTAACCCAGTGAAACCCCGTCTCTACTAAAAAATACAAAAAACTAGCCAGGCGAGGTGGCGGGTGCCTGTAGTCCCAGCTACTCGGGAGGCTGAGGCAGGAGAATGGCGTAAACCCGGGAGGCGGAGCTTGCAGTGAGCTGAGATCTGGCCACTGCACTCCAGCCTGGGCGACAGAGTGAGACTCTGTCTCAAAAAGAAGAAAAAAAAAACAAAAAATAAAACTCTTCTTTCCTCACTCACTGTAGCTCTACAACTGAGGTAATTTCCTGAGAGTCATACAAGTTGAGGATGCAGCCATTCATACCTGATCAATGTGTGTGACATTCCGGATCCCAAAGGCAATGGTGTAAATATCAAACTTGTCATCATCAAAGGGCAGCTCTTCAGCATCTCCTAATACCCACGCAAGTCCTGAAAGAGAAAATGAGTTCCAGGTCTCGGGCTGGGTAGCTGTTTTTCCCACACCCAGTGAATTCATTTCATGTAGAGCACTGTGCTTGAAAGCCCAGGTCCTGGGGGTTAGGCTGCCTGGATTCTAATACCAGCTTCACCATATTCCTTATATATTCATATTTTCCTTTTGTATTTTATTTTATTTTTATTTTATTTTATTATTTTTTTTTTTTGAGACGGAGTCTTGCCTGTCCGCCCGGCGCTGGAGTGCAGTGGCCGGATCTGCTCACTGCAAGCCTGCCTCCCGGGTTCACGCCATTCTCCTGCCTCAGCCTCCCGAGTAGCTGGGACTACAGGCGCCCGCCAGGTCGCCCGGCTAGTTTTTTGTACTTTAGGTAGAGACGGGGGTTTAACCATGTTAGCCAGGATGGTCCTTGATCTCCTGACCTCGTGATCTGCCGTCTCGGGCCTCCAAAGTGCTGGATTACAGGCTTGAGCCACCGCGCCCGGCCTCCCTTTTGTATTTTTAATGCAGTTATTATTAATTTTTTTAGACATGGGAGGTCCTGCTTTCTCACCCAGGTTGGAGCAGCTCACTGCATCCTCAAACTCCTGGGCTCAAGCAATCCTCCCACCTCGGCCTCCCAAAGTGCTGGAATAACAGATGTGAGCCACTGTGCCTGGCCTGTGTATTCTTGAATAAACGACTTTGTCTCAGTTTCCTCATCTGTAAAATGGAGATAAAAACTAGTGCCTACTTTATAGGGTTACTAAAAGTATTAACTGAGTTACTCTAATTACAGAATTTAGCCTAGTTTTACTGGTTTTATTGGAATCACAGAGCATCACCATGTCCAGCTTTGAGGCCAGGTCATGAATTCAGAGATCACCAGAGGCCCCTATTAGGGTGGCTGTGTCCTCCAAGAATCTTGATTGGACTTTAACATTATACAACCTACAGCAAATTAGATGTAAAATACAAAAAGAAGACTCTATAGAGGAAGGCAAATGAAAATAACCTTTCTGGAAAGCAAATTAGCAGCATCTAACAAGGGCCTTAAAAATAAGTAAGGGCTGGCCGTGGTGGCTCACGCTTGTAATTCCAGCACTTTGGGAGGCCGAGACGGGTGGACTGCAAGGTCAGGAGTTCGAGACCAGCCTGGCCAATATGGTGAAACCCCGTGTCTACTAAAAATACAAAAAAATTATCTGGGCTTGGTGGCACATGCCTGTAATCCCAGCTAATCGGGAGGCTGAGGCAGGAGAACTGCTTGAACCCAGGAGGTGGAGGATACAGTAAGCTGAGAGTATGCCACTACACTCCAACCTAGGTGACACAGTGAGACTCCATCTCAAAAAAAGAAAAAATAAATAAATAAATAAGTGTATCTGGCCAGGCGCGGTGGCTCATGACTGTAATCCCAGCACTTTGGGAAGCCGAGGTGGCCGGATCACGAGGTCAGGAGATCTAAACGGTGAATAGGGTTACTAAACGGGGGGGTGAAACCCCGTCTCTACTAAAAATACAAAAAATTAGCCGGACGTGGTGGCACACACCTATAGTCCCAGCTACTGGGGAGGCTGAGGCAGGAGAATTGCTTGAATCTCGGAGGTGGAGGTTGCAGTGAGCTGAGATTGTGCCACTGTACTCCAGCCTGGGTGACAGAGTGAGACTCCATCTCAAAAAAAAAAAAAGTATACCTTTAGACCCAGTGATTTCATTTTTAGGGAAAGGACATTGACATCATCATCACAACTACTGCTTAGAGGGCCCTTATCAAGTGGCAGGGTCTGTGTTATTTTACGTACATCTTTAGATAGATTATCTTAGTGCATCCTCATACCAACTCTGTGAGAGAGTTACTACCATTATCCTCATATTTCAGGTCAGCAAAGTGAACATCAGAAAGGTTAAAGTCTGAGCTGAGCATGGTGGCATGCACCTGTAATCCCAGAGACTCAGGAGGCTGAGGCAGGAGGAGAGCTTGAGCTTAGGAGTTCAATACCAGCCTGGGTAACACAGCAAGACCGTATCTCGAAAAAATAAAAAGCAAAAAGAGGAAGGTTGCTTGCCCAAGGTCAAACAGATGGACTGGAATCCAGAGCCTATGTTTTCAACAGCTACGGTATATCACCTTGTAGTATGAAGTAGTTATTAGAGTTTAAACACTTGACTAAGGTTATATAGTCAGTAAACGAATAAATCCATGCAAAAAGTACAAATAAGAACGTCACAAAGTTGTGATACATGCAAAACACTGGGGAAAAAAAGAATTACCAATTGGTTATTGGTTATGTGAATTGGTTATGTGAATCATGAAACATCCATATGGAAGAATAGCATAAAAAATAATGATTTCAAGGAATTTCTAATGACATGGAAAAATCTTTTGACATAATAGTAAATTAAAGCAGGATTACTAATTTGTAGGCCAGGTGCGGTGGCTCAGGCCTGTAATCCCAGCACTTTGGGAGGTCGAGGCAGGTGGATCACGAGGTCAGGAGTTCAAAACCAGCCTTGCCAAGATGGTGAAACCCCTCTCCACTGAAAATACAAAAATTAGCTGGGTATGGTGGAGGGTGCCTGTAACCCAAGCTACTTGGGAGGCTGAGGCGGGGAATCGCTTGAACCGGGAGGCGGAGGTTGCAGTGAGCCAAGATCGCACCACTGCCCTCTAGCCTGGGCGACATAGCAGGACTCTGTCTCAAAA
>NW_016805299.1:2156740-2168051 GCF_001698545.2 Rhinopithecus bieti | reverse complement strand
TCTCAAAAAAAAAAAAATAAATAAAATAAAATAAAATAAAATAAAATAAAATAAAATAAATGGTATATATAGGATGTTTTCAACTTTATAAAAAGGGAATGATTAGGAAAGAGGAAGGAAACATTACCATATTGAGGGGCATCTCTGAATGTTTGAATTACAGTTAATATTTGCTTTCTTCTTAACACTTTTTCAAGCCAGGCGCGATAACCCACGCCTGTAATCCCAGCACTTTGGGAGGCCAAGGAGGGCAGACCACTTGAGGCCAAGAGTTTGAGAGTAGCCTGGCCAACATGGCTAAACCCTATCTCTACTAAAAATACAAAAATTAGCCAGGTGTGGTGGCATACATCTATAATCCTAGCTACTCACCTGCCTAATTTTTTTTTTTTCTAGTAGAGACAGGGTTTCACCATGTTGGCCAGGCTGTTCTCGAACTCCTGACCTCACGTGATCCATCCACCTCGGCCTCCCAAAGTGCTGGGATAACAGGTGTGAGCCACGGCACCCAGCCAAATACATATATATTTTAAAGCTCCTGGCCCTAAGATCTTCCATGTGGGAAGGAAAGTGCTACATAAAAAATATAAATAAAACATATAACCATGCTATACATTAAAAAAAAGTAGTTAAGTGACACATTAACTTTTTTTTTTTGAGACAGAGCCTTGCTCTGTCACTCAGTCTGGAGTGCAGTGGTGTGATCTTAGCTCACTGCAACGTCTACCTCCTGGGTTCAAGAGATTCTCATGCCTCAGCCTCCTGAGTAGCTGGGATTACAGGAGTGCACCACCACGCCTGGCTAATTTTTGTATTTTTAGTAGAGACGGGGTTTCACCACTTTGGCCAGGCTGGTCTCGAACTTCTGACCTCAGGTGATCTCCCTGCCTCCGCCTCCCAAAGTGTTGGGATTACAGGCGTAAGCCACCGCGCCCGACCACACATTAACTTTCACATTTATTAAATAATTTCTAGGGTCCTCCTACTTAGTTTATACTTTTCATGATGTTTTTGCAAAGGTATGATTATTGGAGATTGATAAAACAAGGAGGAAAGACAAAACTGTACTTGGGGCACTTAATAATTCCTACACAGACGCATTTGTCTTGGTGCTTAGGAGAGCTCGAAGGGCAGGCTATGCAATGGAAGAGATGATTCCAGAAATGGAACACTGCCTATCATTTCAATATCTTTGTTTTCCATTCTTTATGGCTGAGTACCAGAGAGCAGGGAAACATGTTTGTCAGTAGGAGTAAGGAAACATAGTGCCTTTGTCTGAAAACACTAGTGACTGTCTGCCTTCTGACCAGTACTGATGGTTAACAAAGGAGCCCTTCAGCTTGGGGGCCAAGTGGGCTGCAGTTCGTCTAGGCAGCTCCTTCTCAGGGTGGGAGGAGGAAGAGGAGGAAGATTTGAGCTAAAAAATAACCATAGACACTCATGGTGGGGGAGGAGAAGGAGAGAAATGCTGATGCTGACCTGAGGGACGTTCTTTGTTGTATACCACTGCCCCTCACAGTGGCCATCTGTGGTCCCTGGCCAGCATGGAAGAGGGCAGAGCAGCGGCTCTGAAAAGCTGGGCCGGGTGTGGTGGCTCACGCCTGCAATCCCAACACTTTGGGAGGCAGGGGTGGGCGGATCACATGAAGCCAAGAGTTTGAGACCAGCCTGGCCAACATAGTGAAACCCCGTCTACTTAAAATACAAAAAAATTGCTGGCTGTGGTGATGTACAGCTGTAATCTCAGCTACTCGGGAGGCTGAGGCACAAGAATTGCTTAAACCCAGGAAGCAGAGGTTATAGTGACCCGAGATCATGCCACTGTATGCCATCCTGGGCAACAGGGCGAGACTCTGGTCTCACAAAAAACAAACAAACAAACAAACAAAAAACTGGGCCAACAGGGTGCAGTTGCCAGGATGGAGTTTCTCTCTTGTTGCCCAGGCTGGAGTACAATGGCACGATCTCGCTCACCACAACCTCTGCCTTCCAGGTTCAAGCGATTCTCCTGCCTCAGCTTCCCAAATTGCTGGAATTACAGGCAAGTGCCACCACACCCAGCTAATTTTGTATTTTTAGTAGAGACAGGGTTTCTCCATATTGGTCAGGCTGGTCTCGAACTCTGGATCTCAGGTGATCCGACCCCCTCAGCCTCCCAAAGTGCTGGGATTATAGGCGTGAGCCACCACGCCTGGCCAAATTTGCTTTCTTTGAGACAGGGTCTCACTCTGTTGCCCAGGCTGGAGTGCAGTGGCATGATCAAGGCTCACTGCCGTGTCGACCTCCTGGGCTCAAGTGATCCTCCTGCTTCAGCCTCTCAAGTAGCTGCTACTACAGGTGCATACCATCACACTTGGCTAACTTAAATTTTTTGTAGAGACAGTCTCACTATGTCGCCTAGGCTGGTCTTGAACTCCTGGCTTCAAGCGATCCTTCAGCCTCAGCCTTCCAAAGCGCTAGGATTACAGGCACGAGCCACCTTGCTGCCAAAATTTACATTTTTAAGCTAGTACACAAATCATCCATTTTGAGCTTGCAGTAGTCTCGCAGAGATATGCACGCAATCATTTGCCTATCTGTTGTTCGTATTTACCATGGTAGGGAAGTTTCAGGAGCACTGTTCACAAATGTTTCTTTCGGTGTATCATTTGGGTCCTCTGAGAAACAGATGCTGAGATGGACCAACGAGTGTAATAGTTTTTTTGTGTGTGTGGCAGGGGAAACACAGGGAAGACAAAGGGAGAGGAAGAAAGACTGAGCAAGAAAAGCCTTTAGACCAGGCCGGGCGCGGTGGCTCAAGCCTGTAATCCCAGCACTTTGGGAGGCCGAGACGGGCGGATCACGAGGTCAGGAGATCGAGACCATCCTGGCTAACATGGTGAAACCCCGTCTCTACTAAAAAAAATACAAAAAACTAGCCAGGCGAGGTGGCGGGCGCCTGTAGTCCCAGCTACTCGGGAGGCTGAGGCAGGAGAATGGCGTAAACCCGGGAGGCAGAGCTTGCAGTGAGCTGAGATCCGGCCACTGCACTCCAGACCGGGCGACATAGCGAGACTCCGTCTCAAAAAAAAAAAAAAAAAAAAAAAGAAAAGCCTTTAGACCTTAATGCAGATCCGACAAAGCCTCAGCCTACCCAATAAGGACCTCTGGAACAAAGGCTGGCTGTTAAAGAGTCCTGCCTGGAAAATATCCAGGCCCTACTAGTCCCAGTGTTCAGTCATTGGCTGGGGGCTGCCACAAAAGAGCCTGGCCTCCCTTGGAAGCTGAAGCAGAGGCTGATGGTGCTAACAGGTGGAGGCTGCTAGCTAACTGCACTCCTTGTGGCTGAAGGGCAAGTTATTTCTTTTTTTATTTTTAAAATTTCTTTAGAGACAGGGTCTCGCTCTGTCACTCAGACTGGGGTACAGAGGTGCAATCACAGCTCACTGTGGCCTGGAACTCTTGGGCTCAAGTCATCCTCCCATCTTGGCCTCCCAAAGTTCTGAGATTATAGGCATGAGCCATGGGCCCAGCCAAAAGTTCTTTCTTTACAGGAGATGAGAGGTCTGGTTGCACAGCAATCAAACTATCCTAGCATAGACAGGAGAATGGAATGGTTCAAGAATGGGAATGATACACCGAGGTCACCCTGAAGCTGCTGGGAAATTACAGCAAAACTTCTGTCTCAGGGTCTGAGAGCTGAGATCTGAAGATTCAACTCCAATTTGGGATGTGCCACTGAGAAGTTGTGTGACTTGGGTAAGATTCTTGACTTATTCGGGATCTAGTGATCCCAGTCACATAGGGCTGGGTAAGCTCACTCAATGGGCTGCTATGCATGAATAATGCATATAACAGCACACAAACTAGATTCAGCCAGGCAAATCATCTTCAACCTGCCCATCTATAAGTTTCTGAAAGCCAAAAGATAAAGCATTTCAATATTTTACACACTCCACCTTATTCTATAAAGATACAAACATGTCCCGTGTCTGCCTTCTGCAGGACTCACCAGCTCTGTATCCTTGAGCCAAGGCTTTCTGCTTTCCAACCTTTAGCATCTCCTTGTTGATGTCACACACCACGACACGAGACCCGCCCAAGGAATCTTCTTCATTCTGGTACTTTTTGGCAATTTCTTCCCAGGATAAATTTTGCTGGGCCCTTAACTGCCTCTTCTGTTTATTCTGATGGTGGGACTGAACATAATTAAGGAACCGGAATGCAATGTCACCTGTGGGAAGCCAACAGGAGGAAAGATGCAGACTAAATCAAAAATAAAAAAGGAAGAAACAGCATTTCCTAAAACCCAAAGGGGTAACAGAGGCACAGGAGTACCTGTGTTAGCTAATTGGACTCAGTGTGGTTGAAAGCCAAGTCCTTTCTTCTTTTTGTTAGAGACAGGGTCTCACTCCATCACCCTGGCTGGAGTGCAGAGGCACAATCATAGCTGAGTGTGTGAACTCATTTCAACACTAACTTTTTTTTTTTATTGAAAAAATTGGGCCAGGCTTAAGCCTGCAATCTCAGCACTTTGGGAGGCTGAGACTGGTGGATCACCTGAGGTCAGGAGCCTGAGACCAGCCTGGCCAACATGGCGAAACCCCGTCTCTACTAAAAATACAAAAATTAGCCAGGCGTGATGGCAGGCGCCTGTAATCCCAGCTACTTGGGAGGCTGGAGCAGGAGAATCGCTTGAACCTCGGAAACGGAGGTTGCAGTGAGTTGAGATAGCGCCACTGCAATCCAGCCTGGGTGACAAAAGCAAAACTCCATCTCCAAAAAAAAAAAAAAATTAAGTAAAATAAAAACTGAAAATCAGGTGTTTATAATACCGTGACCTAGTAAATATTGTTCAGGACAAATCCAGTGCTTTATTTTTTTTTTTTTTTGAGATGGAGTCTCACTCTGTCACCCAGGCTGGAGTGCAGTGGCCGGATCTCAGTTCACTGCAAGCTCCGCCTCCCGGGTTCACGCCATTCTCCTGCCTCAGCCTCCCGAGTAGCTGGGACTACAGGCGCCCGCCACCTCGCCCGGCTAGTTTTTTGTATTTTTTTAGTAGAGACGGGGTTTCACTGTGTCAGCCAGGATGGTCTCGATCTCCTGACCTCGTGATCCGCCTGCCTCGGCCTCCCAAAGTGCTGCGATTACAAGTGTGAGCCACTGCGCCCGGCTATTGTCCGATGAATTTTTGTATTTTTAGTAGAGACAGTGTTTCATCATGTTGGCCAGACTGGTCTTGAACTCCTAACCTCAGGTGATCTGCCTGCCTTGGCCTCCCAAAGTGCTAGGATTATAGGTGTGAGCCACCACATCCAGTCTCTAATGTAATTTAACATGTACAATGACATCACCAAGATGCATTGTATAAAATCATGACATTTTTCTCTCCAAATGCTCAGTGTACAAGAAGTAACAAAGGACCGTGCACAAACTTTTGATATCCGATGTGATAGCAAATCAAGCAGAAAAGGCAGCCTCGAAAACTTACATAAAGTAATAAAAGGCTTCCCCTATCCCCTAAAAAAGAGGAAAAGGGGAAAAGAGAGGAAAAGCCAATCTGTGTATTTTAGAAATGTGACAGGCAGCTAGGCACAGTTGCTCACACCTTTAATCCCAGCACTTTGAGAGGTCAAGGCACATGTATCACGAGGTCAGGAGTTCAAGACCAGTCTGACCAAGATGGTGGAACCCTGTCTCTACTAACAATACAAAAATTAGCCAGGCGTGGTGGCGCATGTCTGTAATCCCAGCTACTCAGGAGGCTGAAGCAGAGAATTGCTTGAACTCGGGAGGCAGAGGTTGCAGTGAGCCGAGAATACAAAAACATGACAGGCACAAAACTGTCATTCTACGTTTTTGAATGATATTCAGTCAAAAAGATAAGTGCATGCCTTTCTTAGAAGCTATAAGTATGCTGATTTTCAATTACCATCTTCAGCCTAGTGTTAGGTGAGCTAGCTCACTACAGGAAGCTGAGGCAGAGAATTGCTTGAACTTGGGAGGCAGAGGTTGCAGTGAGCCGAGATTACAAATTTCTGTAAAACATGCTTAATGGTAGTGAAGGATACCAAACTCGACATTACCTGTGCCTCCAGCAACATCAAGCAGCTGGGTCCCAGGAAGCGGGCGCATCTTCCAGAGCAGCAAATCCTTCCAAACACGATGGATACCAAGACTCATCATATCATTCATCACATCATACTTCTTAGCCACACTTTCAAACACCTGATAGACTGACATGGGAGAAACACACACAATAGTGCTATTAACAGTATTCACTTAGAAAAATCCTTAACAAAAAAGGAGGAAGCTTTTTTCCCCTGAAATGACCTGTCTTTGCAAGGTGAAACTAAGTCGTAATGCTTGATGCCCAAATCTACACGTTAACATTACCTCTTTATTGATTTATTTATTTTCCTGCCTCAGATTTATTTGTACAAATAGCACAGGAGGACCCCAGCCCCATGCAGATGGCAGTCCAGGGGGGTCGCACCAGTCCTTCTGTCCTCAAGTTGGCAGACGGAGATACCTATTCTGAAGCCTTCGTAGGGGTCTGGGCACCTTTGGGAGCCTCATCTGGAACTGAGGTTGGAGCTGCAGCCTGGGCCTTGGTTTGATCTTTGGCCTTGGCCTTTGACCGACACAGCCTGACCCCCTTGGCAATGCAGGCACAAGCACGCTTCCCAAGCCAGGGGTGGGCAATGTAAGCAAGTGGATCAAGCTTGCGGCTGACACCCTTTGGGATCTTGGGCTTAACCTCCTTGAGCTTTACAAGGGCCTTGATAGCCTCGGCACGTGCACTCATGGCCTCGGCACCGTTGGCCTGCATCTTTTTTAGGTCCTTCTTGTCGTGCTTCTTGGCAAAGCGCATGTTCCTCAGCAACTTGGGGTCCACCTCCTTAAGAGATTCTTATCTGGCCGGGCGCGGTGGCTCACGCCTGTAATCCCAGCACTTTGGGAGGGTGAGGTGGGCACATCATGAAGTCAATGGTTCAAGACCAGACTGGCCAACATGGTGAAATCTCGTCTCTACTAAAAATACAAAAATTAGCCGGGCGTGGTGGTGGGCACCTATAATCCCAGCTACTAGGGAGGCTGAGGCAGGAGAATTGGTTGAAGCCGGGAGGCGAAGGTTGCAGTAAGCCAAGACCGCACCATTGCACTCCAGCCTGGGCAACAGAGCGAGACTCCACCTCAAAAAAAAAAAAAAAAAAAGGGATTCATATCTTTGTGATCGGGGTTTCTTGATATCATTTCTGTGCCATTTTCGGGACTGGTTGTGTGTGGTGTGGTTCTTCGACTTGCGCATGTCTGCCCTGGTCCTCTCTGCAGCCTGCTCCCTGCTGCTGCTCCTAAGTCATGGATGGCATCACATTACCTCTTTAATAAGAGGCTTAAATGTATTTCATGGAAGAAATCAACCTCTTTTCTGCTGTCTTAATTATCATTACTTAGGACTACTACTTTGTAATAATGCCATACATGTACCTGGTACTAAATAAGATGTTTCTGTTTCTTAAAGGATAGGGTGGGAGAAATCGGAATTTTTCTCATGGTTATTATAATAAAAGACAAGATCCATTAGAAAGATGCATACAGAGCATGGTGGCTCTTGCCTGGAATCCCAGCACTTTGGGAGGCCGAGGGGGGCGATTCACTTGAGGACAGGAGTTCAAGACCAGCCTGGCCAACATGGCAAAACCCCGTCTCTAGTAAAAACACAAAAATTAGCTAGGCATGGTGGCGCACACCTGTAATCCCAGCTACTCGGGTGGCTGTGGCAGGAGAATCACTTGAACCTGGGAGGTAGAGGTTACAGTGAGCTGAAATTGGACCACTGCATTCCAGCCTGGGCGACAGAGAGAGACTCTGTTTCAAAATAAAGATGAAAGATGCGTAATTAACAGATGGAAAGACCTTGGCTCATGTCTGCCTTATCACTGAGAAGAACCTCAGGTACAATTTGGTGGGTACGTAGCCAGATGCCAAGCTGTGAATCAGGGCTAAGTCACAATTTAGAGGGCTCTCATGAGTCTTCTCCATAGGATCAACACAGACTGTGGAATCTGGGATAGCTAAAGAGGGAAAGAGTCTACTATCCAAGACTCTCAGAAGCATTTCCCTTTAATTTTTTTTTTTTTTATTTGAGACTGAGTCTCGCTCTGTCGCCCAGGCTGGAGTGCAGTGGTGCTATCTCGGCTCACTGCAAGCTCCGCCTTCCGGGTTCATGCCATTTTCCTGCCTCAGCCTCCTGAGTAGCTGGGACTACAGGCACCTGCCACCACGCCCAGCTAATTTTTTGTATTTTTAGTAGAGACGGGTTTTCACCGTGTTAGCCAGGATGGTCTCAATCTCCTGACCCCGTGATCTGCCCGCCTCGGACTCCCAAAGTGCTGGGATTACAGGCGTGAGCCACCGCGCCTGGCCTTAAAGTTACCTGTTTTTCATCTCAGTTTCTCTGCCTGTAAGATGACTATATCAGTGCCAGCTCCCTACCTCCCTGCCAGAAGGCTGAATTGGATAATGAAGAGGAGATGCTTTGAGTTCCTCAGATGAAACGTGCTGCACAGGATCCAAAACATGACACTCTTCTGCTGAATCAGACTACAGAACCCGCCTTTAACTCAATCTTCAACGTCTATTCTCAACCTTCAGATTTCCAAGTGCACTCTTTCCTTTTTTTTTTAATTTTTTGGGGGGACTAAGTCTTGCTCTGTCGCCCAGGATGGAGTATAGTGGCACAATCTCAGCTCACTGCAACCTCCTTCTCCCAGGTTCAAGTGATTCTCCTGCCTCAGCCTCCCGAGTAGCTACGATTACAGGCCCTTGCCACCATGCCCATCTAATTTTTTATTTTTAGTGCAGATGGGGTTTCGCCGTGTTGGCCAGCTGGTCTCAAACTCCTGACCTCATGATCCGCCCACCTCAGTCTCCCAAAGTGCTGGGATTACAGGAGTGAGCCACCACGCCCAGGCTGCTCTTTACTTTTGGGTGTCTTTGGGGTATCTGGGGGACACTAAGGCTAACCTCACTCAGTATAAATAGTCCTTGCTGGCATGGTGGCACACACCTGGAGTGCCAGCTACTCGGGGAGCTAATGAGAGAGGACTGTTTGAACCCAGGAGTTCAAGGCTACAGTGTGCTATGATTGTGCCTGTGAATAGCCATTGCACTCCAGCCTGGGCAGCATAGTGAGACCTTGTCTCAAAAATAAATTTAAAAAATAGTCCTGGCTTTGCATGTTCCAATATGCATGAATTTCAGTTACTGTGGTTTAGCTAAACAACACCAGTCCCCCAACACCAAGATTCAAGTACAATGGTATATTAAATGTGAGTAATTACAGAAAGTACATTCTTTAGTCTACAAATCACTATGTAAATAACAGATATACATCTGATCAGCAACCAATCATGCACTTCTTTCACAGACTTTAGGTGACTGGTTACTGCACCAGTTACTCAGTTCACAGACAGCAAAGCATGTACTTGTATTGCCTCCTTATCTTTCAGTGAAAAAACCCACGTGGCATAACTGGATAAATGAAAGAGGGAGGCCGGGCACGGTGGCTCAAGCCTGTAATCCCAGCACTTTGGGAGGCCGAGACAGGCGGATCATGAGGTCAGGAGATTGACACCATCCTGGCTAACACGGTGAAACCCCATCTCTACTAAAAAATACAAAAAACTAGCCGGGCGAGGTGGCGGGCGCCTGTAGTCCCAGCTACTAGGGAGGCTGAGGCAGGAGAATGGTGTAAACCCAGGAGGCAGAGCTTGCAGTGAGCTGAGATCTGGCCACTGCACTCCAGCCTGGGCAACAGAGCCAGACTCCGTCTCAAAAAAAAAAAAAAGAGGGAATTGAGCAACAAAAATGAAAATGCTGATAATGCTGGAAGTGAAATTCAAATTGAGTGTCAGTGGAGTTATAGGAGAAATAGATGACTGTGGGAATTTTGACACTGCTGCCACTGGAGACTCTAGACATACAGTCAGAGGAACTGCAGGAAAATGAACTTACCAACATATACAAGAAATGGAGCTGTGACAGAAAAAGTTGAAGATGTCTCAGAAGAAGTGATGCCAGCAAAAACTTTCACATTAAAGGAGTTCTTGGAGGTATTTCATAACATTGAAAGCACAAAGGATAAAATATTAGAAGTAGATAAAAACTTAGAAAGAAATATGGCAATTTGCCAAGGCATAAAAAAAGCTATTTCATATGACAAGAAGGTGGCAAACAGTGCTCAAACTACTCTTGGGAAATTTTTTACAAGGAAATAAAAAGAATTTAATTCTCACGGTTTCTAATTTTTTATTAGAATTTTTTTTCTTTTTTTTGAGACAGTCTCACTCTATCGCCCAGGCTAGAGTGCAGTGGCACAATCTCGGCTCACTACAACCTCCACCTCCCCGGTTCAAGCAATTCGCCTGCCTCAACCTCCCAATTAGCTGTGATTACAGGTGTGCGCCACCACATTTGGCTAATTTTTTTTTTGTATTTTTAGTAGAGATGAGGTTTCACCATGCTGGCCAGGCTGGTCTCGAACTCTTGACTTCAAGTGATCTGCCTACCTCGGCCTCTCAGAGTGCTGGAATTACAGGTGTGAAAGATCGCACCTGGCCATAAATAAGTATCAACTTTGGTATATATTTTTTCATTTCACTATACATTTATAACTGACAGGGTTTTGATGGTTGGTAATTTTTAAAGGTCATAGAACAATTGTAATTTTTCCCATTGATTAAGGTCATTGTGTATGACTTCAGCTTGTACATTTTCAGTCATGCATTACTGTGCAAAGCGAGGACTGTCTGTACTGCAATCTCAGTCCCCAATCTGGAATTCATATTTAGTTTAGCAGTTAACTTCTTCCCTGCTTGCCACTGTACGAAATGTTGATTATACATTGTAAAGCACAAAACAGAAGTTAGGCATTATTATTATCGTTACTAATTACTGGGTAAGAGCATATACTTTGGAAGTAACCCGCCTGAATTCAAATCTCAGCTCTGCCACTTATCAGCAGAATCTTGGGCAAGTGATTTAATGTATTTGTTTCACATTTTCTTTTTCTTTTATTTCTTTCTTTTTTCTTTGGAGGAGTTTCGCTGTTGTTGCCCAGGCTGGAGTGCAATGGCACAATGTGGGCTCACCAAAACCTCCCCTTCCCAGGTTCAAGAGATTCTCCTACTCCAGCCTCCCGAGTAGCTGGGAATACAGGCATGCACCACCATGCCAGGCTAATTTTGTATTTTCTTTTTTTTTTTTTTTTTTTTTTTTTTTTTTTTTTTTTTTTTTTTTTTTTTGTTTTTTTTTTTTTTTTGCTGGG
>NW_016805299.1:2150557-2154627 GCF_001698545.2 Rhinopithecus bieti | reverse complement strand
TAGGCGGAGTCTTGCTCTGTCGCCCAGGCTGGAGTGCAGTGGCGGGATCTCCGCTCACTGCAAGCTCCGCCTCCTGGGTTCACGCCATTCTCCTGCCTCAGCCTCCCGAGTAGCTGGGACTACAGGCGCCCACCACCTCGCCCGGCTAATTTTTTGTATTTTAGTAGAGACGGGGTTTCACTGTGTTCGCCAGGATGGTCTCGATCTCCTGACCTTGTGATCCGCCCGTCTCGGCCTCCCAAAGTGCTGGGATTACAGGCTTGAGCCACCGCGCCCGGCCCAACCGGGCAACTTCTTGATTAACCTTTAAGTCTCAATTTCCTTACGTGTAATATGGTAATAACAATACCCACTACTGGAATGTTGAAAATGAGAATTGAAAATAATGTCTGTACGTTGCCTGGCACATCACAAACGCTCAGTTGATGGGATTTAGTCATCATTATTCTGCTTTTAAAAAGGGGGCGTCTGGCTGGGCGCGGTGGCTCTCGCCTGTAATCCCAGCATTTTGGGAGGCCGAGGTGGGTGAATCACCTGAGGTCAGGGGTTCGAGACCAGCCTGGTGAAATCCCATCTCTAGTAAGAATACAAAAAAGTTAGCCGGGCGTGGTGGCGAGCGCCTGTAATCCCAGCTACTCGGGAGGCTGAGGCAGGAGAATCGCTTGAACCCGGGAGGCGGAGGTTGCAGTGAGCCAAAATCGCGCCATTGCACTCGAGCCTCGGCAACAAGAGCGAAATTCCGTCTCAAAAAAAAAAAAAAATCAGAACTGCACCGACAATAACACTGGAACTAATTGGATGTCAAATCAACCCTAACTGGCCAGAAGAAACCAGACCGTGGACGGTCAGATCCCTCCATCCGCCCTCTCGCCCCTTTCACCTTTGCCCCCCTTCTCCTCTTCCGGCACAGTCTCAAACCCGAAGTGCGTTTCCGTTGCCCGCTTCTCTTGGGACAAGAGCCGAGCATTTAGTGGGGCCCCGGACCAAGAGCTACGAAGCCCGAGGAGCTGGCCGCCCCGCATCGCCCGCGACCACCCACGGCCGCAATAGCTCCATAGAGCGCAGCTCTTGGGGGCAGCCATCTTGGTAGTCGAGTGCCAAGGGCCAGAGAGTACGCCTTGTTGCGTCACTAGACGAACGACGGCGGCTGGCCGGAAACATTATTAGCCGAACGCGCCCTGAAATCTGATACACAGTTGTACGGGCAAAATCTCTAGGATCCAGAGGGTAGTCTTTAAGTATCGGAAATCTCTTCCTCTCTCTCTTCTCTGATTGAATTTACAATGCACCAGGAATGAGGGGAGCTCAGGGGAGCCCCGAGTCACCTCGTAGCGGCGATGTCTCTGAATCCGGCTAGGCAGAGGAGTACTAACTCGCAAGATATCCGGGAACTCTTTTTTTTTTTTTTTTTTGAGAGGGAGTCTGGCTGTCGCCCAGGCTGGAGTGCAGTGGCCGGATCTCAGCTCACTGCAAGCTCCGCCTCCCGGGTTTACGCCATTCTCCTGCCTCAGCCTCCCAAGTAGCTGGGACTACAGGCGCCAGCCACCTCGCCCGGCTAGGGAACTCTTGTTTTCTTGTGCAGAAGGGAGAAATTGAGGCATGGTGTGATTAAAAAAGCCAAGATCACGGGGCCAATTCCTGCACACTTTGTTGAGCATAAGAACCACTTGGTTTAAGTTTTAAAATGAAGATTCCTGGGTTCCCGACTACCAGAGATTTTGAATCAGTAAATCTGACATATATCCCTTTAATCTCTATTTAAGCAAATTTCTCTGATGATTCTGATGCAAGAGATTTGCAGACCATTCTTGAGAAACATATGTTAGACTACTCTGAAAAATAAGCATACTATGGGCAGACTTCTTTGGTCCGTCCTTTTTATGAACCTAGGAAGCTCATAAATGGGAACGAAAGCTCAAGTATCCACTTAGCAAGCCAGAACTGCCACTCACACTTGGTCTCCTGCTGACACAAAGCTACATTCCTAGCTCCAACTGGCATGTCATGGGTGTTTTACTTCAGCCCCAGATTTTCAGTCTTTTTTAATGGAAAGGGTAATGTAGACCGTCTTGTGCAAAATAAAGAACGGACATTGTTGAGTTTTGCTTGGATTACTGTATGTTTCTGCTTTCATTCCGTTTTAAATGTATGTTTCCTGTAAATATTTCACGAGGAGAAAGCGCCAATAGAAGAAACTATTTTGAAGCGAAAATTCTCTTCTTGGTTTAATATAGCCTGACAGATGGACACCTACCGCTTTCGTTTGGGAAGTACTGCGCTGGGATTTCTGTTTCTTTTTTATTTTAAGAATGATAGAAGGTCCTCGTTAGTATAGTGATGAGAAAAAAAAAGGAATGATACAAGGGCGAAATGATTCATCCATGTATTCATAATTCTCATGTCTTTGTTAAAAGAAATTAAGTGGCCAGGTGTGGTGGCCTGTAATCCCAACACTTTGGGAGCCCGAGGCAGGCGGATTGCATAAGGTCAGGAGTTCGAGACCAGCCTGGTTAATATGGTGAAACCCTGTCTCTACTAAAATACAAAAATCAGCCAGACATGGTGATGCACACCTGTAGTCCCAGCTATTCAGGAGGCTGAAGCAGGAGAATCACTTCAACCCAGGAGTCAGAGGTTGCAGTGAGCTGAGATTGCACCACTGCACTCAAGCCTGGGCGACAGAGCAAGACTCCATCTCAAAAATAAATAAATAAATAAATAAATAAGTCTCATCAAATAATCTTATATCTTCCATATCTAGTTATATAAAAGAATGGATCTCAGGATTTGGGGCTGTTCCTTCTGCACATCAGATTAAGTGTCCAGACCAACAGTATTTCGCTGTTCTCTTATTTCATATGATTTGTAGGGCAAAACCTGTAAAAAGTGAAGCAGGACAAGGACTGTTGGAAGGCATTTTTTTTTGAGGTGGCGTCTTGTTCTGTTGCCCAGGCTGGAGTGCAGTGGCACGACCTCGGCTCACTGCAACCTCTGCCTCCTGGGTTCAAGCAATCCTCCTGCCTCAGCCTCCCTAGTACCTGGGATTACAGGCACACATCACCATGCCAGGCTAATTTTTGCATTTTTAGTAGAGATAGGGTTTCACCATGTTGGCCAGGCTGGTCTTGAACTCCTGACTTCAGATGATCTACCCGCCTCAGCCTCCCAAAGTGCTGAGCCACCACTCCCGGTGCTAATTTTTGCATTTGTAGTAGAGATGGGGTTTCACCATTTTGACCAGACTGATTTTATTTACTTATTTATTCATTCATTCTTTATTTTGAAACAAGATCTCACTTTGTCACCCAGGGTGGAGTGCAGTGGCACAATCATAGCTCATCCTTACCCTCCCAGGCTCAAGCCATCCTCCCACTTCAGCCTTCTGAGTAGCTGGGACTACAGGTGTGCACTACCACACTGGGCTGATTTTTGTATTTTTTGTCAAGATGGTTTTGCCATGTTGCCCTGGCTGGTCTTGAACTTCTGGGCTTGGGCAATCCGCCCACCTCAGTCTCCCAAAGTGCTGGGATTATAGGTGTGAGCCCCGGCACCTGGCCCTGGTCATTTCCTTAATAGCATGTCTATGTGATCTTTTGAATCTCAAACTACTGTGGTTGGAAGGGAATCGTCTGTAATTTTCCAAAGTACAAATAGGTGTGGTATGATTCCCAAAGTCTTAGTGTCTGTATCTGTAAACCATATATTTTTTGTTTTTTAATATTTAGTAAAGAATGGGTTTCACTATGTTGCTCAGGCTGTTCTCAAACTCCTATCAGCAAGTGATCCTCCTGCCTCAGCCTCCCAGAATGTTGGGATTACAAACTTGAGTCACCTTGCCTGGCCACATACATGATTTTCCTTTCTTTTTCTTTTTCTTATTTTTTTTTTTTTTTGAGACAGAGTCTCACTCTGTCGCCCAGGCTGGAGTGTAGTGGCATGATCTTGGCTCACTGCAACCTCCACCTCCCTGGTTCAAGCGATTGTTCTTCCTCAACCTCCCAAGTAGCTGGGACTGCAGGTGTGTGCCACCACGCCCGGCTAATTGTTGTATTTTTTTTTTTTTTTTTTTT
>NW_016805299.1:2126889-2149753 GCF_001698545.2 Rhinopithecus bieti | reverse complement strand
TTTTTTTTTTTTTTTGAGATGGAGTCTCGCTCTATTGCCCAGGCTGGAATATAGTGGCGCAGTCTTGGCTCACTGCAACCTGTGCCTCCTGGGTTCAAGTGATTCTCCTGTCTCCGCCTCCTCAGTAGCTGGGATTACAGGTGTGCACTGCCATGCCCAGCTAATTTTTTTTGTATTTTTAATAGAGACGAGGTTTCACCATGTTGGTAAGGCTGGTCTTGAACTCCTGACCTGTTGATCCACCCGGCTCGGCCTCCCAAAGTGCTGGGATTACAGGTGTGAGCCACCGTGCCCGGCCATGATTTTCTAAACCTCACTGTTTGTATCTGTAAAATGAGGACCTGCTTGTCTCATAGGTAAGAACATCACTTTTTAGCTATGTGATCACAGGCAAATTATCTAAACTTTTGGAGTTCATTTTCTCATCTTTAACTTTTGTTTATTTAGGGACAGAGTCTTGTTGTGTTACCCAGGCTGGATTCATACTCTTGGGCTCAAGTGATCATCCCTCCTCAGCCTCCTAAGTAGCTGGGACTATATAAAGGGGTGGCATGCCCCTCCACACCTGTGGGCATTTAGCGTTAGGTGGAACGAGAGACTTGAGAAAAGAAATGAGACACAGAGACAAAGTATAGAGAAAGAAAAAGTGGGCCCAGGGGACCGGCGCTCAGCATACAGAGGACCCACGCCTGCACCGGTCTCTGAGTTCCCTTAGTATTTATTGATAATTATCTTTACCATCTTAGAAAAAGAGAAGTGGCAGGATAATCAGATCATTGTAGGGAGGTCAGCAGTGAGACATATGAATAAAGATCTCTGTGACATAAGTTTAAGGAAAAGTGCTGTGCTTTGATATGCATATGCAAACATCTTCATAAACCTTTTTAGTGCATAAAGAGCAGCAATTCCCACCTTTCGACCTAAGGCGGTTTTCTCCTTTCTCAGTAAACAGAACATACAATTGGGTTTTACACCGAGATGTTCCATTGCCCAGGGACGGGCAGGAGACAGATACTTTTCTCTATCTCAACTGCCAACAACCACCAAGAGGCCTTCTTTCCTCTTGTACTAGTCCTCCTCAGCACAGACCCTTCATGGGTGTCAGGCTGGGGGATGATCAGGTCTTTCCCATCCCACGAGGCCATATTTCAGACTATCACATAGGGAGAAACCTTGGACAATACCTAGCTTTCCTAGGCAGAGGTCCCTGCGATCTTTGGCAGTGTCCCTGGGTTCTTGAGATTAAGAGAATGGTGATGATAACCAGCAAGCTACCTTCAGGCACTTGTTTAACAAAGCACACCCTGCACAGCCCAAAATCCTTTAAAGTGACCTTGAGTCACCACAGCACATGTCTCTTGCAAGGACAAGGTTGGGGGTAGGGTCACAGATTAACAGCATCTCAAATACAGAACAAAATGGAGTCTCTTAACCTCTACTTCTTTCCATATAGACACAGTAACAGGCTGATCTCTCTTTCTTTTCCCCACACTATAGGCACACTTAGTCTAAAATTTAGTTATTGTGAAGATTAAATGTGATAGTCAATGTTAACAGCTGTTAAATACAATTTATAGGAGCCCACTGGTTTGCACTGAGCTTCGGTACAGTAGACCAAACCAAAATAGAGTCACTCAAGGTGAAGTTCTACCCAACCACGCCTAAACTAAGTTTTTTTTTTTTTTTTTTTTTTTTTTTTTTTGAGACTGAGTCTCGCTTTGTTGCCCAGGCTGGAGTGCAGTGGTGCGATCTCGGCTCACTGCAAGCTTTGCCTCCCGGGTTCACGCCATTCTCCTGCCTCAGCCTTCTGAGTAGCTGGGACTACAGGTGTCTGCCACCACTCCCGGCTAATTTTTTGTATTTTTAGTAGAGACGGGGTTTCACCGTGTTAGCCAGGATGGTCTCGATCTCCTGACCTCGTGATCTGCCCGCCTCGGCCTCCCAAAGTGCTGGGATTACAGGCATGAGCCACAACGCCCGGCTAATTTTTTAAAAAATATTTTTATTCTTTAGAGTCAGAGGTCTCGCTATATTCCCCAGGCTGGTCTGGAATTCCTGGCCTTCAGGGATCCTTCCACCTCTGCCTCCCAAAGTGTTGGGATTACACGCATGAACCACTGCCTGCCGTCTGTTTCCGCCTCAGTCTCCTGAGTAATGGGGACCACAGATGCGCACCGCCACGCCAGGCTAAAGAAATAAAGTGATGTACTGTATGAAGAAGTGCTGTAAAGTGATATTAAATGTAAGGTATTGTCATTATTAACGCTATTATTATTATTCCTAATGTGAGATAGACTAAGGGCCATGAATCAATTGTTATTAACGCTAGAATAAGAACCGTAAATTGGCCAGGTGCGGTGGCTCAGGCCTGTAATTCCAGCACTTTGGGAGGCCAAGGTGGGGGGATCCAGAGATCAGGAGATCGGGATCATCCTGGCTAACACGGTGAAACCCCGTCTCTACTAAAAATACAAAAAATTAGCCCGGCGTGGTGGCGGGCGCCTGTAGTCTCAGCTACTCAGGAGGCTGAGGCAGGAGAATCGCGTGAACCTGGGAGGCAAGAGCTTGCAGTGAGCCGAGATCGCGCCACTGCACTCCAGCCTGGGGGACAGAGGGAGACTCCGTCTCAAAAAAAAAAAAAAAAAAAAAAAAAAGAACCATAATTCAAACGAGTCTATAAAGGAGTTCCACAAGTATTCCAATGTTTCGCTACATTATTATTAAGGTATATTATTATTGTTACTGTATTTTTAGTGTATTAAGTGGAAAAACCTGGACTTGGAGCAAATGCAAGTCCTATTATTCTGAAAGCCCTCACAGTGGGGTTGGGACGGAGGTGGGGGAGGAAATGTTAAAAAACCCCACGAGACCCGGATGTAGGCAAAAACTACATTTCCCAGAATACCTCACCCCTCTCCACTATATATAGAGTCCATCCGGGTTCTTCAGGATGCTGTTTGGCGACTCGTCGCCATTCCCGGAGAAGCTCGGCCTCGGCCCAGGGGCGAGTATCCGTCGCTGTGTCGGAGACGCCTGTCCCCGACACCAAGACAGCCAGCCCTCTCCCCTGCCTCGCGGCGGGAGAGCGTGTCCGGCCGGCCGGCGGGGCTCGCGCACCCTCCCTCGCCTCCCCTTCCCCCGCAGCCTCCGCCCCGCCAGGCCCGGCCCGGACTCCCGAGCCCCGGCCTCCTCCTCCTCCTCGGTCGCCGCTGCCGCCGGGCTTAACAGCCCCGTCCGCCGCTTCTCTTCCTAGTTTGAGAAGCCAAGGAAGGAAACAGGGAAAAATGTCGCCATGAAGGCCGAGAACCGCTGCCGCCGCCGACCCCCGCCGGCCCTGAACGCCATGAGCCTGGGTCCCCGCCGCTCCCGCTCCGCTCCGACCGCTGTCGCCTCCGAGGCCCCCGTTGATGCCGCTGAGCTCCCCCAACGCCGCCGCCACCGCCTCCGACATGGACAAGAACAGCGGCTCCAACAGCTCCTCCGCCTCTTCGGGCAGCAGCAAAGGGCAACAGCAGCCCCGCTCCGCCTCGGCGGGGCCAGCCGGCGAGTCTAAACCCAAGAGCGGTAAGGGCGGGCCTGCGGCACTGGGCGGGGGCGAGTGCCCCTACTGCTGGGGAGAGGCGCTGCTCTCGTCTGCTGGGTTACTCGGGGACAGGCTCCACTTTCTATTATAGCCCCTACCTGCCCTTTGCCATGGCTCTCATTATTTACGGTTATGTTAATGAGCGCTGTTTTGCGTGGTTTACGTGGATCATTTAATACTCAAAACTGCTCGATTAAGCAGGTGCTGTTCTTATCCCCATTTTACATATAATGAGAAAGGGTAAAGGTCACCTAGCTAGTATTTGGCCCACAGCAGGCCTTAAGACCTGGTTTGTGTGACTCATCAGTCCACGCTCCTAAAACTCCCAAGTTGTTGTACCCTTTAATGTTGAATTAACATTGGATAGTGTTCAAGTTTAGACGGGTGGGTGGAGCCCACGGACCTTTCAAACTCAGATCTCTTATTTAATAACCTGGTCCCAGATCCATTCCTCTGTCGAAGAGGAACTCATCCTTCAGTGGCTATTCATTGTGGGGTTAAGAGCGCAGACTATGAATTCAGTCTTTTTGGGTCCCAGTTTGCCAGACCTTGAGTGAGTGCCCCGAATTTACTTGTAAAGGTAGGTGGAGGTAATATAATTAAATAAAAAACAAAACAAATGAACTAAGGTCTTAGGGTATCTGACATCTGTTTTGCACCAAATACCCATAACGTCTATTTTTGTATGTTGGACTGTAGGATTGTCCTTTAACAGGGAAGGTTTTATTTCTGTAATCAAGTCTCTCAATATTATGACCATGATGATGATAATAGCTACCTTTAATTGAGGGCTTACCATGTGCCAAGGACTAGGTGAAGTTTTTGCCTGTGTTTTCACTGTGTTAGTCACTGACTTGTCTAACAGGGTGAAATTGTTCATATTTAAAGAAGGAATAAACTGAGCAGGTAGGATGTTAGGAGTTGGCAGAGGCTGGAGTGCAGTGTTCTTCATTTTATTTCAAAGTTTGTACTAATCTCTGCTCTGTTTTGTATTTCAGTTACATTAGCAGTAAGAGGAAGGTGTTTTCAGCGACAGTGGAGATGTTGTGGCAGAGAGGGAAATATTTGGAGTCCCTAAATGTGGAGGTCCAGTTTAAAACCTGTCAAGATTAAAAAACCGTAAGAGTGAGACCAGGCGTGGTGGCTCATGCCTGTAATCCAGATACTTTGGGAGGCTGAGGTGGGAGGATAGCTTGAGCCCGGGAGTTTCACACCAGCTTGTGCAAGATAGTAAGACCCCGTCTCCATAAGGGGAAAAAAAAATAGCCAAGTATGGTGACACACACCTGTAACCCTAGCTACTCAGAAGGGTGAGATGGGAGGATTGCTTAAGCTCAAGGAAGTTGAGGCTGCAGTGAGCTTTATCACGACACTGCGTACCATCCAGCCTGGGTAACAGAGAGAGACCCCATCTCTAAAAAGTAAAAACAAAGCTAAGGCTGACTTAAACCAAACAAAAAACCAAAAAATTGTAAGGTTTACTAACTCACTCAGAGTTCACCTGCTGGATATGGCAAACTCGTTTACCTGATGTGAGACCATTAGCAGTATGGGTTCTCAGGCCATGTCAGGAAGTGGTATGTATGCAGACTGATTTTGCAGTTCTGCACATGTGTAGCTTTGCCATAGATCCCTCAGAAGGTAGCCAGTCCTTTTGGTCAGTGTTGGAACTGGTTTAGAGTGGTCTGTTCAAAGCAATTGATAAGTTTATTTTTGCACTCTATTCCCAGATGTGTGTTAAGGATTTGGTTCTCCAACTGTCTGAATTCTCAATTAATTTTTCTGGGGCTCCTTTTTTTTTTTTTTTTTTTTTTGAGACGGAGTCTTGCTCTGCCGCCCAGGCTGGAGTGCAGTGGCCGGCTCTCAGCTCACTGCAAGCTCCGCCTCCCGGGTTCACGCCATTCTCCTGTCTCAGCCTCCCGAGTAGCTGGGACTACAGGCGCCCGCCTCGTCGCCCGGCTAGTTTTTTGTATTTTTTTAGTAGAGACGGGGTTTCACCGTATTAGCCAGGATGGTCTCGATCTCCTGACCTCGTGATCCACCCGTCTCGGCCTCCCAAAGTGCTGGGATTACAGGCTTGAGCCACCGCGCCGGGGGCTCCTCTTTAAGCCACTAACATACATTCATTAGTTGCAATAAATGCCTTAAGTTTATTTCTTAGCAGTAGGTGAAAGCTTGTGACAACTCAAAATAAAACAATAAACAGGTATTTAAGGAATTTTACTGCTATGTCCTTCACTTTGAATATGTTGATTAGTGGAATTAACTCTGATTACCCAACCGGGTGATACAGAATTCTATAGTAGTTTGACCAAGCAAATATTTGTCATTGTTAACATTTCAAATGGGCTGGGTGGCTATAATCCCAGCACTTTGGGAGGCTGAGGCAGGCCGATTGCTTGAGCCCAAGAGTTTGAGACCCTGTCCTACAAAAAAATAAATGAGCTGGGCGTGGTGGCACACACCTGTAGTCCTGGTTATGAAGAGGCTGAGGTGGGAGGAGGAGGAAGAGCACTTGAACCCAGAAGTTCAAGGTTGCAGTGAGCCATGATCACTTTACTGCACTCTAGCCTGGGTGGCAGAGCGAGACCCCATCTCAAAACAACAAGAAAACTTCTGTAAAATCTCATGTAGGCCGGGTACGTTGGCTCACGCCTATAATCCTAGCACTTTGGGAGGCCAAGGCGGGTGGATCATCTGAGGTCAGGAGTTTGAGACCAGCCTGGCCAACATGGTGAAGCCCCGTCTGTACTAAAAATACAAAATATTAGCCCAGCCTGGTGGCATGCACCTGTAATCCCAGCTACTCGGGGGGCTGAGGCAGGAGAATCCCTTGAAACCGGGAGGCGGAGGTAGCAGTGAGCCAAGATCGCACCAGTGCACTCCAGTCCATCTCAAATAAAAAACTCTCGTAAAGGACCTTTGTTAGATTTTATGAATACACATGTGTGCCTTGCGGCAGCGTTCATTTTTTTGTTTAATGTGCGTGTTAGAAAGCTTGACCATGTTTGCCACTGCCAGTGTCTGCTCTTCTGGCTTCTCCTGTGCGTGTTCCCGTAGCAAGGAAGGATGAGCTTTGTAGCCAAATCCATGCTTCTTCACTAGCCATAACCCACTGCTTGCATTTAGGAACAAAGTAAAAGGCAGAATATGTGGAGATTAAAAGATTAGGAAACTCTGGATATTGGCTGATTTTTAAAGTTGAATCTAAGCTGTCTTAAGAACGTAACAGCTAAGACCAGTGCTACTACAACAGATACTGAGGAACTCTGATGCAGTGACTTCACGATGAGATGGTTGCTCTAACAAAAGGGTACACTCAAGCTCTGCATAATTCCATACAAAGATTTCTGCAATACTCATAAGCTGAACACTTCGTATACTGGATTCTGCTAGAAATCATTGAAAGGACCTCTTGAATTTACAGAGTACTGAGTTGAAGGGAAAGCAAGAAGGGTAAGGTGAAAAGATAGTTTTATCTTTTGTCAAGGTGAAAAGAGCAAGAGTTTTCAGTATTCAAATATTTAAGTCACTTTTTTTCTCCCCCTTTTCTGCCTCGTGGAAAAAAGCCCTTTAATTTCTATTCTATAAACTGTCATTAATGGTCATTTGCTTCCTAGCTGCATGATTAATTTCCTTGAGATTTTGTTCCAGTGGCTGGCTTAAATTTGCCCTTCGTTTGTGCACAGGAAATAGGTAAATTTGGCTACCAGGATTTTCTTGATCTTTCCGGCTAGAGTCGCATACCGCAGTTTCTTTGCCTGGGCTAATTGCCCGAACATTTATATAACTTTCTTTTGCTTGATTATATTCCTACAGCTTCATTCCAATAGTGTTAATAGGTATTTCTGAGAACATTCAACAGTAAATATCCCGTGAATATAGCTCAGAGGAGAGACGGTAGGTTAGGAAGTGGGGAAACTCATTTAGAGGGAGCAAAGAAATTAAAGAGAGGCAAGAGAGAAGGTAGGCCGTTTTTGGACAGTGGACCCTGGCCAGGAACCAGGCTCTTGTCCCATCCCCCTGGGCGGATAGAACTGCCAGGGAGGTTAAGGGAAGGTCAGGTATTATGAGGCAGTTATTTTGAGGTTGGTGGTATGAAGCACTGCCCTGGCATTCTTCCTGTTATTCCGGTACCAGAAACCAGGTTACTAGTGGTAATCTGCCTTGAAAAATGCCTCTGACCTGTAAATGGACTTGGAGATTTTAATGGCTTTGAAAATTGAGGTGATTTGAAGCCTTCAGTAAAACCACTTAGAGAAATTAAAAGAATTTCAGGGCCTGTTGGCTGGATTCCTTGGTTTATGTGGCTTTGTTGGAAGTCTGGTGGGTGCTCTTGACAGGAATGATTTGGATTTATTAATGATAGGCTTTCAAATCATAGTAAAACTAGGTGTCAGCCACTATGGTAGGCATTTTACAGAAGTTTTCTTTTTTTTTTTTTTTTTTTTTGAGACGGAGTCTCGCTCTGTCGCCCAGGCTGGAGTGCAGTGGCCAGATCTCAGCTCACTGCAAGCTCTGCCTCCCGGGTTTATGCCATTCTCCTGCCTCAGCCTCCCGAGTAGCTGGGACTACAGGCGCCCGCCACCTCGCCCGGCTAGTTTTTTGTAATTTTAGTAGAGACGGGGTTTCACCGTGTTAGCCAGGATGATCTCGATCTCCTGACCTAGTGATCCGCCCGTCTTGGCCTCCCAAAGTGTTGGGATTACAGGCTTGAGCCACCGCGCCCGGCCACAGAAGTTTTCTTTTTTAATCCTCATGATTCTATGAGGAAGTATGGTAGAATATTAGTCCTATTTTACAGATAAGAAAATAGAGGCTTAGCAGTGTTAAGAGTGATTTGTCCAAGTAAATTTTTATGAAGTCCTGGGCGGTATTTTTCAATAAGCTTTGTATAACCACACTTAGCAAGCAGATAACTTACTGGCACATGCATCATTCCTGATACCACCTCTCTCTTCCTTTCATTCAGAATTACTAATTTCAGCTGGATTCAATTTGTTGTCAGTTGATTCTGTAGTAAGGCCATATGTTGCCCCTCTGGAGGTGCTTGTCAACTACTCTGGACAATGGGTAAGCAACTTGCTTGTGATTACAGCATGAATCAGCAGCAGAAACTTGCTGGCTGGTATTCTGACCTCTAGGCTGAGCCACCTGTTAGAACTAGAGCTAGAAATGAGGATGCCAAGTAATTTAACTGTGAAAAACTTGTGGCCCTTAATTTGGTAATGGGAGGAGGCTGACATACACCTACTACTACTTGGTGGAGACCTTTCCATTAGGGAAATGTGAAACAACTGAAAAGCTGGGTTAAGTTTTTAAGTGATTTATTTGTTGACTCTGGATCCTGAGTTTAGTGGTCTTGTCTATTTTGGAATGTGTCTTGACAGTAGTTCTTGGCAGTTGTTCTCAGTGGTGGCTATGCATCAGAATCTCCTCACGAACTTTTTTTTTCCCCTCAGGACAGTCTTGCTCTGTCACCCAGGCTGGAGTTCAGTGGCGTGATCTCAGCTACCTTTAACCTCTGCCTCCCGGGTTTAAGCAATTCTTCTGCCTCAGTCTCCTGAGTAGTGGGATTACAGGTGTCCACCACCACACCGGCCTAATATTTGTATTTTTAGTAGAGATAGGGTGTCACCATGTTGGCCAGGCTAATCTCAAACTCCTGACCTCGTGAGGAACTTTAAAAAAAAATTATGGGTGTGTGGGGCCGCTTCCTAGGAATTTTTTCTTTCTTTTTTTTTTGTAGAGATGGGGGTCTCACTATGTTGCCCAGTCTGGTCTCAAACTCCTGGCTTCAAGTGATCCTCTTACTTCAGCCTCCCAAAGTGCTGGGGTTACAGGCATGAGCCACTGTGCCTGGCTTTTTTCTGATTCTTTAAGCCTAGATTGGACCCGTGGGTCCTGGGCATTCATAATTTCAAAAGTCTGTGCAGGTGATTCTGGTGTGCAGCCAGGATTGAGAACCACCACTCTGAGATTTAAAACTTCACCCATAGTTCCTTCTCCCAGGGACTTGATGTTTTTTCTGTTTTCCAAAATCTAAAGTGGATCATGTTATCACTCTTGTTCTACCCTCGAGTTTTTCCCATGTATATCCTGGCAAGTTGTCCACAAAACGTTTCAAAAATAATACTCTCAATTTTATCTCTGGGTCCCAGGCCTGACAGTACGTTTAATCTTTAGCTGCCTGTTGCCTGGGTCTGGAGATAAGAGACAGTCTCTCACTTGACGTGTCTGTCTTCATACCCTTAGGTAAGTGGAAGCCAAGAGAAACGAGTTGATTTTGGCAACTAAAATCATTAGTGATGATGTGGTCAGTTGTTAGGTGTTTTGGAAATGAGCAGTTTACTATCAGAGAGCATTTCTGTAAGCATTGTGAAACTTTCCTTGCCAGTGTGGTAATAAGTGAAGAAATGAAGACAAGCTTCTTGCTCAGTGCCAGTTTACTTTCTTTTTTTCTTTCTTTCTTTTTTTTTTTTTGAGACAGAGTTTTGCTCTTGTTGCCCAGGCTGGAGTGCAGTGGTACAATCTCAGCCTCACCGCAACCTCTGTCTCCCGGGTTCGAGTGATTCTCCTGCCTCAGCCTCCCAAGTAGCTGGGATTACAGGCATGCACCACCACGCCCAGCTAATTTTTTGTATTTTTAGTAGAGACGGGGTTTCTCCATGTTGGTCAGGCTGGTCTCGAACTCCCGAGCTCAGGCGATCTGCCCGCCTTGGCCCCCCAAAGCGTTGGGATTATAGGCATGAGCCACTACGCCCAGCCAGTTTACTTTCTTAATAAGCCCTTGCCATGTAGAATCTGGCTTTACCTAAATCTCTGCAAACCGTGAGGTGCATCTTGAAAGCAGCAGTTAGGGTCAAACAGGTAGGGTCCAGGATCATCTGAAAGAGTCTTAGATAATGAGGTTGGGGGATATGTGTTTTTTTTATATACCTATCCTCGTAGAATCTCCTTTGCGGTGATGTGAAATGGAGTTAAGGAAAGCAAAGCAAGAGAATGTGGCTGAGTTAGCTGGGGTTTTGCATCCCCTGAGTTTTCCTTTATTTTATTTTTATGTGTGTGAGACAGAGTTCTGCTCTGTCTCCCAGGCTGGAATACAGTAGCCTGATCTCCGCTCACTGCAAGCTCCTTCTGGGTTCATGCCATTCTCCTGCCTCAGCCTCCAGAGCAGCTGGGACTACAGTTGCGCACCACCACGCCCGGCTAATTTTTTGTATTTTTAATAGAGACGGGGTTTCACTGTGTTAGCCAGGATGGTCTCTGTCTCCTGATCTCATGATCCGCCCACCTCGGCCTCCCAAAGTGCTGGGATTACAGGCATGAGCCATCGCGCCTGGCCTTTTTTTTTAAGAGACAAGCACTCACTCTGTTACTTAGGCTGGTATGCAGTGATGCAAACATAATTGACAAACCTTGAACTCCTTGGCTTAAGAGATCCTTGAACTCTTGAACCACTGTGCCTGGTTTATATTTTTCTTTTTTTTGAGACAGAGGCTCACTCTGTAGCCCAGGGTGGAGAGCAGTGGTGCCATCATAGCACATTGCAGTCTCAACCTTGGCTTAAACAGTCCACCCAACTCAGCCTCTCAGCTAGGACTGCAGCTGTGTGCCAGCACACTGAGCTAATTTTTTAATTTTTTGTAGAGATGGGGTCTTGCTATGTTGCCCAGGCTGGTCTCAAACTCATGGGCTCAAGTGATCCTCTGGCTTTGGCTTCCCAAAGTGTTGAGATAACAGGCATGAGCCACCAAGTCCAGCACTGAAACTTTGCTTTCTAATTGTTACTATTAGTGCCATATTTGACACTAACTGTTGCTAACTGAAATAATAGGTAAAAGTTTAGTTTTAAGTTCTAACTTTATTTATTTATTTTTTGAGACAGAGTTTCACTCTGTTGCCCAGGCTGGGGTGCAGTGGCATGATTTCAGCTCACTGCAACCTCTGCCTCCCGGGTTCAAGTGATTCTCATGCCTTAGCCTCCCAAGTAGCTGGGATTACAGGCGTGTGGCACCACACCCGGCTAATTTTTGTATTTTTAGTAAAGATGGGGTTTCACCATGTTGGCCAGGCTGGTCTTGAACTCCTGGCCTGATGTGATCTGCCTGCCTTGGCCTCCCAAAGTGCTGGGATTACAGGCATGAGCCACCACGCCTGGCCTTAAATTGTAACTAAGGTAAGGGTCACTGTCCGTAAGCAGGATTTAAGGGTAACTGGTAGGAGTGAACCTAGCCTGTTTCTGTGACTGTTCTGTTTACATTGCTGCCATTTCACATGGTTTAGATTGACTCCCAGGTTTTAGGTGGTCAGGTTTGGAGAGAATGATATCTCATTTATTCAATGAAGTTGACAGGCTGGGCGTGGTGGCTCAAGCCTATAATCCCAGCACTTTGGGAGGCCGAGATGGGCGGATCACAAGGGCGGATCACAAGGTCGGGAGATCGAGACCATCCTGGCTAACACGGTGAAACCCCATCTCTACTAAAAAAATACAAAAAACTAGCTGGGCGAGGTGGCGGGCGCCTGTAGTCCCAGCTACTCCGGAGGCTGAGGCAGGAGAATGGCGTAAACCCGGGAGGCGGAGCTTGCAGTGAGCTGAGATCCGGCCACCACACCCCAGCCTGGGCGGCAGAGCGAGACTCCGTCTCAAAAAAAAAAAAATGAGGTTGACAGACTATGGTCATGAAGTGATTGCTTTCAAAATTTGGCCTCTGATTATTAACTTACATTTTCTTCTTTCTGAGGCATTGTTTAACCTTGAATTTATTTAGCCTGCTATAAAAAACTGGTGATTATACTTATCAAGAAATAATTTTTTTCTAAGTTTAAAAAATTATTCAGATAATATTACAAGTCTGCAGACAGGTACTTTTGTATATTTATATCAGAATCTTAGAGGGTGAGGCCTGAGCATAGGAATTCCTGAGCACAGTGAAAGCTCATCTGTGTGATTCCTGTGAACTGGGAAGATTGAGAATCATTGTAATAAGATGAAAGTGGGGCCAGACCCCATGGCTCTTGCTTATAATCCCAGCACTTTGGGAGGCTGAGGTGGGAAGATCACCTGAGCCTAGGAGTTTGAGACCAGCCTGGGCAACATAGTGAGAACCCTGTCTCTACAAAAAAAAATTTAAAAATTAGGCAAGGCGTGGTGGCTCATGCCTGTAATCTCAGGACCTTGCGAGGCTGAGGCTGGTGGATCGCTTGAGCTCAGGAGTTTGAGACCAACCTGGGCAACATGGCAAAACCCCATCTCTGTCAAAAATACAAAAATAGGCCAGGCTCGGTGGGCTATAGAGCGAGACTCCGCCTAAAAACAAAAACAAGCCACGAGTGTTGTGTGTGCCTGGAGTTCCAGCTACTTGGGGGGCTGAGGCAGGAGGATTGCTTGAACCCAGGAGGTTGAGGCTGCAGTAAGCCGAGATCGTGCCACTGCACTCCAACCTGGGTGACAAAACTAAGACCCTGTCTCAAAATAAATTTAAAAATTAGCTGGGTGTAGTGGTGCATACCTGCAGTCTTCGCTGGAAAGCTGAATTGGAAAGATGCTAAACTGAGGTTGAGGCTGCAGTGTGCTATGATGGCACCACTGCTCTCCACCCTGGGGGGTAAAAAATGCTGGGCACGGTGGCTCACACCTGTAATCCCAGTATTTTGGGAGGCCGAGGTGGGTGGATCACCTGAGGTCAGGAGGTTGAGACTAGCCTGGCCAGTGTGGCGAAACCCCATCTCTACTGAAAATACAGAATTAGCCAGGTGTGGTGGCTCATCCCTGTAATCCTAGCTACTTGGGAGGCCAAGGCAGGAGAATTGCTGGAACCCAGGAGGTAGAGGTTTCAGTGAGCCGAGATTGTGCCACTGCACTCCAGCCTGGGCAATAGAGTGAGACTCTGTTTAAAACAAAAAAAAAAAAGGATAAACCAGGCATGGTGGTTCATGCCTATAATCCTAACAGTTTGGAAGGCCAAGGCAGGATTGCTTGAGTCCAGGAGTTGGAAACCAAGCAGGGTAACACAGTGAGACCCCATCTCTACCAAAAAAAAAAAAAAAAAAAAAAGTTTTTTTTTTTTTTTGTTTTTTTTTTTTTTTTTTGGTGAGACAGAGTTCTGCTCAGTCACCCAAGCTGGAATACAGTGGCCTGATCTCCGCTCACTGCAAACTCCTTCTGGGTTCGTGCCCTTCTCCTGCCTCAGCCTCTCGAGCAGCTGGGACTACAGTTGCGCACCACCACACCACCACTCCCGGCTGGGAGTAGTGGCTGATGCCTGTAATACCAGCACTTTGGGAGGCCGAGGAGTTGGATCACTTGAGCTCTGGAGTTTGAGACCAGCCTGGGCAACAAAGGCAAACCCCGTCTCTACAAAAAAACACAAAAATTAGCTGGACATGGTGGGGAGTGCCTGTAGTCTCAGCGGCTCAGGAGTCTGAAGTGGGAGGGTAGCTTGAGCCTGGGACGTAGAGGTTGCAGTGAGCCGAGATTGTGCCACTGCACTCTAGTCTGGGTAACAGAGTAAAACCCTGTCTCTAAATAAATAAAGTGCATAAATAGTTTGTTGTTAGAGTATAAATAAATTGGCGTAACAGTTCTAGAAAGCAACCTAGGAATGTATAAATGGCTTTAATGACCATATTTTATCTGTCAGTTCCCCTTTTTGAGAATTTGACATAATCAATCACATAAACCTCTGTATAAAGAGACTACCAGTGGTATTATGTTAAACTAGCAAAAAACTAGAAGCCACCGAAATGTACAACAATGAGGGATTGATTACATTATTCTTTAAGTATGTGGCCAAGAAGGGTACAGCAATTAATCATGCTTTTGAAGACTAGGGATGCATAAAAATGCTCAGAGAGTAGTAAGCAGAAAGCAATATATCTTCTATGCTTGTTATTTTGTATAAGATTTGTGGTGGGTATGTAAAAAGGAGATTAAAAGGAAAATGATGTTAATGGGTTAGTGCTCTGTGGGTACTGGCAACTTTAAATTATTCTACCCTATTTTCAGAACTGAGCATGTATTGTAATTGGAGAGAAAACAAGAAACATTTTAAAAGGGTATAACTCAAGCTGATCCAATATGCTTTTTATTTATTTATTGAATTAATTTTTTTTTTTGAGATAATCTCACTCTTTTGCCCAGGCTGGAGTGCAGTGGCATGATCTCGGCTCACTGCAACCTCTGCCTCCTGGGTTCAAGCAGTTCACCTGCCTCAGCCTCCCAAGTATCTGGGATTACAGATGCCCACAACCATGCCCCACTAATTTTTTGTGTTTTTAATAGAGATGGGGTTTCACCATATTGGCCAGGCTGGTCTCAAACTCCTGACCTCAAGTGATCCACCCACCTGAGCCTCCCAAAGTGCTGGGATTACAGGTGTGAACCATTGCGCCCAGCCCCCAATATGCTTTTAGAACTCAACTTCTTTTGTTCTGTAAATTTAACACCTTCTGGATTTGACCTCTAGAGCATATGTAAACACAGTTTTGCTTTTATGCCTTTTGAATATATTTGCTAAGGCCTAGGACAACCCCTTGTAGTATAGAATCTGGTTATGTTATAGTAATTTAAAAGGGAATGTCTTCTGTTCTAATACCAGGTAAAATACTTTTCCTTAATACAGAATGGCTGTTTCATTTCCTGTAACTTTATCTGACTGAACTTTTACAAGGGCAGTGGTAAAGCTGTGTAAAATAGAGACATTATGAATTGAGAATCCATGTGGTTTGATCTACACTTGTTTGTTTTGAGGGAGGGGACCCGTTAGGCTTCATTATTGCAAGAAAAAATACTCGACTATGTGTTGCCTTGCTCAAAGTACTCATGCCGTGGCCCAAACCCAGATTCTTGGAGCTGGTCAAAGGGCCTATTTACCTTTATTTAAACACAGTTTTGCTGGGAGGTGGAGGGCAGTTGGCTAAGTGAATGTATCACTTCTTAAGTGGTTCTTTTGTGTTTCTTGCTTTCAGATGGAAAGAACTCAAGTGGATCCAAGCGTTATAATCGCAAACGTGAACTTTCCTACCCCAAAAATGAAAGTTTTAGCAACCAGTCCCGTCGCTCCAGTTCACAGAAAAGCAAGACTTTTAACAAGATGCCTCCTCAAAGGGGCGGCGGCAGCAGCAAACTCTTTAGCTCTTCTTTTAATGGTGGAAGACGAGATGAGGTATGGAATTTGAGAATGTCCTTTCTAGAGCAATAAGCATGAGATTTGATCTCATGCTTTATCAGTAGTTTATCAGTAGTTGAGGAGGGGAACAAGAGGTAGAAGAATAGATAATCAAAGGAGTGTTGAGTAGTTGAGAGGGTTAACCAGATTTGAAACCTTGCCTCCTTTTTTCCTCTGAAGGTTATGAAAATTTCCTTGGAGGAAGGAAAATTTCCTTTATGACAAATTTGGGGTTCCTTAATTTGTATGTTCTTTTTATTATCACTCTTGAATTATAGGTACCTTTTGGAATATTTAGGTAATAAAATGACATTAATGACATTTGCCTTTGTAATAATCTAGCAAAATGTAAAATGCATATATCTGTAGTCTCATTTTTTTAGGAGTTTCTTAGCTATGTTTCTGTAAGTGCATAAGACATTTATGTACAAGGGTGTTCACTCTTGTGTTTGTAGTTGCAAAATTTGGGAAATAACCTTTAAATGCCTATCCACAAGATACTGATAGAGTAAATTTTGTTTCATACTATGTAATTATGGTAGAATAAGACAGATTTTATTTTATTTTATTTTATTTGTTTTTTTTTTGTTTTTTTTTTTTTTAGGCGGAGTCTCGCTCTGTCGCCCGGGCTGGAGTGCAGTGGCCGGATCTCAGCTCACTGCAAGCTCCGCCTCCCGGGTTTACGCCATTCTCCTGCCTCAGCCTCCCGAGTAGCTGGGACTACAGGCGCCCGCCACCTCACCCGGCTAGTTTTTTTGTATTTTTAGTAGAGACGGGGTTTCACCGTGTTCGCCAGGATGGTCTCGATCTCCTGACCTCGTGATCCGCCCGTCTCGGCCTCCCAAAGTGCTGGGATTACAGGCTTGAGCCACCGCGCCCGGCCAAGACAGATTTTAAAAATGTAGACTGAGGGAAGTAAAGGGATAGAGAGTAACAAGGAAAACAGTTTTAGAAGGTGGTTTAAGGACACCTCTGAAGACGTAGATTTTGAGAGAGACCTGAAAGAAGCAAGGGAGCACACTATATGGTTGTTTTAAGATGGTCTTGCTCTGTTTTAAGATGGTCTTGCTCTTGAGTACATTGGCATGATCATGGCTCACTGCACCCTTGATCTCCTGGGCTCAAGTGATCCTCCCACCTCAGCTTTGAGTAGCTGGAAGTACAGGTGCATGCCACCATGCTCGGCTAATTTTTTTCTTTTTATTTTGTAGAGACTGGATCTCACTATGTTATCTAGGCTGCTCTTGAACTCCTGGCCTCGAGCGATCCTCTCATCTTGGCCTCCCAAAGTGCTGGGATTACAGGTGTGAGCCTGAAGGAACAGCATATGCAAAGGACAGGAGGTGGTAGTGCTTTTGTTGGTTTGAGGTAAAGCAAGTAGGCTACCATGAGTGGAGGAGGAGAGGTAGGAAATGTACGTAAAGACTAGGAAAGGGATCAGATCATGTGGGGCTTTGAAGGACTTTGGCTTTTGTTCAGAGAGATGAGAAGCCATTGAAAGGTTTAAGGAGAAAAGTAAGGTAACCTGATTTGGAGTTTTAAAGGGGAAGAGTGGAAGCAGGAAGACTAGTTAAGAGACTACAAAGATATTCTTGGTGAGAGTGATGGAAGCTTTGAAATTGGGTGAGTGATGGAGGTGGTGAGAGACGTTAAGATTTGAGACATTACTTGCAGATAGAGCCAAGACTTTTTGTTAGATGTGGGATCTGAGCAGAGAAAAGGTTGAGTAATGTTTTTGGCATATGCCCAATTGAGGTACCTTTTGCTGGAATGGAGAACATTCTTTCAAGAAGAGCACAAAGGTTTTTTGGGAGAGGGGAATAGGGTTGAGATAAAGAACAGTTTGGAGATGTTATATGTACATTAAAATTCCTATTTGATAAATGTAAGCAGGATATTAGTAGAGGTAGGTAGTTAACTGAATCAGCAGTCAAGGAAGAGACCCAGGTTAGAAATCTGTTGGCATACAGTTGGTGCTTAAAGCTGTGGAACTAAGTGAGATAAATTAAGGAGTGAGTGTTCCAAAAACAGGTTAGGTTCAAGAACTGAACTCCTGAGTCTGGATAAGAAACCAGCAAAAGAGCACAGTTGGGGCGGGAGGAAGAGAGCTGGAAAGTGTTGCAGAAGGTGATCAGTTTTGTCAAGTGCTGCTGATAAGCTAAGAATAGGACTGAAAGTTGACCATTCGATTTGAAAATGGCATGTAGATTGGAGAGAATAGGAGGGTGGGAAGAAGAAACAGCAAGTTTACACAGTACTTTTCAGTGGCTTTGCTCTAAAGGGGAGCAGAGATAGGAGGCGGTGCTTGAAGGGAATATGAGCTTGAGGGATTTTAAGATTAGGGAAATGATAGCATGTCTATGCTCATGGGATGGTTCTGGTGAGAGGCAAAGTGATGCAGGGAAAAGGGAAAGAATTGCTGAGCAATGTCCTTGAGTCCTTGAGATCTAGTGAGAAGTGGAGCAGTTGGCTTAGAGAGCAACTCTGCCAGTTCATCCCTAGTAACAAAAGGAGGGCCTGGTGGTAGAGGTGGGGTCGGAGGTAGTTGGAATTCTTTTCTGATTGTTCTGATTTTCTCAGTAGAATACATAAGGTGAGCCAAAAGGAGGTTTGGAAGCCTGAGGAGTGAAGGAGTTGTCTCAGAAAGTGAGGGAAAGAATAGACTGCAGAAGCGTACTAGGATTGCAGTATTTTCAGGCACATGAGGGTCTACTGTGGTGAGGCTGTTTGCTGTGGTTGTGTTTGTTAGCCCTGTTTGTCTGCTCCAGGGCTGATGTGGAATAGGAAAAGAGTTGAATTAGGAGGTTTTGCCAGGTGAATACAGAAGATATATGAAGAAGTGGGTGATGGGGCCGGACACAGTGACTCACAGCTGTAATCCCAGCACTTTGGGAGGCCAAGGAGGGTGGATCTCCTGAGGCCAGGAGTTGGAGACCGGCCTGGCTAACATGGCAAAACTCCGTCTCTACTGAAAATACAAAAATTAGCTGGGCATGATGGCAGGCACCTGTAATTCCAGTTACTTGGGAGGCTGAGGCAGGAGAATTGCTTGAACCCAGGAGGCGGAGGGTGCAGTGACCCAAGGTCGCACCACTGCATTCTGGCTTGGGCGACAGAGTGAGACTCCATCTCTAAATAAATAAGCAAGTAAGTAAAATTTGAAAAAGGAAGTGGGCAGTGGACCACAGGATCTAAGCCAAATCTGAGGGATTGGATCATTGATTTGGAGGTCCTAGTGAGGGTAAAGAATTGTTGGAGTCAGGACTAAACCTGGGGAAGGAGTATATTCCTGGCTGGACAACAGAATGCTCAAAGTTAAGATGGTGGAAGAGGTTGTGGTTGTTGATCTAGACTGTAGAACACTCCTGTCTAATAGGATATCAAGCCATGTGTGTAATCTTACATTTTCTAGCTGCCTGCACTACAGAAGTAAAAAGTCAATTTTTATATATTTAATTCAATATATCTAAAATGTAAGTTTACCACATGGTACAGCCACATTTCAAGTGCTTAGTAGCTACATCTAGCTAGTGGCTGCTGTATTGTACATTACAGCTGTAGAAGGGAAACCTGTAGGTGTGGGTGGCTGAGATGGGAGGGGCAAGCTAAATGGAAGCGAGGAGGTCAAGGACCTGGAGTTCAGGGTATTGTGAGGATAATCAGGAAGTACAAGTGGTGTCGGAGAAAGTGACAGTGGGCCAGCTAGGACAAGCTGAAGATGATAGAAGGTTGAGAATGTGGAGGATTTTGTTGACTGAGCACAAGCTCTTCGATCTAAGTTTGGGGCATTGAGGGTGGAAGACTGAAGAGATCAGAGCCATGTGGAGATGAAAAATAAGGGATGACCTGGAAGTCTTGGGCTTCTGTGTTGCGCAAACAAACAGAATGTGGCTTTTTTTTTTTTTTTTTTTGATGAAGTCTTGCTCTGTCGCTCAGGCTGGAGTGCAGTGGCGCTGTCATGGCTCACTGTAAGCTCTGCCTCCTGAGTTCACGCCATTCTCCTGCCTCAGCCTCCCGAGTAGCTGGGACTATGGGTGCCTGTCACTACGCCTGGCTAATTTTTTGTTTTTTTAGTGGAGACGGAGTTTCACCACGTTAGCCAGGATGGTCTTGATCTCCTGACCTTGTGATCCGACTGCCTCGGCCTCCCAAAGTGCTGCGATTACAGGCGTGAGCCACCGCGCCTGGCCAATTTTTTGTATTTTTAGTAGAGATGGGATTTCACCGTGTTAGGATGATCTCGATCTCCTGACCTTGTGACCCACCCGCCTCAGCCTCCCAAAGTGCTGGGATTACAGGCGTGAGCCACTGTGCCCGGCCTAGAAAGTGGTGTTATCTTTAAGCTTGGTTGTTAATATAAAAAAGGAAGTTATCTGACTGGTATACCCCCAGTTGTATTTCATTATTTTTAATTTATTATTTTTGAGACAGAGTCTTGCTGTGTCGCCCAGGCTGGAGTGCAGTGGCATGATCGTGGCCCACTGCAGCCTTGACCTACTGGGCTCAAATCATCCTCCCAACTCTGCCTTCCAAGTAGATGGGACTACAGGCATGCATCACTAAGCCTGGCTAATTTTTAAATTTTTGTAGAGACATTGCATCCCTGTGTTGTCCAGGCTGGTCTCAAACTCCTGGCCTCAGATGATCCTTCCTCCTTGGCCTCCTAAAGCCCTGGATTGTAGATGTGAGCCACTGCACCCATCCTAGTTTTTTTTTTTTTTTTTTTTTTGAAGTCGAGTTTTGCTCTTGATGCCAAGAATGGAGTGCAATGGTGTGATCTTGGCTCACTGCACCCTCTGCCTCCCGGGTTCAAGCGATTCTCCTGCCTCAGCCTCCCGAGCCTGACCTTGGGTGATCCGCCTACCTCAGCCTCCCAAAGTGCTGGGATTACAGGCATGAGCCACCACTCCCAGTTGCCCATCCTGATTTTATTTTTAAATTTTAGATTTTATTTTTTAGACACAGAGTCTCACCGTGTTGCCCAGGCTGGAGTGCAGTGGCTATTCACAGGTGTGATCATAGTCCACTGCAGCCTTGAATTCCTGGGCTCACGTGACCCTTTTCAGCCTCCTGAGTGGCTGAGAGTGCAGATGTGCATCACCGTGTCTAGCTTTGTGTTTATTTTTAAAGGTTGTATTAGTCCATTTTCTCGTTACTATTAAGAACTACCTCAGACTGGGTAATTTATGAAGAAGAGAGGTTTAATTGACTCACAGTTCTGCAGGCTGTACAGGAAACATGGCTGGGGAGGCCTCAGGAAACTTACGGCAGAAGGTGAAGGGGAGGCAGACACAGGAGGAAGACTACGTAAGAGGAAGTGCTACGTAGTTTTTGTTTGTTCGTTTTGTTTTTTTTTGAGACGGAATCTCGCTCTGTCACCCAGGCTGGAGTGCAGTGGCACTATCTCGGTTTACTGCAACCTCTGCCTCCTGGGTTCACATCATTCTTCTGCTTTAGCTTCCCGAGTAGCTGGGACTGCAGGTGCCCGCCACCACGCCTGGCTAATTTTTTGTGTTTTTAGTAGAGACAGGGTTTCACTGTGTTAGCCAGGATGGTCTTGATCTCCTGACCTTGTGATCCACCCGCCTCAGCCTCCCAAAGTGCTGGCATTACAGGCGTGAGCCTCCGCGTCCAACCAGTGCTACATACTTTTAAACAACCAGATCTCCTGAGAACTCACTGTCATGAGAACAGCAAGCGGGGAGTCTGCCCGCATGACCTAATCACCTTTCACCAGACCCCTCCACCAATATTGGGGATTACACATGAGATTTGGGAAGAGACAAAATCCACACCATATCAAAGGTCATATACCATGTCTGTATGTATAGAATATCTCAGAGTATGTTCATTGCCTCTGGAAGAGAAATTGCCTTTCATCATACCTCTTTTTGTATGTGCAAGTGCTGCTTAGCAAAAATCTTCAAATTTGACTAAACAGCAAAAGCCTGAAGTTTGCCTTTCCTTTGACCCAATAATTCCTCCTGTACATTCAAAAGAAGTAATTGTAGGTGCTCAAGTATTTGTGCATAAATGTATCAAAAAATGTGTTTCTCACAGCATTATCTTGAAACAATGGAAAAGCTCTCGAAAAATCTGTGCCATACAATAGGGCGTTAAGCTCTGGTATACCCATGCAACATCATGAATGGTATGCAGCTATTTGAGGTGACTAGCGAAGTGTTTATAACATTAAATGGGAAAGGGGAGTTGGGAAATGCCTTAGCTGACTTCCATTCACTTTACTGCTATTTGGGAATGTTAAGAGGACTGAAATACACGTTGATGTGATTTCTTCCATCTTTGCTTGCAGTGGTGTTTCTCGTATGGTTTCTTGGCCAGTCTTATAAACTGTTGCTGAATCTGCTGATTGGGTTTATTTCTGGACACAGAGCTAGTCTGCCTACATGTTCCAGTTCTGTCAGTTTTAATTAAGAACGAATAACTGTGTCTTAGATGGGAGGTCTGGTGGGATCCAGAACCTAGAGCAGTTAGCAGCTCTGCCTGCAGGCCACCTCCACAGTGTGGCTACACAGGCTCACTTTGCCAGAAGCAGACCAAAGAACAAGTAGTTAACAAGAGTGAAGGTATAGGAGTCCTATGGGACTGTTGAAATGGGACTGTTGAAAATATTAATCCAGTTAAGTAAATCTTTGTGATTCAAGATAGCTAGACGCATTCATGCTGGGTTTTGTCCTTGAGCGGTTAACTGTCAGCAGGGCAGATGAAACAGTTTAGTCCTGTTGTAAAGGCTCTTTTCTCCTCTTCACTTCCATTCACTCTTGGGGTAGGCTTTTGTATTACCGCCTCCTGGGAAGGTCTTTTGCTTTAAGCCTGTTTTAATTGTTTTGTTTTGAGACAGTTTCACTTTTGTTGCGCAGGCTGGAGTGCAGTGGCATGATCTCAGCTCACTGCAACCTCCCACTCCTAGGTTCAAGCGATTCTCCTGCCTCAGCCTCCCGAGTAGCTGGGATTACAGGCGCCTGCCACCACGCCCGGCTAATTTTTTTGTATTTTTAGTGATCGCCCACCTTGGCCTCCCAAAGTGGTGGGATTACAGGCGTGAGCCACAGTGCCCAGTCTTATTTAATTTTTTGAAAAGGAATAA
>NW_016805299.1:2122722-2126191 GCF_001698545.2 Rhinopithecus bieti | reverse complement strand
TGAACTCAAGTGATCCGCCTGCCTTGGCCTCCCAAAGTCCTGGGATTACAGGCGTGAGCCACCGTGCCAGGCCTTTAGTTAATACTTTAAGCTATGTAGGCTGGCGAGGTGGCTCACGCCTATAATCCCAGTACTTTGGGAGGCTGAGGTGAGGGGATCTCCTGAGGTCAAGAGTTTGAGACCAGCCTGGCCAACATGGCGAAACCCTGTCTCCACTAAAAATACAAAAACTAACTGGGCATGGTTTAATCCCACACGCCTGTAATCCCAGCCACTCAGGAGGCTGAGGCAGGGGAATCACTTGAACCTGGGAGGCAGAGGTTGCAGTGAGCCAAGATTGTACCATTGCACTCCAGCCTGGGTGACAGAGTGAGACTGTGTCTTGGGGGGAAAAAAAAAAAAGATTTGTGTAGAAGGAGGGTTTTTTTTTTTGGGTTTCTGCTGTAAATCAGTAAGTGTCATCCTAATCTGAAATACTGATTCATTCTCATTCTCCCTAGGTAGCAGAGGCTCAACGGGCAGAGTTTAGCCCTGCCCAGTTCGCTGGTCCTAAGAAGATCAACCTGAACCACTTGTTGAATTTCACTTTTGAACCCCGTGGCCAGACGGGTCACTTTGAAGGCAGTGGACATGGTAGCTGGGGAAAAAGGAACAAGTGGGGACATAAGCCTTTTAACAAAGAACTCTTTTTACAAGCCAAGTAAGTATTGGCCCCTCAGAGAAAAGGGAAAGTGGGACTCTCCGGAGAACTGTGGTGCTGCTGTGAAGAGGCTTTTTTAAAGCTATTGTGGGAAAGAAGCAGAAAGGGAATTGGTCTTGTTCTTTTTCTGTTTACCACTGCCCCACCCTTCCTTCCTTTTACCCACTTTCCAGGTGGATGTTTTTGGTACTTAATGCTTAAATAACTGTGTTAGTATCATGATGAGGTAGAAAGCATGTTTGGAATTGGACCCAGATTTGAATCTTGTTTTGGCCTTTGACCTTAGGTAACTTACTTAACTGCTTTGAGATTCAGCTTCTCCTTTATAAGGAAGAGGAAATTTTTTTTTTTTTTTTTGAGACAGAGTCTCGCTTTGTCACCTAAGCTAGAGTGCTGTGGCGTGATCTCGGCTCACTGCAACCTCCGCCTTCTGGGTTTAAGCCATTTTTTTGCCTCAGCCTCCGAAATAGCTGAGACTACAGGTGTGCACCACCACACCTGTCTAATTTTTGTATTTTTTTTTTTTTGATAGAGACGCAATGGTTCATGCCTGTAATCCCAGCACTTTGGGAGACCAAGGCAGGGGGATCACCATATTGGCCAGGCTGGTCTTGAACTCCTGACCTCGTGATCCATCTGCCTCGGCCTCCAAAGTGCTGGGATTACAGGTGTGAGCCACTGCGCTGGGCCACCATTTCTTTATTCTTTATTGTTGGTTTTACTGGTTGGTTTGAGCTTTGCTTTTCTTTTTTCTTTTTTTTTTTTTTTTTTTTGAGACGGAGTCTCGCTCTGTCGCCCGGGCTGGAGTGCAGTGGCTGGATCTCAGCTCACTGCAAGCTCCGCCTCCTGGGTTTACGCCATTCTTCTGCCTCAGCCTCCGCAGTAGCTGGGACTACAGGCGCCCGCCACCTCGCCCGGCTAGATTTTGTATTTTTTTAGTAGAGACGGGGTTTCACCGTGTTAGCCAGGATGGTCTCGATCTCCTGACCTCGTGATCCGCCCGTCTTGGCCTCCCACAGTGCTGGGATTACAGGCTTGAGCCACCGCGCCCGGCCGAAAAAATTTCTTAAGAGACAATTGAATGACAAGTTGAAGTGCTTGGCATGTATTTACTCAAATATGATCGATCCCCTTTTGTTTCCTTTTGTGTGGCCTTAGTCATAATTTAAGATTTGACCTAGGATCTAGACTGAAGTAACCTTTTTTTACTTTATATGAACTGGTTTCAAATAGTGATGACAGTGTTTTTTTGTTTTTTTTTTTTTTTTTGGTGACAGAGTCTCCCTCTGTCACCTAGGCTGGAGTGTAGTGGCGTGATCTCGCCTCATTGCAACCTCTGCCTCTCGGGTTCAAGTGATTCTCCTGCCTTAGCCTCCTGAGTAGCTGGGACTACAGGCACGTGCCACCACGCCCAGCTAATATTTTTTGTGTTTTTAGTAGAGACGGGGCTTCACTATGTTAACCAGGATGGTCTTGATCTTCTAGACCTTGTGATTCGCCCGTCTTGGCCTCCCAAAGTGCTGGGATTACAGGCGTGAGCTACCGCGCCTGGCCTAAGTTTTCTATTTTTAGTAGAGATGTTGTTTCACCCTGTTGGTCAGGCTGGTCTCTAACTCCTGACCTCAAGTGATCCACCCGCCTTGGCCTCCCAAAGTGCTGGGATTACACGTTTGAGCCACGGTGCCTGGCCGAGAACAATCTTTTCAACTGTCTTGAAGACTAGCTATTTTCTGGGGTTCTAAGGGGTGAGGGGAAATCTGGCTTACTGCTGTTTGATGGAGTCACAGTCTAGGTTAATTTTAGTTCAAGGGATGCCTTCAGGGAATTTGGCTGGACTTGGAAGCAGAAGAAAACAGTTCGTGGATTTAGACTTCTGCCTGCTGAGTCTTTGGGTTCTTTCCAGAGCTGGAATTCAGAACTGAGGCTGAGGTCCTAGTGCAGTGCCTCATGAACCAGGGCTGCTAATGACCTGCATTTGATTTCTAAGTGAATAGATGACAATTTCTGCCAAGGGCTTATTGGTAGATTCTAACAGTCTAGCTTTTTCCTGTCTTCTTTCCTATTTCTAGCTGCCAATTTGTGGTGTGTGAAGACCAAGACTACACAGCTCATTTTGCTGATCCTGATACATTAGTTAACTGGGACTTTGTGGAACAAGTGGTGAGTAGCTCAGCCAAGCCCATAAGCTATGAATGGGAGACAGCACTAAATAAAGGCACTGTGGTGACGCAGCAGCTGTTGGCTGTGTTCACTGCTTGATAGCCTTTTCTGCCTGGCCTTTCTTTAGATGTTTCCCAGAGGTCAGTTCCTGGTTCTTCCTGGAGTCCATTTTGTGACTAACTGTCTCTGACCTGTAGGAATGGTGTATGAAAGGCTCTGATCTGAAGATGTGTAAGCAGGGAAGTAGTAACCCCTTACCCTCCTGACCCGGGTTGGGCTCATTACGGGGCCATTGCTTCAGTGGCAACCATTCATAGCAATCACTATCAAAGTAGGCCTCATCTTTGTGGCAGGTGAGCACATGAATGAGCCACACAGTTGTACTTATTTTTGAGACGGACTCTCGCTCTGTCGCCCAGGCTGGAGTGCAGTGGCATGATCTCAGCTCACTGCAAGCTCCGCCTCCCGGGTTCACGCCATTCTCCTGCCTCAGCCTCCCGAGTAGCTGGGACTACAGGCGCCCGCTACCACGCCTGGCTAATTTTTTTTTTGTATTTTTTTATTTTTTATTTTTTTATTTTTTTATTTTTTTATTTTTTTTTTTTTTTG
>NW_016805299.1:2100626-2119485 GCF_001698545.2 Rhinopithecus bieti | reverse complement strand
GTACCACCACACCTGGATAATTTTTTGTATTTTTAGTAGAGATGGGGTTTCACCGTGTTAACCAGGATGGTCTCGATCTCCTGACCTCGTGATCCCCCACCTCGGCCTCCCAAAGTGCTGGGATTACAGGCGTGAGCCTCCGCGCCCGGCTGTACTTTTCTTTTTTTGAGACAGAGTCTCACTCTGTTGCCCAGGCCAGAGTACAGTGGCGTGATCTTGGCTCACTGCAACCTCTGCCTCCAGGGTTCAAGCAATTCTCGTGCCTCAGCTTCCTAAGTAGCTGGGATTACAAGCGCCAGCCACCACGCCTGACTAATTTTTGTATTTTTAGTAGAGAAGGGGTTTCACCTTGTTGGCCAGGCTGGTTTTGAACTCCTGACTGCAAGTGATCCACCCACCTTAGTCTTCCAAAGTGTTGGGGTTACAGACGTGAGTCACCGTGCCTGGCCCAGTTGTACTTTTTTTTTTTTTTTAAAAGGAGTTTCGCTCTTGTTGCCTAGACTGGAGTACAGTGGTGCGATCTCAGCTCACTGCAACCTCCACCTCCCAGGTTCAAGAGATTCTCCTGCCTCAGCCTCCTAAGTATCTGGGACTATAGGCATAATACCACCATTCCCGGCTAATTTTTTTTTAGTAGAGATGGGGTTTCTCCGTGTTGGTCAGGCTGGTCTTGAATTCCTGACCTCAGGTGATCCTCCTGCCTCGGCTTCCCAAAGTGGTGGGATTATAGGCATGAGCCGTTGTGCCTGGCGTTTTTTTTTTTTTTTTTTTTTTTGAGACAGTCTTGTTGTATCGGCCCAGCTGGAGTGCAGTGGCGCGATGTCGGCTCACTGTAACCTCCATCTCTTGGGTTCAAGCAATTCTCGTGCCTCAGCCTCCTGAGTAGCTGGGATTACAGGTGCGCACCACTATGCCTGGCTAATTTTTGTATTTTTATTAGAGATGGGGTTCCACTGTGTTGTCTAGGCTTGTCTCAAACTCCCAGCCTCAAGTGATCGACCTGTCTCGGCCTCCTAAAGTGTTGGGATTACAGGTGTGAGCCACCACACCCAGCTTCAGTTGCACTTTCAAAGCCACTGGTGTATTTTCTTTTTTTTTTTTTTTTTTTGAGACGGAGTCTTGCTCTGTTGCCCAGGCTGGAGTGCAGTGGCGCGATCTCAGCTCACTGCAAGCTCCGCCTCCTGGGTTCACGCCATTCTCTCGCCTCAGCCTCCCGAGCAGCTGGAATTACAGGCGCCCACCACACGCCCGGCTAGTTTTCTATTTTTAGTAGAGATGGGATTTCACCGTGTTAGCCAGGATGGTCTCGATCTCCTGACCCCATGATCTCCCCGTCTCGGCTTCCCAAAGTGCTGGGATTACAGGCGTGAGCCACCGCGCCTGGCCGCCACTGATGTATTTTCTACTGAAGTTACAAACTCTTGGTATCCCCTTGTTGGTCCTAATAGAGTATCTGTTGAAGAACAATAATTTCAAATTGATGGGCCCTTTTTTTTTTTGTATGAGCAGGGGCTTTTGACCTTAAAGCTTGGACTCTCACTACTGTCAAAGTGTATAAAATCATCTGAGAATGGCATAGAAGGCATAAAACTTGTTTTATTAAAAAAAAAATTAGTCACATGAAGTGAAGTCTTTTAATGTGTTCTCTGTTGGAAATTACTGGTAGATTACTTCTAGACCCTTTTAGGCCTTTATGCATACAAATTAAGTTTTTTTATAAATGGGAATATAGTGATTTGTAATTTTTTTCTATGTAAAGTAGAACCCCCCAGATACCTGTCGTGTATTAGTTTTATTATATTAAACCGTTATTATGGTTTCCTTAGTGATTTGCTTAAAAAGCTGTCATACAAAGCCGGGCGTGGTGGCTCACGCCTGTAATCCCAGCACTTTGGGAGGCTGAGGCAGGTGGATCACAAGGTCAGGAGATTGAGACCATCCTGGTTAACAGGGTGAAACCCCGTCTCTACTAAAAACAGAAAAAAATTAGGTGGGCATTGTGGCGGATGCCCATAGTCCCAGCTACTCGGAGGCTGAGGCAGGAGAATGGTGTGAACCCAGGAGGCGGAGCTTGTTGCAGTGAGCCGAGATTGCGCCACTGCACTCCAGCCTGGGCGACAGAGCGAGACTCCATTTCAAAAAAAAAAAAAAAAAAAGCTATCATACAAAGCTATCATACATGTATCTACACTGTTAAACAGTTTTAGGAAGATATGTTGAGTGTAAGGATGTACAGGGATAGAGATGAGAGGGATGAGAGATGGGGATGAAAGAGTAGAGAGGCCTGTCACTTTAATAGTCCGTAATCAATTCTGCAAGCAGTGAACCTTCTGGTGGCATTTTGTTTCAGCGCATTTGTAGCCATGAAGTGCCATCTTGCCCAATATGCCTCTATCCACCTACTGCAGCCAAGATAACTCGTTGTGGACACATCTTCTGCTGGGCATGCATCCTGCACTATCTTTCACTGAGTGAGAAGATGTGGAGTAAATGTCCCATCTGTTACAGTTCTGTGCATAAGAAGGATCTCAAGAGGTGAGATTGAGACATTTACTCAATTAGATCCCAGTCTGTTCACTCCTTGCCCTGCTACATATAAATGTCCATGTTTCAGTGTTGTTGCCACAGAGTCACGTCAGTATGTTGTTGGTGATACCATTACGATGCAGCTGATGAAGAGGGAGAAAGGGGTGTTGGTGGCTTTGCCCAAATCCAAATGGATGAATGTAGACCATCCCATTCATCTAGGAGGTGAGTTCTTCAAATTTTGGGGACAAGTAATCCTGGGTACATCCTTTAAGGTGATTGAATAGATACATAGTGTCGGAAAGTTAAGTCTTTGGGCAAGGCAGATCTAGCATGTTCACATTAGTCATAGGATTCCAGTAGGTTAGCATGGAGTTTGTACAGAGTAGATTAATTATTTGTTTCAAGTTTGTTTAATATATACATCCTAATTTTTCATTTCACAAAGTTTTATTGCATAGCGTCTTTCACTGTGCCCAGTCTTAGGGATTCTGTAGTCAGCCAGTCTTGGTGCCTGTTGTCGAGAAACTCAGTAGTCTGATAAAAGAGACAGACTGGTAGACTGGCCATTAGGATAAAGAGTGTGATAAGTGCTCACAATGAATGCCAGAGATGTATTCCCTGTGTTTCATACAGAAGTGAGCATTTGATTAAAATAGCATTTCAGTCTCTGAGGAAAAGATAGATTTCTCAATAAATGATATTGCAACAATTGATTCTTCCTAAGGAAAAAATAAAATTAGATTCCTATTTCATACCATTCATGAAATTAATTCCAGATAGATTGAAGAAGTAAATAAAAAATCTGAAAGTTTTAACCCTTTTATTTAAAAGAAAATATAATTTTTTTGTAAATCCTCAGATGTGCAACTGTCTGAAGGATTGTGTGTTCTCATTTGGGTGGTAAATATCTGTATGTAATATTTTTTTCCTAGTGATTTTGACTGTTTAAATGTTTAACAACTTAAAACATTAAAAATGTGTATTAATTTTAAAAAAATTTCTCAAGATATGGGTGGATTTTTGAGCCAGGCTGAAATGATAGACGCTATAAAATATAAATTTTATTTTTATTTTATTTTTTTTGAGACGGAGTCTGGCTCTGTCACACAGGCTAGAGTGTAGTGGCACAATCTTGGCTCACTGCAACCTCCGCCTCCCGGGTTCAGGCGATTCACATGCGTCAGCCTCCCGAGTAGCTGGGACTACAGGTGCACACCACCACACCTGCCTAAGTTTGTATTTTTAGTTGAGATGGGATTTCACCATGTTGGCAGGCTATTTTTGAACTCCCGAGCTTAGGTGATCCGCCCGCCTTGCCTCCCAAAGTGCTGGGATTACAAGCACTAGCCACCGTGCCCGGCCAGTTTGATTTTATGAGAATGAAACTTGTATCTGAGATTTTCTTTTTTTTTTGAGACTGAAATGAAAATAAGCTGCAGAACAAGATGTTATTGTTTGTTATTTATGATGAAACCTTTATTTCTTTTTCTTTTTCTTTTTTTTTTTTTGAGACTGAGTCTCGTTCTATCACCGAGGCTGGAGTGCGGTGGCGTGATCTTGGCTTACTGCAAGCTCCGCCTCCCGGGTTCACGCCATTCTTCTGCCTCAGCCTCCCATGTAGCTGGGACTGCAGGTGCCCACTACCACACCCGGCTAATTTTTTGTATTTTTAGTAGAGACGGGGTTTCACCGTGTTAGCCAGGATGGTCTCCATCTCCTGACCTCATGATCCGCCCACCTTGGCTTCCCACAGTGCTGGGATTACAGGCGTGAGCCACTGCACCCCGCCAAAACCTTTATTTCTTTATAAACATGGGTATATAATTATATAGAAAAAGGTTTGAAGGATACATAATCAAATTTGCAAATGTTATCTCTGGGCAGATACTAGGATATTTGAGGGTAGGAAAACGGCATATCAAGGAGGTCTGAAGATAACATTGTTTTAAGCTACTTAGAAAGTACAGAAAATGTGGGCCGGGCACAGTGGCTCACGCCTGTAATCCTAGCACTTTGGGAGGCCAAAGCGGGTGGATTACCTGAGCTCAGGAGTTCCAAACCAGCCTGGGCAACACAGTGAAACCTGTCTCCACTAAAATACAAAAAATTAGCTGGGTGTGGCGGCGTGCGCCTCTAGTTCCAGCTACTCAGCAGCTGAGGCAGGAGAATTGCTAGAACCAGCCTGGGCGACACAAGTGAGACTCTGTCTCTCAAAAAATAAATAAATAAATAAATTAAATAAATAAATAAATAAAAGTACAGAAAATGTGGAGGAGGGAAGTAAAACAAATAAGTCATCCATGATCTCTTTATTCAAAGGCACCCCAGAACCTTATCTATATATATTTTTTCTATGCATGTATATTTTTGTGAGATTGGGATTTGATTTGCAAGTCACCATCTGTATTTCTCCATGTCCCTAATTGACCACTTAGAAAAACACTTCTAGGCCGGGTACGGTGGCTCACGCCTGTAATCTCAGCACTTTGGGAGACCGACGCGGGTGGATCACTTGAGGTCAGGAGTTGGAGACCAGCCTGGCCAACATGGTGAAAATCCATCTCTACTTAAAAAAAAAAAAATTTTTGGTGTGGTGGCACGTGCCTAAATCCCAGTTACTCAGGAGGCTAAGCAGAAGAATTGCATGAACACAGGATGATGGTGGAGGTTGTGGTGAACTGAGATTGCACCACTGCACTCCAGCCTGGGTGACAGAGGGAGACTCCATCTCAAAATAAATAAGAAAACCATTTTCAGTGTCCACAGAATTTTGGTTAATGAACATACTATCATGTCATTAACTCTTCTTTTTGTCGCCCAGGCTGGAGTGCAGTGGCATGGTCACGGTTCACTGCAGCCTCGACCTCCTAGGCTCAAATGCTCCTGCCTCAGCCTCCCATTAATTAATTACAATTAAATTTAAATTTAATTTAAAATTAAAATTTTAATTTAAAATGTTAACTGGGTATGGTGGTGTAGTTAATTTTTTATTTTTGGCAGAGATGAGGTCTTGCTGTGTTGCTAAGCTGGTCTTGAACTTCTTTTTTTTTTTTGAGACAGAGTCTCGCTCTGTTGCCCATTCTGGAGTGCAATGGTGTGATCTCGGCTCACTGCAACCTCCACCTCCCAGTTTCAAGAGATTCTCCTGCCTCAGCCTCCTGAGTAGCTGAGATTACAGGCACCCACCATCACGCCTGGCTAATTTTTGTGTTTTTAGTAGAGATGGAGTTTCACCATGTTGGCCAGGATGGTCTCGATCTCTTGATCTTGTGATCCGCCCACCTCAGCCAAAGTGCTGGGATTACAGGCGTGAGCCACTGTGCTCTGCCTGGTCTTATTTTTATTAATTTTATTTTTTGAGACAGAGTTTTGCACTTGTTGCCCAGGCTGGAGTGCAATGGCGTGATCTCAGCTTACCTCCGCCTCCTGGGTGCAAGTGATTCTCTTACCCCAGCCTCCCTAGTAGCTGGGATTGCAGGCGCCTGTCACCATGCCCAGCTAATTTTTTGTATTTTTAGTAGAGATGGGATTTCTCCATGTTGGCCAGGCTGGTCTCGAACTCCCAACTTCAGGCAATCCACCTGCCTCAGCCTCCCAAAGTGCTGGGATTACAGGTGTGAGCCACTGCGCTGGGCCACCATTTCTTTATTTATTGTTGGTTTTACTGGTTGGTTTGAGCTTTGCTTTTTCTTTTTCTTTTTTTTTTGAGACAGAGTTTTGCTTTTGTTGCTCAAGCTGGAGTGCAGTGGCATGATCTTGGCTCACTGCGACCCCTGGCTCCCGGGTTCAAGCAGTTTTCCTGCCTCATCCTTCCAAGTAGCTGGGATTACAGGCATGCACCACCACGCCCAACTAATTTTTTGTGTCTGTAATAGAGACGGGGTTTCACCATGTTGGTCAGGCTAGTCTCGAACTCCTGACCTCAAGTGATCCACCCGCCTCGACCTCCCAAAGTGCTGGGATTACAGGTGTGAGCCACGGTGCCTGGCTGGTTTGAGTTTCTCTGATATTACATACAATGCTGTAATAATAAACATTGTGTGACTAAAGTTTTGACTGCATCTCTGGGTTTCTTAGATTTCTTGTGTCAAGGCTGGGCGCGGTGGCTTAAGCCTGTAATCCCAGCACTTTGGGATGCGAGACCGGCGGATCACGAGGTCAGGAGATCAAGACCATCCTGGCTAACATGGTGAAACCCCGTCTCTACTAAAAAAGACAAAAAACTAGCCGGGCGAGGTGGCAGACGCCTGTAGTCCCAGCTACTTGGAGGCTAAGGCAGGAGAATGGCATAAGCCGGGAGGTGGAGCTTGCAGTGATCTGAGATCCGGTCACTGCACTCCAGCCTGGGCGACAGAGCGAGACTCCGTCTCAGAAAAAAAAAAAAGATTTCTTGTATCAAGAACAGAGCTACAGAACTTATTTTAAGACAGTTGTTAAATTATTTTCTAGGGAATTATCCCATTTTCACCCCAGAGAAAAGGCTGTATTTGAAAATTTTTATTTAGCTACACCATCATGAGCTTTGAGTGTTGCATTTCTTTGGTCTTGCTGGCCTTCTTATAGATGAACAACACAGCCAGTACTCCAAGTTGCTGCTGGCCTCTAAGGAGCAGGTGCTGCACCGGGTAGTTCTGGAGGAGAAAGTAGCACTAGAGCAGCAGCTGGCAGAGGAGAAGCACACTCCCGAGTCCTGCTTTATTGAGGCAGCTATCCAGGAGCTCAAGGTGAGAGGATGCATTGAAGACGCTAAAACCTTTTCACTCTCTCGGCGGTCTCTGGTGAAAACCAGAAATGCTAAACCTTTTCACTGTGTTGGGGGTGAGTTGATGGACACTGGGGTTAAATTAGTTCCATTCCACATTTAAGACAATAAGCAGAAAATGGCTAAAAAAGTCCATTTGTTTTGGGCTTTGTTTGATGACAGCAGAGAAGGTTTAACCTAGGGCTTTTAAAGCTCTTTCTAGAGCTGAAAGGAGCAAGTCAAAATGGTTTTATAACTAATTGTGACAATGGAGTTTTTTAGATTAGCTATGTTCTTAAAGCAAGGGAGAGTTTTTTGTTTTCCGGGAAAATACTTAATGTTCTATTCTAGAGGTGTTTTGAGAGAGATTGTGGAGAAAGTATTATGGCCTGCCCAGTATGCCTTAGGAGTACCTGAAACGGCAAGAATTACACAAGGATAGAATTCCCTGGGTCTTGTATCTTCCACAACAGGAAATTTTGAAGCATCACAACCACTGGTTGTTAGGCCCCGCCTTGAGATACTGATTGCATAGGTTAAGCTCAGTAGGCTCAGTAATTTGCATTATAACAAGTTCTAGGGTGATTCTGATGGCTGCTCATCCTCAGACCACACTACTGGAACCACTGATCTAGCTTAGAGCAGTAGAAGCCCATATTTATTGAGTAATTAGCATTTGATAGGACCGGTGCTATGCACATTTATCTCACTTAAACTTCTAGTGTGGTAGATAGCACTGTCCCCTTTCATGGATGAGGAAACAGAATCATGGGTTGGGTAATTTGCTAGTAAGGGATGCAGCTGGTATTTGAATTCCCTTCTCCCTGACTCCCAAGGGCTCCTTGGTTAGAGTCCTGTATATTTAACTTTTGCTTTCTTTCTCTAATACATTGCAGCCATATTTGTTCAAATGCCATTACAGGCATAAGAAAGGCTACATAGAATTAGAACTGTCCAGGCTGAGGTGGGGTTAGCTAAACCCTTCCTACTACTATGGGCCTCTGTCTGAGCATAGTTTGTAAAAACTAGGTTAGTTTCATGTTCTTAGATTTCTGTTCTGGAAGTTTTTTGTAGTGTTGTCAGTGTCAGATTCTTTTTTTTTTTTTTAACTTTTAAGTTCAGGGGTACAAATGCAGGTTATGTCATAGGGGTTTGTTATACAGATTCTCACCCAGGTATTAAGCTTAGTACCCATTAGTTATTTTTCCTTATCCTCTCCCTCCTCCCACTCTGCACCCTCTGATAGGCCTCAGTTTTTGTTTGTTCCCCTCTATGTGTCCGTGTTTTCGTCATTTAGCTCCCACTTGGAAGTGAGAACATGCATGCGATATTTGGTTTTCCTTTTTTTTTTTTTTTTTTTTTGAGACGGAGTTTCACTCTTGTTGCCCAGGCTGGAGTGCAGTGGCGTGATGTTGGCTCATCACAACCTCTGCCTCCCAGGTTCAAGTGATTCTCCTGCCTCAGCTTCCCGAGTAGCAGGAATTACAGGCATGCCCCACCATGCCTGGGTTATTTTGTATTTTTAGTAGAGATGGGGTTTCTCCATGTTGGTCAGTGTGGTCTTGAACTCCCAACCTCAGGTGATCTGCCCACCTCAGGCTCCCAAAGTGCTGGGATTACAGGCATGAGCCACCACACCTGGCCGTATGTGTCTTCATAGTAGAATGATTTATATTCCTTTGGCTATATACCCAGTAATGGGATTGCTGGGTGAAATGGTATTTCTGTCTTTAGGTCTTTGAGGAATCACCACAGTGGCTGAACTAATTTACATTCCACAGTGTCAGATTCTAAGCAGATTCCAATTCTTAGTGGGTATTGCATGCTTTTTGCTTCCTGTTTCCCTCCAAGTTGAGATATTTAAGCACCTAACCTCCTTCCCATTGGGTCTCATTGCCTTTTAACTTTCGGTCCTGTTGAGAGGCCATTCTAAGCCCTTGCCCTTCAAGCTAAGTGTGTTTCTGGAAACTTAACTTTCTCTGGTGTTTTCTCTGGCCACGTTAGACTCGGGAAGAGGCTCTGTCGGGATTGGCTGGAAGCAGAGGGGAGGTCACTGGTGTTGTGGCTGCTTTGGAACAACTGGTGCTGATGGCTCCCTTGGCGAAGGCGTCTGTTTTTCAACCCAGGAAGGTTAGTGTGTTCCTGTTACTAAGTGGCTGCCATTCCTCAAATACTGTCATTGAGCTGGTAGGCATTACTGTGAGATCTAAACCTTCTCAAGAGAAGAGGGGACAATGAGTATTTTCTGTATGCTTGTTATTAGTTCTTTCCCCAGGGGTGTTAAATCAGTGAACACGACAGCTAAGATAAACATCTAGGGAGCTTGGTTCTTAGGCCTACATTTGCCACATTGCTTTCGGAAAGCAGGAGATATACTTTCTGTTGATCTAGAGTTTGCTGCAACAGGGTGTGCTGGAGTATCTGTCTGCCTTCGATGAAGAAACTACGGAAGTTTGTTCTCTGGACACTCCTAGACCTCTTGCTCTCCCTCTGGTAGAGGAGGAGGAAACAGTGTCTGAACCAGAGCCTGAGGGGTTGCCAGAGGCCTGTGATGACTTGGAGTTAGCAGATGACAATCTTAAAGAGGGAACCATTTGCACTGAGTCCAGCCAGCAGGAACCCATCACCAAGCCAGGCTTCACACGCCTCAGCAGCTCTCCTTGTTACTACTTTTACCAAGGTGAGGGTGCCTGAGGAGAGGGCTGGGTTGCCACAGAGGTGTTTCAGATGTGACCCTGTGCTCTAAGCAGAGGAGCACCACTAGATCCAGGGGCTTGGGTGGCTTGAGCCCTTGGGCATGGGGAGGGGTGAGGGGCGTTCTGGGGACTGGCCAAGACTGGTGTGTGATAGAGCCTCTTGTCCTCAGCGGAAGATGGGCAGCACATGTTCCTGCACCCCGTGAATGTGCGCTGCCTTGTGCGGGAGTACGGCAGCCTGGAGAGGAGCCCTGAGAAGATCTCAGCAACTGTGGTGGAGATTGCTGGCTACTCCATGTCTGAGGTGAGGCCTTCCTCTAGAAATGGAGGGTCAGGCAGCAATATTAACCTAATCTCTTTGAGGTAGGCTTAGCCATCCTAAGTTCACAAACCTTCAAGGCCTTTAGTTTTTGTATTTTTAGTCTTTCTGTCAGTGATGGTGCTGTGAATTCTTTGTAAGTGAGGTGCCCCCTCAGCATGAGTGCTGCTCCCTGCTTCATTGATTGTAGTTTGGGGATGTAGATATTTCTTTTTTACTCAAGATGGAGTTTATTTTTGTTTCTTTTCCTCCTCATTGCTTGGGAGAAGTGTCACAAATTTGTTGTAAGATTTAAAATTAGACTCTTTGAGTACTATAAATTTTTCATCAAACATGCAGGAAAAGAATAGAAACGAAAATAAATGGGCTGGGTGTGGTAGCTCACACCTGTAATCCCAGCACTTTTGGGAGGCTTAGGCAGGCAGATTGCTTGAGGCTAGGAGTTTCAGACCAGCCAGGGCATTTCTACAAAAGATACAAAAAAAATTAGCTGGGTGTGATGGTGTGCACCTGTAGTCCCAGCTACTCAGAAGGCTGAGGCAGAAGGATCACCTTAGCCCGGGAGATCAAGTCTGCAGTGAGCTGGCCTGGGTGACAGAGCAAGACCATGTCTCAAAAAAAAGAAAAAATTGGGCTTCATTTTCTACTATTTCAGGCCAAGTGTCTTTCAGTAGGGAGATCTGCTTTACCTTCCTTCCCAGTTACTCTGTCAGTGGTTCCCACTTTTTTCAGTTCTGTTTTTCCACCAACAAATAACTTTTATCTTCGCTGTTCATCCCCTCAGCAGTGGGCCCTTAAAATCAGAAACGGCTGATTGGTTTTAGATTATTTGTTGCTGGACTCAATTAACTCCTTTGCAGCACAAACCAAAATTAACTGGATTTGGTTGCTTATTCCACTTTGCTGTAGGTTGACAGTTTCTCTTTGACTTTTCAAAATGAGGATAATTGAGCACTACTGTTTTCAGCCCCAGTGCTGGCTGTGTTATGTATATATTGTTGGATATCTGGGTTAGGACCCCCTGCTTTCAGAGTTAGGTTTGCTTTAGTTGAGTATCGGTCCTTTTTCCAATGTAGGATGTTCGACAGCGTCATAGATATCTCTCTCACTTGCCACTCACCTGTGAGTTCAGCATCTGTGAACTGGCTTTGCAACCTCCTGTGGTCTCTAAGGAAACCCTAGAGATGTTCTCAGGTGAGAATGCCCCTGCTCTGCTTCTCTTTATAGTAGGGTTCAGGGATGCTTGTGGCTAGAAACACAGTGTGGGAGGAAACTTATGGAACTGTATCATGAGTCCTAGTACCTCCTAAACACTTCATCTGTTCATCTAGTCCAGCTGGGCCTACTGGTGTGGGCTTAGCTGCTAATACTGGGAGGAGGTAATGGCTAGGTTGTCCTGGGTCTACCTCTTTACAACCTGACCAATCCGCAGATGACATTGAGAAGAGGAAACGTCAGCGCCAAAAGAAGGCTCGGGAGGAACGCCGCCGAGAGCGCAGGATTGAAATAGAGGAGAACAAGAAACAGGGCAAGTGTAAGTTCAGGAACTCTTATCTTTGACTAGTACTGCTGTACATCATTGTATGGAACTCTGTCTGAGACCCGGGAGCCAGACCTTAGCGACTTGTTTTCTTCAACTTTTAAATGAATCATGAGAGCACCTCCTTAATAGTCTTGCTTGCAAATGTAATGAGTTAATATGGGTCAAAGTGCCTAGCACATAGTAAAGATGAAGATTAAATTCAGCCTTGGTAATAGTGGGTGATATAAACCTGTTCAAGAGATGGGAATTGGGGCTTTGCTAAGAATGCTGGGGGCCATTGTTCCCCATGCTTTCTGGATCACTGACCTTACCTCTGACTCTGTATTAAAGGGGATAGCTGTACACAGCAAGTCTGCCAGGAGGGTCTGATAAGATGGAAACCTTGATAGACTAGGAAGTGCAGGAAGTTGGATTTAAGAGATCTTTCATAGCAGTAAGCACAGCCTTTTGATCTGGTTCTTCAAAATAAGCTTCATTTAATCCAGGGGATTAGTGGGATATGAGGTCCCATTATCCACCAGAAAACAAGGAATTGAGTCCTTGGTGTTTTGACTCCATATGGCATGGAAACATACATTTTATATCTCAAGTGGGGTAAGTGTATACTTGGGGTCCCAACGCTGTGTAGGTGTTTGGCACATGTCCTGAACTTTGAGAAAACTGATATTTCAGGAATAGGATTTTTTGTTTTAACCTTTTTATTATGGAAATATCAAGACAAGTAGAACAGTGTAATTAACCCCCATGTTTGTCACCCAGCCTCAATTATTAATAGTTAGAACAAGGTTAACTATATTAAAGACATTATAGAAGGACAGTATTGTAATTTGGGTTTTAGCTTGTCTGCATCCTCTAGATCTTTTGGGGGTATGCATGTATGGTGTCTTCAACTGTTGGAAACTATTTGAAAAATTCAGGCCAGGCGTGGTGGCTCACATCTATAATCCCAACACTTTGGGAGGCCAAGATGGGCAGATCATTTGAGCTCAGGAGTTCAAGACCAAGCTGGGCAACATGGTGAAACCTCATCTCTTTAAAAATTCAAAAAATTAGCTGGGCATGGTGGCACGTGCCTGTGGTCCCAGCTACTCAGGAGGCTGAGGTAGGAGGATCGCTTGAGCCTGGGAGGCAGAGAATGCAGTGAACAGAGATCGTATCACTACACTCCAGCTTGGGTGACAGAGTGAGACCCTGTCTCAAAAAAGAAAAAGAAAAAATTGAAGAATTCTGTGAATGCGTTTACAAGGGTTATCTTTCCTTTGCAGATCCAGAAGTCCACATTCCCCTCGAGAATCTACAGCAGTTTCCTGCCTTCAATTCTTATACCTGCTCCTCCGATTCTGCTTTGGGTCCCACCAGCACCGAGGGCCACGGGGCCCTCTCCCTTTCTCCTCTCAGCAGAAGTCCAGGTTCTCATGCAGGTAAACAGGTGAAATTTAATAAATTCACCCATCCGATAGACCTTATGCAAAGCTTTGGTGTCTGAATTTACAATCCCGGCCCACTCAGCATGGTGTGGACTTCAGGGGCATAACCTTACTTTGGTAGTCCTGAGGTACATCAAATTCTTAATGTTTATTCATCCTTCCCACTTGCTATGCTGACTGCTTTACCCTGCCAGCTTCTAAGCATCTCAAGGAGCTCTTTAGGCAGTATAGTTGAACCTGGATTCTTCCCTTTAACCCAGCTGTTTTTGTTTCTAGTTTTTATGTTTGAGATACTCCCCTGCATGCCTAAACCTCTTTGTACATGTCTCTTTATTGTAGCATTGTTTATAATAGCTCCAAAAAAAGAAAAAGGTTGGAAAGCCTACCAATAAGAAAATGACTGAATTATAGTATTTATACTATAAAATGTTCCACACCAAAAGGCCGGACGTGGTGACTCATGCCTGTAATCCTAGCACTTTGGGAAGCTGAGGTGGGTGGATCACGAGGTCAGGAGTTCAAGACCAGCCTCACCAACACCATGAAACCCTGTCTCTACTGAAAATACAAAACTTAGCTGGGCATGGTGGCAGGCGCCTGTAGTCCTAGCTACTCAGGAAGCTGAGGCAAGACTTGCTTGAACCTGGGAGGCAGAGGTCGCAGTGAGACAAGGTTACACCACTGCACTCCAGCCTGGGCAACAAAGAGACTTTGTCTCAAAAAAAAAAATTCACACCTGTTGAAGAAGGGAATAGTTCTATTCATGTACTAATGGGAAGATAATTTGTAGAACAAGAATAAATATTTGTGGGTTTTTAAAAACACCACCAACACAAAACTAAAGCATTTCATTATGGGTATATATATATATATATATATGTAAATGCATGGAAAAACTTCTGCTAGAAGGCAGGGGAGGAAATAAAAAAATATGAAATGTATAGAAGAGAATTGAAGGCCAGGCACGGTGGCTCATACCTGTAATCTTAGCAGTTTGGGAGGCCGAGGTGGGCAGATCCCCTTGAGCTCAGGCATTCAAGACCAACCAAATTTTGTCTCTACAAAAAATATGAAATTTAGCCGGGTGTGGTAGTGTGCACCTGTAGTCCCAGCTACTCGGGAGGCTGAGGTGGGGGTGTGACTTGACTGAGCCTAGGAGGCAAAGGTTGCAGTGAGCCCAGATTGGGCCACTGCACTCCAGCCTGGGCAACACGGCCAGACCCTGTGGAGAAAAAAAAAAATACTGAGACAGATGTGTTCCAAATTGGTGGTAGTGTTACATTCTAAGGAATGAGACTGGATTGAAATGTTCAAATGGGCCTTTAGTCTTAAAAAAGTTTGTCTTATATATAAAGAATGTTTAAAGTGTTATGAAATTAAACACTTAAAGAGATACTATAATTTCAGAGAATTCTCTTTTGTGATCTTCATCTGATAAGCCTGACAGACGGCTTATTTTTTTTTTTTTTTGAATGGGGTGTAGCTCTGTCACCCAGGCTGGAGTGCACTGGTGCAGTCTCAGCTAACTGCAACCTCTGCCTCCTGGGTTCAAGCAATTCTCCTGCCTCAGCCTCCTGATTAGCTGGGATTACAGGTGTGCGTCACCAAGCCTGGCTAATTTTTGTATTTTTAGTAGAAACAGTCTCTCCATGTTGGCCAGGCTGGTCTCGAACTCCTGGCCTCAAGTGATCTGCCTACCTCAACCTCCCAAAGTGCTGGGATTGCAGGTGGGAGCTGTTGCACCCAGCCTGTTTGCTTTTAAGAGATAGGGTCTTGCTCAGTGCTGTGGTGCAATCATAGCTCACTGCAATCTTGAACTCCTGGGCTCAAGTGATCCTCCTGCCTGAGCCTCCCAGAGTGCTGGGATTACAGGTGTGAGCCACTGCACCTGGCCAAGAGAGATACTTTTTGTTGCGTGTGACTGATTTCTCAGGCATTCTTGTTTTGTTTTGTTTTAGATGGAGTTTCGCTTTTGTTGCCCAGGCTGGAGTGCAATGGTGCAATCTCGGCTTACTGCAACCTCCGCCTCCTGGGTTCAAGCGATTCTCCTGCCTCAGCCTCCCAGTAGCTGGGATTACAGGCATGTGCCATCACACCTGGCTAATTTTGTATTTTTAGTAGACACAGGGTTTCTCCATGTTGGTCAGGCTAGTCTCGAACTCCCGACCTCAGGGGATCCGCCAGCCAACCTCAGGCAATCCACTTGCCTTGGCCTCCCAAACTGCTGGAATTACAGGCGTGAGCCACTGCGCCTGGCCTCTGTAGGGCTTAAAAAAGTGTCCATCATTGGAATATTTAAAACTTTTGGTGATCATTGTATTCATATGCATATCATTTTGCAGATTAGGAACTTGTGGCTGAGGCAGGTACTTAGTGGCAAGAACTGGGATTAGAACCTGGTTCTTGAGGACTGCACTACTGTGATGCTCTTCTGCTTAACTGAGAAAGGAGCATATGAAGGACTGTGGCAGATCATTAAATACATTATTTGTGATATGCATTTTTTTTTTTTCTCTTTTCTTGAGATAGGGTCTCGTTCTGTAGCCCAAGCTAGAGTACAGTGGTATAATCTCAGCTCACTGCAATCTCTGCGTCCCATGTTGAAGCAATTCTCGTGCCTCAGCCTCCCTAGTAGCTGGATTACAGGCATGCACCACCATACTCTGCTAAGTTTTGTATTTTTAGTAGAGGTGGGGTTTCGCCATGTTGGCCAGGCTGGTCTCAAACTCATGGCCTCAAGTGATCTGCCTGCCTTGGCCTCCCAATGTGCTGGGATTACAGGCTTGAGCCACTGTGCCCAGCATATCTGTGATACCAAGATTGTGTTTTCACATACTATCCTTCCTGAAAGCTGTTTTTTGTTTTGTTTTGTTTTGTTTTGATTTTGTTTTGAGACGGAGTCTCGCTCTTGTGGCCCAGGCTGGAGTAGAGTGGCCGGATCTCAGCTACTGCAAGCCTCCGCCTCCCGGGTTTTACGGCAATTTCTCCCTGCCTGCAGCCTCCCAAGTAGCTGGGAACTACAGGCACCCGCCACCTTGCCCGGCTAGTTTTTTGTATTGTTAGTAGAGACGGGGTTTCACCGTGTTAGCCAGGATGGTCTCGATCTCCTGACCTCGTGATCCGCCCGTCTCGGCCTCCCAAAGTGCTGGGATTACAGGCTTGAGCCACCGTGCCCGGCCTTGTTTTGTTTTTTGATGGAGTCTCACTCTGTCATCCAGGCTAGAGTGCAGTGGTGCGATTTTGGCTCAATGCAACCTCCCCCTCGTGGGTTCAAGCGATTCTCCTGCCCCAGCCACCCGAGTAGCTGGGACTATAGGCGTGTGCCACCATGCCTGGCTAATTTTTTGTATTTTTAGTAGAGATAGGGTTTCACCGTGTTAGCCAGGATGGTCTCGATCTCCTGACCTTGTGATCTTCCCGCCTCAGCCTCCCAAAGTGCTGGGATTACAGGCATGAGCCACCGCGCCCAGCCGTTTTTTGTTTGTTCGTTTGTTTTTTATGATGGAGTTTTGCTCTATCACCCAGGCTGAAGCACAATGGCACGATCTTGGTTCACTGCAACCTCCACTTCCCAGGTTCAGGTGATTCTCCTGTCTCAGCCTCTCAAGTACTCAAGTAGCTGGGATTACAGGTGTCCACCACCATGCCCAACTAATTTTGTATTTTTAGTAGGGATGGGGTTTCACCACTTTGGCCAGGCTTGTCTTGAACTCCTGACCTCAGGTGATCTGCCCGTTTCAGCCTCCCAAAGTGCTGGGATTACAGGCGTGAGCCACTACACCCAGCTTTTCTGAAAGTTTAAGCTCTTAATGTATTTAAGCAAGAGCAATTGGTTGGTCCTAGTAATAAGAGTACTGACCACGGGAGGGCCTGCTGCTGGGGAGAGAACAGGGCCCCTCTTGTCCAACACTGTTCAGGGTAGTAGATAGACTCATCTGTGGGAAGTTGTTCAGCTGTAGTCAGAAAGGATAGAGAAGTGTATTACCTCGGGAGTATGGGGGGAAAGTTTGCACCCTCATGCTGGATCTTGTTGATGTGTCTTGGATTCTAATTGAATATTCCCAGGTCATAGTGTCTACTATCGGGAATGTAAAGGCTGAGCTGATTAAAATTTTATCTTTTTCTTGGAGCTATTTCATCCGTGTAAAACCAGTCCCTGACAGTACCTAGCCTTGAGAGCCAGCCTTTGTGAAAAGTATAATATTTCAAAAGCAGAGACTTTTTCTTATGGTAGGAGTAGATTCTACCATGACTCCTAGTGTTACTGTAACCATGAAGCTTTTCCCTCTTCCTATACCAGTGACTGATTTCACAGGTGATATTGTTGGCTTTTTAAGAACATGGGAGAGTTGAAAGTTGGATCAATGTTTGCTTTTTTTTTTTTTTTTTGAGGGGATGATTTGTAATTTTCCAGACCTGACTCAGGGCTCACTCATCTTTCTTGTTAAGGACACTCCTTGGAACGTGACGAATATAATCAGGTCTCTGGTTCCCTTTCAGACTTTCTGCTGACCCCTCTGTCACCCACTGCCAGTCAGGGCAGTCCCTCATTCTGCGTTGGGAGTCTGGAAGAAGACTCTCCCTTCCCTTCCTTTGCCCAGGTAAATCGTTTGCTTGTGAAGCAGCCCAAGGGTATTTAACATGAACTCTGCTGCTCATTATTATGGGAACCTCCTCCAGGGAATGTTACCTCTCATTCTAATATGGCTGGACAAATTGAGTCATCTGATGGGTAGGAGGGAAGTTCACTGCCTGTCGGAGCTTTAGGCAGTGTGGAGTTGGCTGAGGGCAGATTATGTCATGGACGTCCCCTCTGTTGGAAAAGGAGAGACTTAACAGGCTAATGTTGCACTGACTCTAATAACCATGGGAGGCTTTCTTAAGAGGAAAGCTCATGGATTTAGTCATCAGATGTTACTGTAGACGTACCCAGGAAAGAGGCCAAGAATAGCTGAGGCAGAATCAGAGTTCAGAATATTTTAAAAATCATTTGATACTTGTGTACTGGATACTATTGTAGGGGCTGGGGATACACCATCAATTTTAACTGTTCTGTGGTTCTAGGACCTCTGATTCAGGTGGTATTTATCTGTTACGTAAAATAAGCCATTTCTCTTTACTTTGAGAGGGGAAGATTGTCTTGGTTATACTGCAACTAGCCAAAGCAGCTTCCTTGGAGCTGGGTGGGGGAATGATAGGCTAGTGAGGGTTGCTGTGAAACCGCTTTATTAATCTCTAAGATAACAAGCAATACTCAGCATTCCTGCATTCAGATAAGTGAGGAAGTTGGATGGACAGCTTGACATGTGCCCTTGTAAGAAGTCCGTATTAACTTCTTTGGGGCTAGTGTAGAATCATTATCTTGACAATTCTTTAGACAGTTGATATGGATGTTTCTTATGTGATTAAAGCAGTTTGTACTGAGAAATAAGCAAGAATTGAGCTTTGGTAAGAAGGGTTCTAAAGTCAAGGAACATGAAATAATTGTGCGGGTGAGGTGGGAAGGGAGGGGATCCTGAAAATGAACTGCTGGACTTGAACTGCTGGACTTAAGAGGTGATTAGCAAGCGGCTCCCAGGAGTTATGCCAAATCCCCCCCCCCCC
>NW_016805299.1:2071326-2098508 GCF_001698545.2 Rhinopithecus bieti | reverse complement strand
TTTTTTTTTTTGAGATGAAGTCTTGCTCCTGATCCCCAGGCTGGAGTGCAATGACGCGATCTCGGCTCACTGCACCCTCCACCTCCCGGGTTCAAGCGATTCTCCTGCCTCAGCCCCCCAAGTAGCTGGGGTTGGGTTACAGGTGCCTGCCACCATGCCGGGCTAATTTTTGTATTTTTAGTAGAGACAGGGTTTTGGCCAGGCTGGTTTTTTTTTTTTTTTTTTTTTTAAACTAGGCTTTATTGCTATTGCTTTTTTCCTTTCCTTTCAACTTTATTTTGAAAAACTTCACACTTAAGAGTTGAAAGAATATTATTATGAACACTTATACTTTTGACCTAGATTCACTAATTGTTGTTATTTTGCTGTTATATATTTGCTTTCTCTTTTTTCTGTGTTGAAAAGAAGTTGCACATATCATGAATGATACTTTACCACTAAGTACTTAGGAGATACATGCCAAAGTAAGTGGGATATTCGCCTATAGAACCACAGTGATCACATTAGAGAAATTCCACTGCCATAATAATATCTAATTTGGTGCATATTTCTGTCTCCCCATTTGTCTCAGTGTCCTTTATTTTCAACTCAGGGTAGAATCCCATTACTCACTGCATTTAGTTGTCAAGTCTCTTTAGTCTCCTTTGATCTATTTATTCCTTTGCCCATATCCCCCTATTTTTTCCCCCTTCCCATGGCCAGTTTTATAGAATATCCTACAGTTTGGACTTGTATGATTTCTAATGAATGGATTCAAACATTTTGGTAAGAATAAAGGTGACATTTTGATTACCTTTTAAGAGTAAAACAATTCACATGTCAAACTATTTGGATGCTGTCTCAGTCCATTTGTGTGGCTATAAAAGATTACTCCAGGCCGAGTCATTTATCAAAAAAAAAAAAAAAAAGTTTATTTGGCTCATGACTCTGCTGGCTGGAGAACTGGGCATCTGGTGAGTGCTTCAGACTGCTTCCACTCATGGTACACAAAGTGAAGGGGTCCCTGCTTGTGAAGAGATCACATGGCAAGAGAGGAAGCAAGGAGGGGAGGAGGTGGCAGGCTGTTTTAAAACAACCGTGTTCCTGTGCCCAGTTTCAAAATAACCTTTAGCCAAGCTATTGAAGCAGACTTCATGAAATTGGACACACCAGCTACTTCAGATCCCTTCTGTGGTAAGGGCAGAGGCTGGAGTGCTCAGGGCTATCAAACACACCCAAACGTACTGCCATTCCCACTTGGATCCAGTGGCAGACATCACTGTCAGCTCTTTCAGGAATGAATGTGAGAGTAGTTCTCCCATTCCCCAGGGAGGGCATTAATCAGTTCATGAGGGGTCCACCCCCCTGACCCGAACACCTCCCATTAGGTCCCCACTTCCAATATTGGGGATCAGATTTTAACATGAGGCTTGGGAAGGTCAAATGTGTAAGCCATAGGAGACCCAAACTCCTAGAGACAAAGGGAGAAGTGGAACATAATGAAGAAAAGTTATTTAATGAAATCAGCATCTGCCAGCACAAACTCATCTTGAGTAATAGGCATTCCTCACTTTGGATTATATGATTTCAGGACAAGGCACCCCTTCTTGAACCCCATGGGGTTTGTCTCTTGATATTTTTCCAGGAATAAAATGTTCCCTGCCTTTAAAGTGGCATATTTGCAGTTACGGCTCATAGTGGCCTTCAACAGTTACAAAGCTGGCCTTGGCCAAGTGGAATGAAAATTCCTCAGGGGCATGAGGATTGTTCTGATTTTATTGTCCTTGCAGGAATTTTACTGGCCTGTGGTTGGATCTGAAAGTTAATGATTAAGGAGCTATTGGGGCCAGGCGCGGTGGCTCAAGCCTGTAATCCCAGCACTTTGGGAGGCCGAGACGGGCGGATCACGAGGTCAGGAGATCGAGACCATCCTGGCTAACACGGTGAAACCCCGACTCTTCTAAAAAAAAAAAAATACAAAAAACTAGCCAGGCGAGGTGGCGGGCGCCTGTAGTCCCAGCTACTCGGGAGGCTGAGGCAGGAGAATGGCGTGAACCCGGGAGGCGGAGCTTGCAGTGAGCTGAGATCCAGCCACTGCACTCCAGCCTGGGCGGCAGAGCGAGACTCCTTCTCAAAAAAGGAGCTATTGGAAAAGCAGACTAAAAGGTAGTGAGGGCTGTTGAAGCAGTGTCAGGAGAGAGTTTAGTTTTCATGGCTTTAGGTACCTGAAGTTTAGTAGCCATGTGGTTTAAAACTGGAGGGTACTCAGCTGGGCGCAGTGTCTCATGGCTGTAATCCCAGCACTTTGGGAGGCCAAGGTGGGTGGATCACCTGAGTTCAGGAGTTCAAGACCAGCCTGACCAACATGGAGAAATCCCGTCTTTACTAAAAATACAAAAATTAGCCGGGCATGGTGGTGCAGGCCTATAATCCCAGCTACTCAGGGGGGTGAGGCAGGAGAATCGCTTGAACCTGGGAGGTGGAGGTTGCAGTGAATCAAGATTTGTGCCATTGCACTCCAGCCTGGGTAACAAGAGCGAAACTCTATCTCAAAACCAAAAAAAACTGGAGGGTACTAGGCCGGGCACAGTGGCTGACGCCTGTAATCCCAGCACTTTAGGAGGCTGAGGTGGGTGGATTAACTGAGGTCAGGAGTTCAGGACCAGCCTGGCCAACAGGGTGAAACCCCATCTCTACTAAAAAAATCCAAAAATTAGCCAGGTGGGTGCCTGTAATACAAGCTACTTGGGAATCTGAGACAGGAGAATTGCTTGAACCCTGGAGGCACAGGTCGCAGTGAGGTAAGATGGTGCCATTGCACGCCAGCCTGGGTGACGAGTGAAACCTTGTCTAAAAAACAAAAACTGGAGGGCACTACCCACTGCTTACTCCGACAGATCGATGTTTTTAGGGGTCCCAAGAAGGGCAGAAAAACTTACCAGAAAGTCAGAATTCCCAATTTGAGGGTCTCAGTAAGAATCTCTTGTGCCTTCTTCTGTGCAGTGTTCTTTACCCATTTCCTAAGGAACAAACAGCTTATGGTTTACTGCCTTGTGGGTTTCATTGCCATTTCCATTAGCGAGGATATAGAGGACGTGACTAGAACTGTGTTAAGGAGAGAAGTACTTGGAAAATCTTTTCAAAGGTGATAGTTGGTTCTGTGCTTCTCCAGTCAGTCAAGGTAGGTCTGGAAAAGAAGTTGGACTAGCTACTTAAATTCTCTCCCCACTTCTTTCCCACTTTGGCAGATGCTGAGGGTTGGAAAAGCAAAAGCAGATGTGTGGCCCAAAACTGCTCCAAAGAAAGGTGAGGATGGTCCACTGGTGAAGGGGGAATTTGGCTCCTTCCATAAAAAGCTGTTTCTAGAAAAAGAGTTGTTTCTATAGTTTTAACACTGTTATTTTTTAGATGAGAACAGCTTAGTTCCTCCTGCCCCTGTGGAGAGCGATGGGGAGAGTGATAATTCAGACCGTGTTCCTGTGCCCAGTTTTCAAAATTCCTTCAGCCAAGCTATTGAAGCAGCCTTCATGAAACTGGACACACCAGCTACTTCAGATCCCCTCTCTGGTAAGGGCAGAGGCTGGAGTGCCCCAGGTTGTCAAACATACTACACATACACTGCCATTCCCGCCTGGATTCAGTGGCAGACATCACTAATTAGGCTCTTTCCCTTCTGAACCCTTCAGCACACTCTATCTAGTGTCATTTAAGTAATACTCTATTTGGTATGTCAGATAGGACCTATTTGCCACTTGAGTAATTCATGGCGCCTGAAAGTGAAATTCTGAGGAACTCTTCCAAGATACAGTGGGGTGTACAACCTGTTTTCTTTAGAATCTTGAGTTGGTACAGGGTGGCTAATTAGATGGAGGTCAGTCTCAAAGCCGGTTGCACTCTGTTCGTGACTAGACAAGAATCACACATGTATGGCGTGCTATGTGCCTAGCACTGTGCTAATTTTTTCTCCCAACAACCACATTAAATGGGTGTACCTCACATTACAGATGGGGAAACTGAGGTCTAAGGAGGTAAAAGTGACTTGCCTAAAGACACCCACTTAGTTATACCAAGACTGGTATTGGAATCTAGGCAGTCTTAATTCCAGAGCCTCCACTCTTAGCTCCCGCTCTGTGACTTTCGGTCATAAAAACTGGCCAAGGGACAAGGGATGGCATTTTAAGTTAAGCTCTCTTTCTCTGTCTCCCTTTAGAAGAAAAAGGAGGAAAGAAAAGAAAAAAGCAGAAACAGAAGCTCCTGTTCAGCACCTCAGTCGTCCACACCAAGTGACACCACTGGCCCAGGCTACCTTCTCCATCTGGTTTTGTTTTTTGTTTTTTTCCCCATGCTTTTGTTTGGCTGCTGTAATTTTTAAGTATTTGAGTTTGAACAGATTAGCTCTGGGGGGAGGGTGTTTCCACAATGTGAGGGGGAACCAAGAAAATTTTAAATACAGTGTATTTTCCAGCTTCCTGTCTTTACACCAAAATAAAGTATTGACACAAGAGATCTCTTCCTGCCAAGGTTTTTTAGTTCGTTGCCAGTTTAGTCTTTTTGACCCATGTGTAATTAATTTTTCTCAACCCAAAATAAGATTTGAGTCCCTTCGAGATGCATTAGAGCAGTCCAACCCAGAATGGCGCACACACTGCTCTGCTGTAGCATCATGTCAGGTCTTCCTGGACTCAGCATACCTCTGTCTTTTAAAAAACAGCTGAATCTTTACTACCTATTTAGTTCTCCTTGTTAAAGAAAAGGGTGGGAATAAAATGGATTTAGGACACCCAGTTTGAATTGCAGTTTATTTTTCTTCTGACACATGGCCAGGCTGTGGTGCCAGCTTAATGGAGTAGGCTGTCCCTGGCACTTGCATGTGTGAAAGGAGGGTTTTGCCTCTTCTTGAGCATGGCTTGCGTTGGTAAGGAAAGCTGTAACTCACGAAGCCCTGAGACTTGCTACCCCTAAGATCGAGCTTGTTTTAGGTGACTGGCTTGAGTCATAGGAACAGGAGTCTGGTACAGCTGCAGGAGAGCAGGGCCATTGAAGCAGTAGCATTGCCACCATCTCCCTCTAATCTAGAGCAGTCTTCTTATGCCTTGGTTTGAGCTGAATTTGATGTAAATTCTTTTTCTGCTTAATAAAGTGACCTCTAGGTGTGTTAGAATGCGAAGGCAAATAGTCACAATAAATCACCTGCACAAGCAATGTGAGCTTTTTGTTTTGTTAAGTTCATTACAGGTGAGCTAGACAAGTTATTTCTTGAATAGGTTAACGTGACAGCTACTGTGATATTGTGGGCTGTCTTTTCTGGTGTCAGGTTTAAATGGTTCTAGAGCTGGGTTTAGCTTTAACCTGCCATTTTAAAAGAAATCCTATCAGGAAATTTCCTGGATGGATGAGGGTGTTCTGGTCTCAAGATGAGGGGGCATGTTGAAGCCAAAATCACCAGTATTTCTGTTAAATGTGTATGGTACTTTCAGTCTCATCCATTGTATTACGGAGAAAAACAGATCCCAGAAATGTCAGTAGGTAGTAGACCAAACCTGGATCACAAGTCTCTTCCCGTTCCTACTTTCTGTGAGTATGGCAGTCTGACTTGTCTTCAGGGTAAGGCGCAATAAGGAAGAACAGAACTACAAAAAACTACCTTAAGTTTAAGTGGGCAGCTGCTACACGACCATGCAATAATGATGTCAGGTGAGGCCAGCCTCCCAACCCCAACTGCAAAGGTAGCATTTTTTGTTTGAGATGGAGTCTCGCTCTGTCGCCCAGGCTGGAGTGCAGTGGCACAATCTCAGCTCACTGCAAGCTCCGTCTCCTGGGTTCATGCCATTCTCCTGCCTCAGCCTCCTGAGTAGCTGGGATTACAGGTACCTGCCACCATGCCCGGCTAATTTTTTGTATTTGTAGTGGAGACAGGGTGTCACCGTGTTAGGCAGGATGGTCTTGATCTCCTGACCTCGTGATCTGCCCGCCTTAGCCTCCCCAAAGTGCTGGGATTACAGGCATGAGCCACCGCGTCCGGCCCAAAGTTGCATTTTTGCAGTTACCTTATTAACTGTTGGCAAGGAATCTGGTATCTATAAGACCCTGTGGTTCAATCCTGAGACAGGCTGTAGATCTCTGCCAGTTCATTTGCTGTGTCTCAACTAATATTTCTATTCCAAATGACTGGTCTTGCTTCGGGCTCATCTTGGGGCCGGGGGTACAGAGCTTCAGGTAGAAGGCTAAGTATTGAAAATTTAGGCCAGGCACAGTGGTTCACACCTTTAATCCCAGCACTTTGAGAGGCCAAGGCAGGCCGATCACTTGAGGCCAGGAGTTCAACAGCAGCCTGGCCAACATGGCAAAACCCTGTCTCTACTAAAAATACAAAAATTAGCCAGGCGTGGTGGTGCACGTCTGTAATCCCAGCTACTTGGAAGGCTGAGGTGGGAGAAGTGCTTGAACCCAGGAGGTGGAGGTTGCAGTGAGCCGAGATTGGGCCAGTACACTCCAGCCTGGGTGATAGAGTGAGACTGTCTCAATAAAAAAGTTTAGTATCGCCGGGCGCGGTGGCTCAAGCCTGTAATCCCAGCACTTTGGGAGGCCGAGACGGGCGGATCACGAGGTCAGGAGATCGAGACCATCCTGGCTAACACTGTGAAACCCCGTCTCTACTAAAATACAAAAAACTAGCCGGGCGAGGTGGCGGCGCCTGTAGTCCCAGCTACTCAGGAGGCTGAGGCAGGAGAATGGGGTGAACCCGGGAGGCAGAGCTTGTAGTGAGCTGAGATCCGGCCACTGCACTCCAGCCTGGGCGACAGAGCAAGACTCCGTCTCAAAAAAAAAAAAAAAAAAAAGTTTAGTACCACATAGGGAGTCAGTCTTCCCACCAAGGCTAGGGATAGAGAAGATACTTGGCCAAGCATGGACTCCATAAGCCCTTTTTGTAATATAAGTAAACTAAATGCCACGGAAACCAGATACATTTATTAAATCTACTCTTAGCCAAGCAATAAAGATGTCTACAGAGTTCATAACCTGCAACACTTAACCAGGGAATGCTAGGTAAAGGCAACTTCAGTTTAACTGAGTACTCTTTCAGGTGGGTAACATGTCTGCTGGTTGGCAGCTATCCAGTTTGGAAAACTGTAGAAGATGCTGTTGCTACCCAGATTGTTCTGTTCAGCAAGTGGGCCCGAAGCCTGAGCAGTGTAGCCTGCTGTGTGGTGAGCAGAGGTTCACTCCATTGCTTCTGCAGCCTCCTCACCTGACTCTTCCTCCTCCTCTAGTAAGCAGCTTCTTGTCACAGACTTCTGGATAGCTTCCCGCTCTCCTGGAGAAGGCAGATAGGGATGAAAGATGTCTTTGGGAGTGATTTCTTCAGTCACTGCTCAGTGGGCACTGGGCTAGTATTGCTTACCTTCATCAGTGCAGTTCTGCAACAAGATCAACAGCTGTCTCCTGTTGTACTGAATTAGGAACTTCTGACATGTTCTTATTGTACCTGGCATGTGAGTTACTGCGGTCAACAGCTTGTGAAAGGTCTCGACCTTACAGACTTTCAGAGGTAGGGGAAGTGTCTTGTTAGCGGGACAGCAGGAAGACCCACCCACCAGTCTAGACTGAACTCTGAACATGTCACCTATTGAAAATGAGTAGCCATATCACGTCACTCCTACCTCCCACATGTAACGTGTTGAAAAAGCATGGGTAACGGTGTCCTTTGTTCTCCAGGCATGTGATGAAGGGAAGAGCTGACCACACAAGCTGACAGAACTCCTTCCTGCATCGAAGTAGCACTATTCCAGTATAGGCATTGAGGTATCGAACTACAACAGGAAAAACATCATTTTGGAAAACTTTTGCTGTGTGTGGTGGCTCACACCTGTAATCCCAGCACTTTGGGAGGCTGAGGTGGGCGGATCACTTTAACTCAGGAGTTCAAGGCCAGCCTGGCCAACATGATGAAAACCTGTCTCTACTAAAAATACAAAAATTAGCCGGGCATGGTGGTGCACACCTGTAATTCCAGCCACTCAGGAGGCTGAGTCATGAGAATCGCCTGAACCCAGGAGGTGGGGGCAGCAGTGACCTGTGATCTCCCTGCTGCACTCCAGCAGCCTGGGCAACAGCAAGACTGTCTCAAAAAAAAAAAAAACAAAAAAAAACTTTGGAGTAACAGAGCCTACTATGCGCCAAAAGTATGTTGTAGGCAAGTGGCACGTAGGATCTATCAGCAAGTAAAAGAGAAAAGCCAAAACACCCACTGTGTTGCACGCCACTCATAACTGGTGAATGAATTTAGAATTTAAAATGCTTTCTAATTCACTAACTAGTTAATTCAATAAATAGGAGCAGGTAGGAGGCGATCCATTTTAATTTGGGAAAAACCCTCACAAAAACCCTCGCCTGAAAAATAGGCTGTTTTACTGCAGTTGGGCTCTGTAATTCTTGTAGCAGTCAGCTGAGTCTCACCTGACTTAGGAGAGTTAGGAGAGTTAAGCCTATCTGCATTTAACTCTCCAGAAGTCAATCCTCAAGCAAGGTAAAAGAGGGAACTAATTTAAGTGGTGTGGAAGAAGGGCCCCGGGCCCCTCTTTGTCCCGGCTCATCCTGTATTCACATATATTGACAATCATGTGTTCTGTACTTTACCAACTAAGGGCTTTCCCAGGGATACTTTCGACAATTTTTTTCCATGTGATGTTAATGTAATCGGTCATATAATAGCTCTTACTAGGAACTATACACAGCTTCCCTCATTTAATTCTCTATCATATCAAATTCAATCACAACCAATTACAGAAATTACCTGTCAAGCAGGTAAAAAGAGGCCTCTAGCTCAAAGCCCCACTGCCTTCTGGCCCCTCCTTTTAGCTCTCTGCTAATTTCGGACTCGTGTGGATCTCTCGCTTGCGGTCCCCGGCGCTTAAAGAGATACCTTACAAAAAACGGTGCACGGGCTTGGCCACTCGTGCCCCTTCTTTCTTCCTCCGGCGCCTGCCCCCTCCACGTCCCGCCATCCTCCCGGGTTCCCCTCTTCCCCCAGCGCTCTCGCACCTGCGAAGCCGATGGAGCAGGCGGCTGCGCCGAAAGTCCCGTGCACCCTGGCGATAGTGTCCCGTACGAGGCTGCTCAGAACTCGGTCATCGAGGCTTAGGCGGCAGCGGGGGTCGTCAGACACCAATTCGCAGAGCAGGTACCTGCGGCAGACGAGAGGAAGGTGGGCGCTAGCGGCGCCGCGGGGACCTGGCAAGGCACTGGGTGGGTCTAGAAGGGAATGCTTACCGGTGCTTGAACCGCACCATGGCTGCCTCCGCGCCGTCGGTTCCGGTGTGCAAACCGGATGTGGGTTCCGTCAGCGGCCAGTGGGAAGCTTACTTCCGCAGCCTTTCAGCTATTCAGAGAAGTAGACAGGACACGCGGGCGGAGCTAGAAAGTTGAGAGGCCTAACTCTGTGTCAGTCTCCCTCAAGCCCCACCTAACTCTGCGTTTGTAAGCGCGCATGCGTCCTGCGGAGGGTCTCTGACTAGTTTGAGGGCTGAACCGCGGCTTGGAGCGGCTTGGAGCGGCTTGCAGCTGCGATGGGTGGTTTTGCTGCACACCGCAGTTTACAATACTGTGTAGGATGCAACCGCTGCCCTTGGGGCCCTGGGAACCTTGCAGCACAGGTATGTATGCGAGTATATTCTCTCCCCAAGGTGAACGGTGGAGCTTTTGAGGGCAAGACCCTGCACCTCACAGCCCAGGGATTGACAAACGGGAAATCGGACTCTTACTTTCAGGTTTGAGCTCAGTTTAATTCTTCGATGCAGCTAAATATGCTATTGCTGTTTGGGCCTTTCAACAATCTTAGGGAGGCGAGTGTGCTGTCTCGTTTTTTGTTCGCAGAAACAATACGTGGTCATTGTATTTTCCATTTCTGTTTTCCTTTTTTTTTTTAACAGAAAAGCACAAAGAAGCAAATAAATTATCATCCCAGCACTGAGAGAGAATAACTGTTGTCGTGTAGTGTGTTTTCTTCTGTCATTTTCCCCCTGGGCCAGCGGTTCTCAAAGTGTCGTCTGGGGACCCCTGAGATTTCCTAAACTCACTCGGTTTAGGAGTCCCCGAAGCCAAAATTACTTTCATAACAATACTGAGATGTTACTTGTCTTTTTCATTCTCTCAGAGTGAACAGTCAAGTTTTCCAGAGGCTGCTTGACGTGATGACATCACTGCTCTAACAGCTAATGGAATTGTGTATTTTTTTTTAAACATTTCTCAACTTTAATGTCCATAGTAAATATAACCCACAAAACTAAAAGCTCTTGAGGATCCTCAGTGACTTGTGTAAAGGGGTCCTGAGATTTGAGAACTATGCCCTCTGTTAAATTATGTTTTTTCTTTTATTTTCTTTTTAAGTATTTTTTAAAAAAGTCTTATGGGGTATTACATAAAATACATATTATTAAGTGTACATCTCAATGAATTTTTACATATGGGTAGACTTCTGTAACCACCTCCAAGACTAAAGAGCACTTCCAGTATCCCAGAAGGTTCCCTGAGCCCTCTTCCAGTCAAATCCCTTACTGCCACTATTACCACTTCTACCCTGCTAGATTAGTTTTGCCGGTGCTTAAACTTTATATAAATGTCCTCCAGCATGTTTTCTTTTGTGTCTGCCTTCTTTTGCTCAACATGATTGTAAGATTGATTCCTGTTGTTTGGCTCTATTTTCTTTTTTTGTTTTTAAGACAGAGTCTTGCTCTTTTTGCCCAGGCTGGAGTGAAATGGCACGATTTCGGCTTGCTGCAATGTCCATCTCCTGAGTTCAAGTGATTCTCCTGCCTCAGCCTCCCGAGTAGCTGGGATTACAGGCACCCGCCACCACGACCAGCTAATTTTTGTATTTATTTATTTATTTATTTATTTTGAGGCGGAGTCTCACTCTATTGCCCAAGCTGGAGTGCAGGGGCACGATCTCAGTTCACTGCAACCTCTGCCTCCCGGGTTCAGGCGATTCTCCTGCCTCAGCTTCCCAAGTAGCTGGGACTACAGGCACGTACCACCACAACCGGCTAATTTTTGTATTTTTAGTAGGGACAGGGTTTCACCATGTTGGCCAGGCTGGTCTTGAACTCCTGACCTCAGGTAATCCACCCACCTCGGCCTCCCAAAGTGCTGGGATTACAGGCGTGAGCCACCACGCCCGGCTGTTTCGCTATATTTTCATGTCAACTGTTCAGGTATGATATTGTTTTTTCAGCTGTGCAGTAATGCATTGTTTGGACGTACCACTGTGAAGTTGGTCAGTATCCCCTTGGTAGACGTTTACATTATTTCCAGGTGTTCTTGTTATACCCAGTACTTTGATGTANGCTAATTTTGTATTTATTTATTTATTTATTTATTTATTTATTTATTTATTTTTGAGACGGAGTCTCACTCTATTGCCCAAGCTGGAGTGCAGGGGCACGATCTCAGTTCACTGCAACCTCTGCCTCCCGGGTTCAGGCGATTCTCCTGCCTCAGCTTCCCAAGTAGCTGGGACTACAGGCACGTACCACCACAACCGGCTAATTTTGTATTTTAGTAGGGACAGGGTTTCACCATGTTGGCCAGGCTGGTCTTGAACTCCTGACCTCAGGTAATCCACCCACCTCGGCCTCCCAAAGTGCTGGGATTACAGGCGTGAGCCACCACGCCCGGCTGTTTCGCTATATTTTCATGTCAACTGTTCAGGTATGATATTGTTTTTTCAGCTGTGCAGTAATGCATTGTTTGGACGTACCACTGTGAAGTTGGTCAGTATCCCCTTGGTAGACGTTTACATTATTTCCAGGTGTTCTTGTTATACCCAGTACTTTGATGTATGGTTTTGTAGCTTAGTCTTTATGCCCATCCCTGATTATTTGTAGAAATGTTTTAGCCTTGGCTGGTCCTGTGAGGTCCGTAATGGAGGCAGCTTTCACAACTGATTTTTGCAAGATCTGGAATGAGTTCTGAATTTTCCCATCTCCCACTCTTCTTGGCCACCTTAAAGGAGGGATGTGGGGAAACGTAGGGAAGAGAAGAATAGGAAGAGGGAACGCCGTGGCCCTACCCAGGGACCAGTGACAACGACGGCACTCCCCACCCAAGAACAACCTTTCTCCAGAAAGTGTCTGCGGCATCCTCATTTGGCCAACAGGGGGCGCCAGAGGCTCTCAGTGCGCGGAGAGAGCAACACACCCCCAACCCCTGAGCGCTCCACCCCTCACAGAAATTTCACTCCTAACACTTCCCAGCCTTCATTTCAGCGGCAATGCTTCGTCCATTTTATAGATGCAGTTGGGACTCAGACCAAAGCGTCCTATCCAGTTACGAGCAGGATCAGAATTCGAACCCAAAGCCAGCTGACTCCAGGGTCCTTGTTCTGGTCAACACGGCTGGTGCTCTCCTGTGCAGGGTTTCACTCGTCCATTTAGCGTAATAAGATGGAGAGACGACAGATGGAGGTTCTGTTCACCACTCCAGTCATTTACCGGCCCGGCCAGGTGCTGTCGGAACGGTTAATTCATGTCTCAGACCTTAGTTTCCTCATCTGTGCAATAGGATAACAGTGGTTCCTCCCTCGTGGGTGGATATGAAATTTAAGCGGGGTCACGTGGACAAAATGCCTGGCTCAGGGAGTGCATAGTAAGCCCTTTTTTTGTTTTTGTTTTGTTTTTTGAGACTGAGTCTCTGTCGCCCAGGCTGGAGTGCAGTGACGCGATCTCGGCTCACTGCAACCACTGCCTCCCGGGTTCAAGCGATTCTTCTGCCTCAGCCTCCTGAGTAGCTGGGATTACAGGTGCCGGCCACCATGCCCGGCTAATTTTGTATTTTTGGTAGAGACGGGGTTTCACCATGTTGGCCAGGCTGGTCTCAAACTCCTGACCTCAAGTGATCCACCCGCCTCCGCCTCCCAAAGTGTTGGGATTACAGGCGTGCGCCACCGCCCCCGGCAAGTAAACGCTGTTTTGAACAAATGATTTACTTCTCCCCCACAGGCACAGCCCCGGGAGGAAGCACATTGGCGCGGCCCGCGGCCTCCCAGTCTTGGACCAGGCCCGGCGCCTTCTGGCCTCGGACGTTGCAGACGCCTGAGGTGGTCGGGCGGGCGGGCTGGAGAGTTGGCGGCGCGGCGGGCTCCTCGCGGTAATTAGCCCGCGCCGGCTCAGGCTGCGCCAGCCGCTAATTACAAGTCTCCTAATGAGGCCGGCGGCTGTTTGCAATCACCCGGGTCCCCGCTGCGCGGCGCGGGAGGCCGCGGGGGAATCCGCCCGCGGAGGCGTAGAGGAGGAGCAGCCGCCACCCTCTGGGCCCGGAGATGCGCTGGACAGCGACAGGGGTGTGCCCCGGCCGTGCCCGCCCCCGGAATGCTGGCCGCGAAGGGGCAGCGGCGGGGGCTCACACCCCAACCCCTCCTCGGTTCTCTCCCGAGCCGGGCGGCAGAGCCGTTATCCTCCCCGTCTCACGGGTGAGGAAGCCGATGAGGCTCTGAGAGGTGAGTTCACCCAGGTGCACAATAGAGCGCAATCCACGTCTGTCTGACCCCAACCTGTGCCCTTAGCCGAGTCAGGTACCCCCTGGATCAATGGGGTGGTCGCTGTTGTCCTTACTGTTAGTATTGTTACAGTCGTCTTGGGACTTCTCAGATTCTTTTTTTTTTTTTTTGAGATGGAGTCTTGCTCTGTGGCCCAGGCTGGAGTGCAGTGGTGTGGTCTTGGCTCCCTGCAAGCTCCGCCTTCCGGGTTCACGCCATTCTCCCGCCTCAGCCTCCCGAGTAGCTGGGACTACAGGTGCCTGCCACTATGTCCCGCTAATTTTTTGTATTTTTAGTAGAGACGGGGTTTCATCGTGTTAGCCAGGATGGTCTCGGACTCCTGACCTCGTGATCCGCCTGTCTCGGCCTCCCAAAGTGCTGGGATTACAGGCGTGAGCCACCGCGCCCGGCCAGGATAACTGTCTTTCTTCTCCATCCGTGTCTCCTGGGTGATCATTAATTGGGCTCTCACTGGGTGCCGGCCACTGTCCTTTCTGTGTTTGATTGATTGAGTCCTCACATCAGCCTCATGAAGGTAGGTCCCATTATCCTGTGAGACACAGGGAGGAACATGGCTTGCCCAAGTTGACACAGTAAATTTGGGTGAACATCTGTCTTACCCTAAAACCCATACTCTTAACCCCTTGCTCTCTACTTTGTATTCTGGGACCTAGAAGGATGCTGAGGAAGGAGAGCCCAACTAGGGTACCATTCTGAGGTGACTTTGGCATCCAAGGGGTTTCTATCAGAGCCCAGACGCTGCTGTTGTAGGTGGTGGCAAAGGGAACCTGTATCTGCTCCGGCATTTTATTAAGCAGCCACTGCTCATTAGAGGCTCCTGCTCCTCATATCTTTACCAGTTTTCTGTAAAACCTGTATGGGGACAATCTAGATGAAATTAAACCCTCCATCTGCTTAGCCAGGGGCTTGGGGAGCTGCCGCATCCTCCCGGTTGCTGGAACAGATGCAGCCCTCCCTGGACTTCAGACAAAACATTGCATCTTGCTCCTCCTTTGTCCTCGCTGCCCCGTGGACCTCTTTCCCTGTCTCTGCCTGCTGTGAGAATTCGCTCATCCAAAAATTAATTGAAATTACAAGGGCACTACGATTTGACCCAGCAATTTATCCACCAGCAATTTCTCCCACTGAGATTCTCGCACTTGTGCCAAATGACAGGTGAATGAGGATGTGTCTTGCTTGCAGCATCGTTGGTTATAGCAAAAGGCCACCTCAGTGTTTACCAGAAAGGGTCCACTGTGTGTGTGTATTTATCAGACAACTATGGGCCAGGGAGTGTTCATTCTAAACACTGCCTAGGCTGGGCGCAGTAGCTCACGTCTGTAATCCCAGCACTTTGGGAGGCCGAGGTGGGCGGATCACTTGAGGTCAGGAGTTTGAGACCAACCTGGCCAACATGGTGAAACCCCATTTCTACTAAAAATACAAAAAATTAGCTGAGCATGGTGGCAGTTGCCTGTAATCCCAGCTACTGGGGAGGCTGAGGCAGGAGGATCGCTTGAACCCTGGAGGCAGAGGTTGCAGTGAGCCGAGACTATGCCACTGCACTCCAGCTGAGCAACAGAGCAAAAATCTGTCTCAAAAAAAATAAATAAAAAAACAAATAAACACTGCCTAGATTGACTCATTTAATTCTCACAACTACCCTATAAAGTAGGTACTTAGTTTTATTAACCCCATTTTACAGATGAGGAAACTGAGGCTCAGAAAAAACAAACTGGTGGCCTAAACTTCATGTGGCTTGTCCACAGCAGGGCCAGAATTTAGAGCAGGCAGTCCATGTTCTTAACCACTGTCCTGTATGACTTCTCTGCCTTAATTTGCATGGAAAATTTCCAAAGGGTGACCCAAGAAGCTGTTGATGGTGGTTACCTCTGGGGAGAGGAATTCAGGTGTGAAGTAGGAGGGCCTTAGTTTCTACCATGTCCTCTTTTATTCCATTTTATTCTGCCATATGTTTGTGTGCTGAATGTTTATGTTCCCCCAAATTCATATGCTGAAATCCTAACCTTTAAGATGATGGTATTAGGAGGTGGGGCCTTTGGGAGGCGATTAGGTCATAAGAGTTGAACCCTCATGAATAGTATTAGTGCCCTTATAAAAGGGACCCCAGGCTGGGGACTGTGGCCCATGCCTGTAATCCCAGCACTTTGGGAGGCCGAGGTGGGTGGATCACTTGATTCTAGGATTTTAAGACCAGCCTGGGCAACATGGTGAAACCCCGTCTCTCCTAAAAATACAAAAACTAGCTGGGTGTGGTGGTACATGCCTGTAATCCCAGTTACTTGGGAGGCTGAGGCAGGAGAATCACTTGAGCTTCAGCCTGGGAGGCAGAGGTTGCAGTGAGCTGAGATCACACTGCTGCACTGCAGCCTGGGTGACAGAGCAAGGTCCTGTCTCCAAAAAAAAAAAAAAAAAGGGGGGGGGACCCCAGAAAGTACTCTTTCCCTCTCCTGCCACATGAGGACACAGAATCTCCTGGCACCTTAATCTTGGACTTCCCGGCCTCCAGAACTGTGAGCAATAAAAGCAATAAATATGTGTTGTTTAAGCCAACCAGTCTGTGGTATTTTTGTTGTAGTATCCTGAAAAGACAAATGGACATGTGCATATGTTAGTTTGATAATTTAAAGAAGTTACTGGCCAGGCACAGTGGCTCATGCCTATAATTCCAGCACTTTGAGAGGCTGAGGCAGGAGGATTGCTTGAGCCCAGGAGTTTAAGACCAGCTTGGGCAACAAAGTGAGACCCCGTCTCTACAAAAAAATAAAAATTAGCCAGGCATGGTGGCACGTGGCTGTAGTCCCAGCTATTTGGGAGTCTGAGGTGGGAGGATTGCTTGAGCCCAGGAGGTTGAGGCTGCAGTGAGCCATGATTGTACCACTGTACTCCAGCCTGGGTGACAGAATGAGGCTTTGTCTCAAAAAAAAAAAAAAAAAAGTGAAAAGAACTTACTGAGCCCCAGTCCCCAAGGTATGTTAACACCAGTCCTTACCTTAGCGCTGGAAGTGGGTACTATCATTATTCCCATCTCGTAGATGAGAGAGCTGAGCTCACAGAGGTAGTCTGGCTGGCCCAATTACAAAGAGGGACTGACGGTTCAAGCCAGTGCTCTTTCTCCTAATTCATATTAGCTCCTGGGCTTGGAGGGTTCAGAGGGGAGAAAAGTGATTTAAAGCATGAACTGGAGCCAGCTGACCTGGATTCAAGTCTTGATTCAGCCATTACTGGCTGTGTGTCCTTGGGCAAGTCACTTTCCCTCTCTGAACTTGTTTCCCTTCTGTGAGGATTAAACAGTTTACCGTCATGTCACATGTTTAGAACAAGGCCTGTTTAATCGTGAGCACTCAAGAAATGTCAGGTATTTTTAAAAAATATACATTAAACTGTAATAGAGACAGGGTCTCACTATGTTGCCCAGGCTGGTCTCGAAGGCCTGGGCTCAAGTAATCCTCCCACTTTGGCTTTCCAAAGTGCTGGGATTACAGGCAAGAGCCACTGCGCCTGGCCAGGTATTTTTATAGTACTGTTCTCAACGTTGTCATCCCCAGTTTCAAGCTCAGAGTGGTTCTTTCTCCCAGCTAGTGGGTCTAGTCCTCCCCCGAAGGACAAAGCCCAGCCACCCTGTGCTCCCATCTCCAGCAGAAGCCCCTTGGATTCAGTTCTCCTGGGTTATCCCAGGGCAGTGGCTGTGATCAGAGTTGATCACATTGCCAGAGCTGATCTTAGGAGAAGAGGCAGAGCCACAGGACTGGTGTGGCCCGGATCCAAGGCAAGGCTGTGGCGGGCGGGCGGCCTCCCAGTTCGGGATGTTCCCAGCGCGTTCCCACCGCTCACACTTGGAGGGAGAAGGGCCTCAAAATAGCTGCTGCTTCCCCAGCACGGCGCTAGGCCAGGGACAGGAATAGACATCTGGGGGTGGCCGCTGCAGCCTCCCTCAAGGACCCTGGGGGGCTGGAAATAGGCAGAGGCCAGACCCCCACCCATGTGGAGGGGATAGTACAGTTGTCAGTGTGCAGTGACCTGCCTGTGACAGTCCAGCCCATGGAATGTGTTGCCCCAGCTGGAGTTAGCTGGTCAGTGGGTCACCAGCTCCAGCCAGATGCTGGCCAAGGCCTGGATTGTTAAACCAATAGGGAGTGTCCTTCAGCACTGGCTCCTGTGATCCTCTCTGGGAAGGTGGGAAAACTGAGGCCCAGAGAGAGGTTCACATGCCTGAGATCATGCAGCTGATCTGTTTGGTGAACAGCAGCCAGATTTACAGGAAAGGCAGGCCTGGGGGCTCTGAGAGCAGTATAGGGCAGTGGCTAAAGGGTTGGAGGACTCAGACTGCCTGTTTAAATCCAGCCTTGGCTACTTATGTCCTGCATGTCCTCGGACCTCAGTTTCATCATCTATAAAATGGGCACAAGGAGAGTACCCACCTCCTTTAATGGTTGTAAAGACTGAGTGAATTATTCTTTGTACTAGTATGATTGTTATTGTGTTTTCCCCAGATTCCCTTTTTTGCTGAGACAGGGTCTTCATCTGTCTTGCAGGCTTCGGTGCAGTGGCATGATCATAGCTCACTGCAACCTTGAACTGCTGGGGCTCAAGTGATCCTCCCATCTTGGCCTCCCACGTAGCTGGGACTAAAGGTGCATGCCACCATGCCTGGCTAATTTTTATTTCTACTTTTAGTAGAGATGAGGTCTCACTCTGTTGCTCAGGCTGGTCTTGAACTCCTGGCCTCAAGTGATCTTCCCGCCTCGGCCTCCTAAAGTGTTGGGATTACAGGTGTGAGCCACTATGCTGGGCCCAGATTCATTATTCATTCATCCCTAAGGCATTGCTTGAGCCCCTTCTGTGTGCCAGGCACTGTGCAAGGCCCAGATCACAGTAGCTCACAGGGTGAAAAGAAGAAACCTAGTTAACATTTCAGGGAGCCTGCCATGTGCCAGCAACTGTGCTAAGTGATTTTTACATGTTATGTCATGTATTTCTCATGATAACCTACGAGGGACCACTATCATAACCAGTGTTTTGTTTCTTTTTTCTTTTTTTTTTTTTTTGTTTGAGATGGAGTCTTGCTCACTCTGTTGCCCAGGCTAGAATACAGTGGCATGATCTTGACTCACTGCAACCTCCACCTCCTGGGTTCAAGTGATTATTCCTGCCTCAGCCTCCCAAGTAGCAGGGATTACAGGCGTGCACTACCACGCCCGGCTAATTTTGTACTTTTAGTAGAGACAGGGTTTCACCATGTTGGCCAGGCTGGTTTCAAACTCCTGACCTCAAGCAATCTGCCTGCCTCAGCCTCCCAAAGTGCTGGGATTACAGGCGTGAGCCACCATGTCTGGCCGTATTCTCAGTTTTACAGATGAGCAGAGTGAACATCAGAGAGGTGAAGTCACTCCTCCAGGGTCACATAGCTGGGGGGCAACAGAGCTAGGATTTGAAACCCAGTCTGCCTGCCTGCATAGCGCATGGAAGTAACTACTGCATGACATTCTTTATCGGGACAATTTTTTTAGACGGAGTCTCACACTGTTGCCCAGGCTAGAGTGCAGTGAGGCGATCCCTGCTCACTGCAGCCTCCGCCTCCCGTGTTCAAGCAACTCTTCTGCCTCCGCCTCTCGAGTAGCTGGGATTACAAGCCCCTGCCACCACACCCGGCTAATATGTTTATATTTTTAGTACAGATGGTGTTTCACCATGTTGGCCAGGCTGGTCTCGAACTCCTGACCTCGTGATCTGCCCACCTCAGCCTCCCAAAGTGTTGGGATTACAGGCGTGAGCCACTGCACCTGGCCAGGATATTTTTTTTTTTTTTGAGTCAGAATCTCACTCTGCTACCCAGACTGGAGTGCAGTGGTGCGATCATGGCTCACAGCAGCCTTTACTTCCCTGGGCTCAGATGATCCTCCCACCTCAGCCTCCCAAGTAGCTGGGACTACAGGCATGTACCACCACGCCTGGCTAATATATATATTTTTAATATATTTTGTGTAGAGATGGGGTTTTTCCATGCTTCCCAGGCTGATTTCAAACTTCTGAGCTTGGGTGATCTGCCTTCTCAGCCTCCCAAATGCTGGAATTGCAGGTGTGAGCCACTGCGCCTGGCCTGGGACACTCTACTGGGGAGACAGACATGTCGTTCACTTGTTACTGCCCAGGCATTGGGCACTTGGAGGAGGGCTCCACTCCCTCAGCCTGGACATTTATGACTTCAGTCCCCAGTGGTCCCTCCCTGACCTCTGCTCCAGGCCTCCCAAGTGGCCAGGGCCTTCTTGGGAGAAGAGAGGCTCGGGGAAGCCCACAGCCCTGCCTCACTCATGTACCAGTCTCATGAGATGTGAGGTCCCCAGCCTGCATTACACAATTCCCACCTCCCTTCCACTGGGTTTCCCTGAGTACCTACTGTGCCAGGCCTGCACTAGGCTCTGAGAACACAGGAGGACTTTGTCCCTGCCCTGATATTGCTCACTAGGTGGTGAGAGAGACAGGTTGTTAAAAAGGTGGGCTGGGAGCAGTGGCTCATGCCTGTAATCCCGGCACTTTGTGAGGCAGAAGTGGGTGGATCACCTGAGGTCAGGAGTTCAAGATCAGTCCAACCAACATGGTGAAACCCTGTCTCTACTAAATACAAAAAATCAGTCAGGCATGGTGGTGGGTGCCTGTAATCCCAGCTACTCAAGAGGCTGAGGCAGGAGAATCGCTGGAACCCAGGAGACAAGGTTGCAGTAAGCTGAGATCGCGCCACTGCACTCCAGCCTGGGCAACAAGAATGAAACTCTATCTCAAAAAAAAGAAATAAAATAAAAATAAAAGGCAAGAGCAGCTACTGCTCTGGTAAGAACAGGGGTAAACGGGTGCCTGGAGGAGGCGCTTAACTCAGCCCGGGTGGTCAGGGAAGGCTTCCTGGAGCTGGTGGTGTCTGAGCTGAGGCCTGAAAGGAAAAGAGCCAGGGGAAGAGAGAGGAGATAGGAAAGAGTGTTGTAGTAAGAGGGAACTGCTTCTGCTAAGGAAGGGACGTGCTGAGTTCCAGGAAGTATGAGTTGTAGGGGATAGAGGTGTGGGTGAGGGGGACTGGGATTGTGGAGATGGGGAGAGACAGGTCCCTCAGGGCCTTGCTGGTCACACTGAAGCCTTGGATACTGAGTGGAGGGCTGAGAGAATGAGATCAGGAGCTGGAAGGTTCCCTTTGGCTGCAGGGAAGGATAGATCTCAGGTGGCTGGACTGGAGGTAGGGATGCTGGGGAGAAAGCTGCTGCCTGGAGGGAGAAGAGAGACTTGGATGAGGGTGGTGGGCATAGAGAGAAACAGAGAAACAGGCTTTGTAAAATGTTTACAGGTAGAACTGGTTACCTCTTGCTGCATAATAAATCACCCCAAAACTGTGTGGCTTAAAACAACAACACTTATTTCTCACGATTCTGTGGGGTGAGAGGGCAGTTCTGCATCACGTGGGGCTGCTGGGATGGCTGGAAGATCTCAAGTGGCCTCACCCACGTGGCTGGCAGTCGTTGTTGGCTGCCGGCTGGGTGCTCAGTTAGGGCTGTTGGTTGGGGGGAGCCTCAGCTTAGTGCATTCACAATGTTGAGCAACCACCACCTCTTCCTAGTTTCACACTTTCCTATCACTCCATACCCATATGGCAATCTCCCCCCATCTTCCCTCCCCCTAGCCGCTGACAACCATGAATCTGCTTTCTGTCTCTATGGGTTTACCTATTCCGGACATTTCAGACACATGGAATCATACAATATGTGCCCTTTGGTGTCTGGTTTCTTTCACTTAGCATGATGTTGTCAGGGTTCACCCATGTTGCAGCAGGCGCCAGCACTTCATTCCTTTTTATGGCTGAATAATATTCCATTGTATGGCTAGACCACGATTTGTTTATCCATTCATCTGATGATGAACATTTGGCTTATTTCCACCTTTCAGCTCTTGGGAATAATGCTGCTGTGAGCATTGGTGAACAAGGATCTGTTTGAGTCCCTGCTTTCAGTTCTTTAGGAATGGAATTTCTGTGTCATATGGTAACTCTATGTTTAACTTTTTGAGGAACTGCCAAACTGTTTCCCACAGCAGCTGCACCATTTTCCACTCCCAGCCGCAATGGATGAGTGCAATGGACTGAATGTTCATGTCCTCCCCAAATTCATATGTTGAGATCCTCACCCATGAAGTGATGGCATTAGGAGGTGGGGCCTTCGGGAAGCAAACAGGCCATGCCAGTGGAGCCATCATCAGTGGGATGAGTATGCTTAGAAAAGGGACCCCAGGCCTGGTTCAAGCCTGTAATCCCAGCCCTTGGGAGGCCGCGACGGGCCCGGATCACAAGGTTTAGAGATCGAGACCATCCTGGCGAAACACAGGTTGAAACCCCCGTCCTCCTACTAAAAAATATACAAAAAACTAGCTTGGGCCGAGGTTGGCGGGCCGCTTTGTAGGTCCAGCTACTGCGGAGATGAGGCAAGGAGAATGGCCGGGAACCCGGGAAGGGGAAGCTTTGCAAGTGAGCTGACGATCCGGGGCCCACTGCACTCCAGCCTGGGTGAAGAAAGCAAGAACCTCGCCTCAAAAAAAAAAAAAAGAAAAGAAAAGGGACCCCAGAGAGGCCGGGTGCGGTGGCTCACGCCTGTAATCCCAGCACTTTGGGAGGCTAAGACGGGCGGATCACAAGGTCAGGAGATCAAGACCATCCTGGCTAACACAGTGAAACTCCATCTCTACTAAAAATACAAAAAATTAGCTGGGCGTGGTGGCGGACACCTGTAGTCCCAGCTACTCTGAGGCAGGAGAATGGCGTGAAACTGGGAGGCGGAGCTTGCAGTGAGCCGAGATCGCGCCACTGTACTCCAGCCTGGGCGACAGAGTGAGACTCCATCTCAAAAAAAAAAAAAGAAAGAAAGAAAAGAAAAGGGACCCCAGAGAACATTCTTGCCTTCTCTCCACCATGTGAGGGGACGATGAGAAGTCAACAGTATTCAACCCAGAAGAAGGCCCTCACCAGAACCCGGCCATGCTGGCCACCGTGATCTCACACTTCCAGGGTCCAAAACTATGAGAAATACATTTCTGGGGTTTATTGTTGTTGTTGTTGTTTCTTTTTGAAACAGGGTCTCACTCTGTCACCCAGGCTGGAGTGCAGTGGCGTACTCTCGGCTCACTGCAACCTCCGTCTCCCGGGTTCAAGCCATTCTCCTGTCTCAGTCTTCTGAGGACCTGGGATTATAGGTGCCTGCCACCACGCCTGGCTAATTTTTGTATTTTTAGTAGAGATGGCCAGGCTGATATCAAACTTCTGACCTCAAGTGATCCACCTTCCTTGGCCTCCCAAAGTGCTGGGATTACAGGCATGAGCCCCCGTGCCCGGCTGAATTTCTTTTGTTTATGAGCCATCCAGTCTATAGTACTTTGTTATAGCAGCCTGGATGGACAAACACAACAAAAGTGTCTATTTTTCCACATCCTCACCCACACTTGTTATTTCTTTTTTGGTTTGTTTGTTTGAGATGGAGTCTCGCTCTGTTGCCTAGGCTGGAGTGCAGTGGTACGATCTTGGTTCACTACAACCTCTGCCTCCCTGGTTCAAGTGATTCTCCAGCCTCAGCCTCCCCAGTAGCTGGGACTACAGGCATGCGCCACCATGCCCAGCTAATTTTTGTATTTTTAGTAGAGATGGGGTTTCACCATGTTGGCCAAGCTGGTCTCGATCTCCCAACCTCACGTGATCAGCCTGCCTTGGCCTCCCAAAGTGCTGGGATTATAGGCACGAGCCACCGCACCTGGCCAGCAGTTGTTATTTCTCTCCCCACGTCTTATTTTATTTTATTTTACATTTCCCTGAAAACTTTTTATTGGCTTTTTGGATAGAAATGGGAATTTATTTGCTAGGAAGCATGATCCCATCACACTTCTGCTGGAATCAGCGCATGGCCTCCTCTTTGCTGGTTCTCTGTTTGGCCATAGTGCAGCCTGTCCTGCGCTTCTTGTCTGTGATGCTGAAACCTGGCCTACTCAGCACCACATAGAAGTCCAGGCCGTAGAGACCCATGCTTGGGTCATATTTGATACCCAGATTGATGTGTTGCTGGATCCCAAAATCAAACTTTCCAGTATCTGAGAAGTTATTTTTTTCTCAACTCATACTCCTGTACCTCTAGACCCTTCTCCAGGATTTCTTCTGCTTTGGCCTCTTGAACTATGCAGCAGACAGCAGTCTTCATTTTTCCGGATGCCAAACGATATGACAGTGTATCTGGCTTTGGAAAGCACAGGGTCTGGGCTGCAAGCCGCTCCAATGCTTTGGCTACAGGGTGTCACTCTGTCTCACTCTCCCAGGCTGGAGTACAGTGGCGCCATCTCGGCTTACTGCAACCTCCGCCTCCCAGGCTGAAGCCATCCTCTCTCAGCCTCCCAAGTAGCTGGGATTAGAGGCACAAGCTGCTTCACCCAGTTTAAGCTCTACCTCTTTTTTTTTTTTTTTTTTTTTTTGTAGATATGAGGTCTTACTATGTCTCCCAGGCTAGAACTCCTGGCCTCAAATAATACTCCTGCTTCAGCCTCCCAAAGTGCTGGGATTACAGGTGTGAACTGCTGCACCTGGCCAATCTCTCCTTCTTTTTTTTGTTTTTGAGACAGAGTCTCTGTCGCCCAGGCTGGAGTACAGTGGTACAATCTCGACTCACTGCAAGCTCCGCCTCCCGGTTCAAGTGACTCTTTTGCCTCAGTCCCCCAAGTAGCTGGGACCACTGGCGTGTGCCACCACTCCTGGGTAGTTTTTGTACTTCCAGTAGAGACGGGGTTCCACCATGTTGGCCAGGCTGGTCTCAAATTCCTAACCTCAGGTGATCTGCCTGTCTCAGCCTCCCAAAGTGCTGAGATTACAGGCGTGAGCCACTGTGCCCAGCCTCAAGCTCTACCTCTTGATGGGAGGTCAGCATGCCCTTACAGGGTGATGGGGGGAATGGTTGGGGGCCGTCTTTGGAGAGAGTCTACTACAGGAAGTCTTGGTAATAAGTTGACTGTAAGGGGTTGGAGAGAACAAGAGCAGAAAAAGGCAGGCAGGGTGTCATCCACATTTCTGGGTTGAGCCACTGGGCAGTCAGAGAAGCCTGGGGAGGAGCAAGAATGAGGTGAAGGAAATCATTCAGTCATGGACATATTGAGTTTGAGCTCCCTTAGGCATCCAGGCCCCAGGACCCCTGGGAATCAAATAAATGATAAACAAAACATGGAAGGGTACTTACAAGGGCTTATTGAACAAATACATTCAATAAATATTTATGGAACACTTTATGCTAATACTACCTAACATTTATGTGGTGCTAGCCATGGGTCAGGCACTTTGCATTTAAAAAAAATTGAGTTATAACATACATACAGTAAAATGCATAGATCTATGGTGGTGGTGGTATTATTTTTGAGATCAAATCTCAAGAGTGAGATTCTAACAGAGTTGCCCAGGCTGGAGGGCAGTGGCATGATCCTGGCTTACTGCAACCTCCACCTCCCAGGCTCAAGTGATTCTGCTGCCTCAGCCTCCCGAGTAGCTGGGATTACAGGCGCATGCCACCACACCTGGCTAATTTTTGTATTTTATTAGAGATGGGGTTTTGCCATGTTGGCTAGGCTGGTCTGGAACTCCTGAGCTCAAGTCATCCGCCTGCCTTGGCCTCCCCAAGTGCTGGGATTATAGGCATGAGCCACCGTGCCCGGCCTACAGTGTACATCATTGAATTTTTTTTTTTTTTTTTTTTGAGACGGAGTCTTGCTCTGCCGCCCAGGCTGGAGTGCAGTGGCCAGCTCTCAGCTCACTGCAAGCTCCGCCTCCCGGGTTCACGCCATTCTCCTGTCTCAGCCTCCCCAGTAGCTGGGACTACAGGCGCCCGCCTCGTCGCCCGGCTAGTTTTTTGTATTTTTTAGTAGAGACGGGGTTTCACCATATTAGCCAGGATGGTCTCGATCTCCTGACCTCGTGATCCGCCCGTCTCGGCCTCCCAAAGTGCTGGGATTACAGGCTTGAGCCACCGCGCCCGGCCTACATCATTGAATTTTATATATCACCTCCCAGGTAAAGATACAGGACATTTCCAGCCCCAGGAAGCCCCCTCTCAGCCATGTTATATTTAATTTTCACAGTGATCCTATGAGGTAGGGAGCGTGATTATTCTCATTTTTCAGATGATGAAACTGAGACTTAGGTGAAGCCATTTTCCCAAAACCACATGGGGGTAGAGTCTGGACTCTAATTTAGGTCTATATGACTAGGAACGTGGACCCCTTTCCAGCCCCCCCGAGATTTCTCCCTAAGGCCAGACTCTTGACTCTCAGACCGTCTGAGAGCAAGCTGGGGAACACTCCATTCCCTCACTGGGCTGGGACTGGACTCAGGCCTTGGCGGGGCACCCTGAGGGCAGGAGCTAGGTGGTCCAGCCTCCACTGGAGAATGGGAGAGCCTCATTTGTGGCTCTATGGGAGGTACAGGGCCAGGGAGGATGTGGATTTAGGTTGAAGAGGGAAGAATGAGATGAGCCTTTCCATGTCCCCATCAGTCAGGGAGGGGCCACCTGTGGGTGGTGCTGGCTGAGGATACACAGCAGGTTCCAGCTGCACTCATTTCCCAGCAATGGGACCCAGGGAAGGTCAGCTTTGCCTGCGCCTCATCGGCCTGATAGGGGAGAGGAGGGGAGCCACGCCTGTCAGTACGACTTTAGGCCCTGCTTCCCAAGCGTCCCTCAGACCTGCCGGGAGGATCCTGGGAATGTCCCCTGGGCCTCCTTGAGGAGGACAGACGAGGCTCCTCCCCAACCCCACGTCTGCCCTGCGCACCGCTCTGACCTCTGCTATCCTCTCCTCAAGCTAAAACTGACCTCCTTGCTCTTCTCCTAACCTGTGAAGCCCCTACTCGCCTCAGGGCCTTTGCACTCAATCTGGAACCTTCTGCCTCCTGGATTTTGCATGGTGGATGTCTTCTCATTCGTCCTGGCTCAAATGTCACCTCTTTAGAGGGCTCTTCCCTGGACAAGTTGCCCTATTTAGTGCTCTCCTCACCAGCCGGCACAATGGTGCCAGATGGCCTGGATTTGAATCACAGCTCCACCTGCTCCAATGCTGTGTGGCATTGGGCAGGTTACTTAACTCCTCTGTTAAGCCACAATTTCCTCAGCTGTAAAGTGGGGGTGGTGATTACAGCCTCATCGGGTGGTAGCAAGGATCAAATTATTTAACATCTGTTGGGAATGCCTGACCCATAGCAGATGCTTTATACATGTTAGCTTTTATTCACATAAATGCTTATTCCATGCTGAAATGATCCTCGGTATTGATTTGTTTACTTGGTTTTTCCATCTCCCCCAATTAAAATGAGCCCCATGAGACTGAGTGGGGTGACTCACGCCAGTAATCCCAGCACTTTGGGAGGCCAAGGCGGGTGGATCACTTGAGGCCAGAAGTTTGAGACCTGCCTGGTCAACATGGCGAAACCCTGTCTCTACTAAAAATAGAAAAATTATCCAGGGGTGGTGACAGGCGCCTGAATCACAGCTATTCAGGAGGCTGAGGCAGGAGAATCACTTGAACCCAGGAGGTGGAGGCTGCAGTGAGCCGAGATCGCACCATAGAACTCCAGCCTGGGTGACAGAGCGAGATCCCATCTCAAAAA
>NW_016805299.1:2043659-2070806 GCF_001698545.2 Rhinopithecus bieti | reverse complement strand
CTGGTCAACATGGCGAAACCCTGTCTCTACTAAAATAGAAAATTATCCAGGGGTGGTGACAGGCGCCTGAATCACAGCTATTCAGGAGGCTGAGGCAGGAGAATCACTTGAACCCAGGAGGTGGAGGCTGCAGTGAGCCGAGATCGCACCATAGAACTCCAGCCTGGGTGACAGAGCGAGATCCCATCTCAAAAAAAAAAAAAGAATGAGCCCCGTGAAGATGGTGGTTTTGTCTGTTTTGTTTACCACTGTATCCCCGGTACTCCAACACTGCCTGGCTCACAGTGACAAATGCTGGTTGAATAATCAAATGAGTAAATGAGGTTACTAAACATTGATTAAATAATTGAATAAATGATAAACCGGGTGACTGGATTATTCTACCTGCAGCTCCCTGAACGTGCCATGCTCGCTCTCATTTCCCGACCTTTGCTTTTGCTGTTCCCTCTGCGTGGAACTATTCACCAGGGGAAGGGAGGGAAGCCACAAAGGGGAGACGGCCTGGCAGCAGCCCAGGTCCCTCTCTTGTCCTCTTTTCACTGCCGCCCACACCAGACACTCACCAGAGAACCAGGGAGCAAGAATCTAGACTCTCCAGGACTTGAGTCGCCTGTTACCACCACTTGTTCTGCAACTGGGGAAACTGAGACCCAGAGAGAGGAAAGAACTCAGCCAAGTTTCCACGCTCAAGGGCAGTGCTCTTCCCTCTCCACTGCACGTGTCTCACCCAGAGGCTGTTTCCCACGTGCATGCTGTATCTGCCTCCCTGCATGGGATCCAGAGAAAGGCAGCAGGTAAAGGGCTGGGCCCTGCCTGTGGGCCACTGCCCTCTTCCCTGCCCACTGAGGAGTGACCAGGGTGGCCCAGGCTGGTGAATACGCAAACTTCTGACTAGACTCACATGGTTCACCATTCTTACACTTTCACTTATTAGCCATGTGACCTTGGGCTCTCTGAGCCTTGGTTCCCTACCCTGTAGAATGAGGAGACAAAACCTAACCCTCTGCCCCAAGCATTGCTGGAAATATTTGTTTTGTTTTGTTTTGTTTCTTGAGACAGAGTCTCTCTCTGTCACCCAGGCTGGAATCACAGTGAATCTCAGCTCGCTGCAACCTCCGTCTCCCGGGTTCAAGCAGTTCTCCTGTCTCAGCCTCCCAAGTAGCTGGGACTACCGGCACCTGCCACCACGCCCGGCTAATTTTTGTATTTTTATTTATGTTTTTTTGAGACGGAGTTTCGCTCTTATTGCCCAGGTCAGAGTGCAATGGCGCCATCTCAGCTCACCGCAACCTCTGCCTTCTGGGTTCAAGTGATTCTCCTGCCTCAGCCTCCCTAGTAGCTGGGATTTACAGGCCCGTGCCACCACGTCCGGCTAATTTTGTATTTTTAGTAGAGATGGGGTTTCTCCATGTTGGTCAGGCTGGTCTTGAACTCCTGATCTCAGGTGATCTGACCGCCTCAGCCTCGCAAAATGCTGGGATTACAGGCATGAGCCACCGCGCCTGGCCTAATTTTTGTATTTTTAGTAGAGATGGGGTTTTGCCATGTTGGCCAGGCTGGTCTCCAACTCCTGACCTCAGGTGATCCACTCACCTTGGCCTCCCAAAGTGCTGGGATTACAGGTGTAAGCCACCGCACCCAGCCCCTGGAAAGATTTCTATTATAATGAAAGTTCACATGCATCAAGCACTTATTCTCAACTCCCCTGTGGGGCAGGTATGAATTTTATCCCCATTTTCTAGATAAGGAAACTGAGGCTCAGAATGGGGAAATAACTCTTCCGAGGTCACACAGCTAGCAGGAGGTAGAGCAGGAATTCCAGTCCAGGCAGGCTGACTTCAGAGCTCACATGCTTAGCCATATGCGACAGCATCAGGTATATAATAGTAGGTGCTCAATAGATATTAGCTACTGGTGACCCTCTGACCAAGGCCCTAGGAAGACCTTGCTTTCATGTTGGCACCGTTTTCCAGGACAAACCACATCTTTTGTTTATTTTCTTCCCTTCTAATCCCTGCTTGGAGACACAAGGCCTCTTAGCAGCCCCTGTCTGAGAGATTTTCGGATTATTCCCACCTCGATTAGTTCCAGTTTCTCCTGCAGAAGCAGGAGCTATTTTGGGGCCTTGATGGCTCCCTCTGGCTGCATGTGACCTCCGGCCCATTGCAGACACCTCTCCCTTCACCTGCACGGCTCATTTGCTGCATTCTGCTGCTCGGCTGCTGCTTTCCGTGCCCTGCAGTTCCCAGTCCTGCCTCGAGGGCCAGCATCTGCTCCCCTCCTCCCGGACCCCACAGCCACTCCTGCCACCCCACTATTTTGCAGGGATAGAGGCTGTTACCTGTTTCTTTTTTTATGACCATTTTAATTTTTTATTTTTTGAGATGGAGTCTCACTCTGTTGCTCAGGCTGGAGTGCAGTGGCGCGATCTCCGCTCACTGCAACTGCCACCCCCCAGGTTCAAGCGATTCTCCTGCCTCAGCCTCCCAAGTAGCTGGAACTATAGGCATGCGCCACCAAGCACCGCTAATTTTAATTTTGTTATCTGTGTCCTAATCCTCAACCCCCAATTTTGCCTCAGAGCAATGACCCTCCCTCCAATTCCAGGATTTTCCCAGACTTGAGCAAAAGCTCACACACCATTTGGATGCAAATGTGTTTGGCTGGTGTTCCCACTCCCTGTTCCTGTGGGAACGCAGTCCTCAATGTCATTTGGCCTGGGGCAGGAGCGGTAAAAACTCCTAAGGATGCATTTTATGTGATGTATATTTTACCACAATTAAAATTCCCAAGGGGTCACAGGACGCCTCCCCGCCTCTGCCACCATGTTATGTCACCGTGCGTGGGGCCCACGTCACAGGCATGGGGCGTGGGTTCTGTGGTAGCTGTCTGTTCTCTCTCTGCTCCTGGCTCTTCTTTCCAGCTCTGCGCTCTGCCTCTGCCAGGGCCGCCTGCAGGCCTTGCTTGCTTTTCAAAAATAACTCTTGAGTCTCTCACTGAGCTTGGGGGCTGCTTCCTGGGTGTCCCGGGCTGTGTGTTAATCCTTCCAATGCAAAACTTCCTGAAGCTTAGACTCTGGACTGGGCGAGGGAACTGGTCACCATTGTCTGGCTGAAGTAGTTCAGATACTTACCTGCTGTTCCAGCACCTATGGTAACAGCAGGTGGGTCCTTCCCAGTGCCACCAAGTCATTCGTTCACTCATTAATTCAGATATTTATCAAGCATCCACTAGTGCCTATTGGCTGCTGAGCACACCCCCAGGTGGCCCCTGTTAGTTTCCCATTTGCTCCTCTTTGAATTTCCATTTTCTTCTCTAAAGTAGGGGTTCTCCTTTTTTTTTTTTTTTTTTTTTTTTTTCCTGTTAGCTCACTGCAGCCTCTACCTCCTGGGCTCCATCGATCCTCTTACTTCAGCCTCCAGAGTAGATGGGACTACAAGCAGTTGCCACCACGCCCAACTAATTTTGTTTATGTTTTGTAGAGATGGGGTCTCTCTATATTGCCCAGGCTGGCCTCAAACCCCTGGGCTCAAGGGATCCTCCTGCTTCAGCCTCCCAAAGTGCTGCGGTTACAGGCATGGGCCACTGCGCCTGGCCAGATAGGGGTTCCTAAATTGGGGTGGCCATCAGTCCCGGAGGGAAATAGATGGCATGCTCAAATTGGGTGACTTAAGGAAGGCTGACTAAAGGGATCATTTAGATGTGGACAGGGTGTACAGAAATCACAGGGGATAGCCCTCCCGTTATAACCAATAGATATTGATTATAATGGGAGGGCTGTTACCTCCTTAGGCACGGCGGGAGCAGTTCCCACTAGCCAGAAAGTTATGTGGAGAGGGTCACTTTAAGAGAAACTGTTGGCCTGACGAGGTGGCTCATGCCTGTAATCTCAGCACTCTGGGAGGCCAAGGTAGGCGGATCACTCGACATCAGGAGTTTGAGACCAGCCTGACCAACATGGTGAAACCCTGTCTCTACTGAAAATACAAAATTAGCCGGGCGTGGTGGCACGCGCCTGTAGTCCCAGCTATTCAGAAGGCTGAGACAGGAGAATCGCTTGAACCTAGGAGGTTGCAATGAGCCAAGGTTGCACCACTGCACTCCAGCCTGAGTGACAGAGCAAGACTCTGTCTAAAAAAAAAAAAAAGGCTGGGCGCGGGGGCTCAAGCCTGTAATCCCAGCACTTTGGGAGGCCGAGGCGGGTGGATCACGAGGTCAGGAGATCAAGACCATCCTGGCTAACATGGTGAAACCCCGTCTCTAGGGGGGGCCTGTAATCCCAGCACTTTGGGAGGCCAAGACGGGCGGATCACGAGGTCAGGAGATCGAGACCATCCTGGCTAACACCGTGAAACCCTTGCTCTACTAAAAAATACAAAAAACTAGCCGGGCGAGGTGGCGGGCGCCTGTAGTCCCAGCTACTCGGGAGGCTGAGGCAGGAGAATGGCGTAAACCCGGGAGGCGGAGCTTGCAGTGAGCTGAGATCCGGCCACTGCACTCCAGCCTGGGTGACAGAGCAAGACTCCGTCTCAAAAAAAAAAAAAAAAAAAAGAGAGAAAAAAAAAAAAAAAAAAAAAAAGAAGCTGTGACCTTCTGTTAAGGGACACAGCCAGCCTGAGGTGCCCTTCAGGAGGAAGCAGATGCATAAATATCCTGAGTCACTGCACCTTCTCCCTTTAGTCTCCTCCCGTGGGCTCCTCCTTGGCCAAACCAGATTTGAAGCCAGAGGATATGGAAGGCTGTTGAGTCTGAACAGCTGAGTCTCCTTGGGCACAGAGCAGGCTGGGGAAGTGCTCCAGATGGGCAAATGGAAGATAGCGGACCACTTCCCTGCTAGTAGTTATGGTGGTAGGAATAGTAAGTGATAGAATACATGCTTAATAAATATTAGCTATTATACTGGTAGTGTTCATATTAGTTTATTGACTCCTATGTAACAAATTACCCCAAAACTTAATGGCTTTAAACAATAATATTTATTACCCTACTTGGTTTCTGTGGGCCAGGAATTGGGAGCAGCTTAACTGAGTGGTTCTGGCTCATGAAGTTGTAGTCATGGGTACAAAAAAAAAAAAAAGCTAGAAAGAAAGACTGACAGCCTGCGCAACATGGCAAAATCCCGTCTCTACCCCTCAGCCACACACAAAAATTAGCCAGGTATGGTGGCACATGTCTGTAGTCCCAGCTACTTGGGAGGTTGAGGTGGGAGGATGGCTTGAGCCTGGAGATCGAGGTTACAGTGAGCTGAGATCGTGCCACTGCACTCCAGCCTGGGTGACGAAGTGAGACCCTGTCTCAAAAAAAAAAAAAAGTGAATAAATGAATGAATAAGACCTAGTATTTGATGGCACAACAAGGTGTGACTATGGTCAATTATGTCTGTCTATCTATCTATCTATCTATCTATCTATCTATCTATCTATCTATCTGAATAATGTATATATTTAAATTGTTGTTGCATTTTAGCTTTTTTATTTATTTTTAATTTAATTTAACTTTTTTTTGAGCTGGAGTCTTGCTGTCACCCAGGCTGGAGTGCAGTGGTGCGATCTCACCTGCAACCTCCATCTCCCGGGTTCAAGCGATTCTCCTGCCTCAGCCTTCTGAATAGCTGGGACTACAGGCATGCGCCACCATGCCCAACTAATTTTTTTGTATTTGCAGTAGAGACGGGATTTCACCATGTTGGCTAGGCTGGTCTCAAACTCCTGACCTCAGATGATCGACCCGCCTCGGCCTCCCAAAGTGCTGGGATTACAGGCGTGAGCCACCACACCCGGCCTAATAATTTAATTGTACATTTTAAAATAACTCAGAGAGTGTAACTGGATTGTTGCAACACAAAGGATAAATGTTTGAAGGGATAGGTACCCCATTTTCCATGATGTGATTATTTCACATTACATGCCTGCAGCCAGACATCTCACGGTACCCCATAAATATATATACCTACTATGTACCCACAGAAATAAAAAAAATTAAATAAAATACTTAGGTTAAAAAAAATGTCAGCCAGTCACCCAAAGGCTTGCCTGGGATTGAAGGATGTACTCGGCTCACCCACATGGCTGGCAGGCTGGTGCTGGCTTCTGGCAGGAGGATTTAGTTCCTTGCCATTCAGACCTTTCCATTAGGGCTGCTTGAGTGTCCTCATGACATGGTGGTTGGTTTCCCCATGAAAGAGTGATCAGGCCAGGCGCAGTGGCTCACGCCTGTCATCCCAACACTTTGGGAGGCTGAGATGGGTGAATCACTTGAGGTCAGGAGTTCGAGACCAGTCTGGCTAACATGATGAGACTCGATCTCTACTAAAAATACAAAAATTGGCTGGGCATGGTGGCAGACGCCTGTAATCCCAGCTACTTGGGAGACTGAGGCAGGAGAATCACTTGAACCCGGGAGGTGGAGGTTGCAGTGAACCGAGATCGCACAACTGCACTCCAGCCTGGGTGACAGAGTGAGACTCCATCTTAAAAAAAATAAAAATTCCATTTAAGTCTCAAGAACCCTATGGGGCTATCTAAAAAAAAAACAAAAACAAAGATCCTATAAAAGAATGATGATTATTATTACTTTACCATGAAAGGAAGTATTATTCTCACTTTTCAGATGATAAAATAGAGTCACAGAAAAGTGAAATAGGTTGCCCAAGATTGTAAACTAGGAAGTGGCAGAGCCAAGAATTGAACCCAGGTAAAGTCCCTTCCCTTCCCTTCCCTCACCTTCCCTTCCCTCCCCTCTCCTCCCCTCCCCTTCCCTTCCCTGAATGAGTCTTGCTCTGTCACCAGGCTGGAGTGCAGTGGCGTGATCTTGGCTCACTGTGACCTCCACTTTCCTGGTTCAAGCGATTCTCCTACCTCAACCTCCCCAGTAGCCACCACGCCCAGCTAATTCTTGTATTTTTAGTACAGACAGGCTTTCACCATGTTGGTCAGGATGGTCTTGATCTCCATCTTGTGATCCGCCCGCCTCAGCTTCCCAAACTGCTGGGATTACAGGCGTGAGCCACGGTACCTGGTGGTAAAGTTTTTTTTTTTTGAGATGGGGTCTCATTCTGTTGCCCAGGCTGGAATGCAGTGGTGTGATCTCAGCTCTCTGCAACCTCCACCTCCCAGGTTCCAGCGATTCTCCAGCCTCATCCTCCCAAGCAGCTGACTTTGAGTCAGTGGACTGCGAGAGGCAGACCCACCCTCAATCTGGGTGGGCACCATCTAATCAGATGCCAGTGCAGCTAGGATAAAGCACGCGCCACCACCTCCAGCTAATTTTTGTATTTTTAGTAGAGACAGGGTTTTCACCATGTTGGCCAGGCTGGTTTCGAACTCCTGACCTCAGGTGATCCACCCACCTTGGCATCCCGAAGTGCTGGGATTACAGGCATCTTTGCAGTCCATCCTCCTGGCCCTGTTCTAGATAATCACCCATCTGCTATCTGTCACTACATTCAACTGATAAGAACAGATACTGCTAGCACAGTGGCTCACACCTGTAATCTCAGCACTTTGTGAGGCTGATGCATGCAGATAACCTGAGGTCACGAGTTTGAGACCAGCCTAGTTTAAACGATCCTCTTGCCTTAGCCTCCTGAGTAACTGGGACTCCTGAGTAACTGGGACTACATGTGCGTACCACCATGCCCAGCTAATTTCCTTTTTCTTTTTCTTTTTTTTTTTGTTTTTTTGTTTTTTTTTGTAGAGATGGGGGTCTCACTATGTTGCCCAGGCTGGCCTCAAACTCCTGGCCTCAAGCAATTCTCCTGCCTTGGCCTCCCAAAGTGCTGGGATTACAGGTGTGAGCCACTGCACCTGGCCTGATAAATACTTATTTTTTATTGCTCAGTACTATTCCACCATATAAATATAACACAAGGCATTTATTCAGGTCTCTTGTTGAGCGACATTTGGATTGTCTCCAGTTTGGGGCGCTTCTGAATAAAGCTGCTATGAAGTTCATGTATGCCTTTTGTGTGGACAGATATTTTCATTTGCTCAGGCAAACAGCTAGGAGAATTACTAGATCATATGGGGAGTGTATATTTAACTTTATAAGAAACTGCCAAACTTTTCCAATGTAATTGTGCCATTTTACACTCCCACCAGCAGCTTATGAGAGCTCCAGTTGCTCCATGTCCTCACCAACACTTTGTATCATCAGTCTTGTTAATTTTAGCCATTCTGATCTGTGTGTAGTGGTGACTTATTATGGTTTTAATTTGTACTCCCCTGCCAGCTGAAGATATTGAGCATCTTTTCATCATGCTTATTTGCCATTTGTATGTCTTCTTCTGTAAAGTATTTGTTCAATTATTTAGCCTTTTTTTTTTTTTACTGGGCGTGATGGTTAATATTGAGTGTCGACTTCATTGGATTGAAGGATGCAAATTATTGTTCCTGGGTGTGTCTGTGAGGGTGTTGCTGAAGGAGATTAACATTTGAGTCAGTGGATTGGGAGAGGCAGACCCACCCTCAGTCTGGGTGGGCACCATCTAATCAGATGCCAGTGCAGCTAGGATAAAGCAGGCAGAAGAAAGTGGAATGAGCAGATTCCCTGAGTCTTCCGGCTTTCATCTTTCTCCCATGCTGGAGGCTTCCTGCCCTCGAACATCAGACTCCGAGTTCTTCAGCTTTTGGACTCTTGGACTTACACCAGTGATCTGCCAGGAGCTCTTGGGCCTTTGGCCACAGACCGAAGGCTGCCTCTGGGAGCTTCCCTACTTTTGAGGTTTTGGGACTCGGACTGGCTTCCTTGCTCCTCAGCTTGCAGACGGCCTATTGTAGGACTTCACTTTGTGATCGTGTGAGTCAAAACTCCTTAATAAACTCCACTTCATATATACATCTGTCCTATTAGTTCTGTCCCTCTAGAGAACTCTGACTAACACAGATTTTGGTACCGAGAATGGGGTGGTTCTAGAGAAACAGAATTTTTTTTTTTTTTTGAGACAGAGTTCTGCCCTTGTCGCCCAGGCTGGAGTGCAGTGGCACAATCCTGGCTCACTGCAACCTCCGCCTCCAGGGTTCAAGTGATTCTCCTGCCTCAGCCTCCCAAGTAGCTGGAATTACAGGCTCCTGCCCAGCTATTTTTTTTTTTGTTTTGTTTTTTTTGGTATTTTTAGTAGAGATGGGAGTTTCACCGTGTTGGTCAGGCTGATCTCGAACTCCTGACCCCAGGTTATCCACGTGCCTCAGCCTCCTAAAGTGCTGGGATTACACGCGTGAGCCACTACGCCCAGCTGAGGAACAGAATTTTGAGGATGGATTTTTTTTAGTTGGTTTTGGGGTTTCTGGAGTTGGCTGCTTAATCTGATTAGACCCCAAAATGCTGAGGACTCTACTTCTATTAGGATGGAGAAGACTGATAGTCCTTGATGTGAACTGTTCAGAAAGTTATGCAAAATAGGGCCAGGTGTGGCGGCTCACGCCTGTAATCCCAGTACTTCAGGAGGCCGAGGCAGGTGGATCACAAGGTCGAGAGATTGAGACCATCCTGGCTAACATGGTGAAATCCCGTCTCTACTAAACATACAGAAACTAGCTGGGCGTGGTGGCACTCGCCTGTAGTCCCAGTTACTCGCAGGAGAATCGCTTGAACCCAGGAGGCAGGTTGCAGTGAGCATAGATCACACCATTGCACTCCAGCCTGGTGACAGAGCAAAACTCCATTTCAAAAAAAATTAAAAAAAAAAGTTATACAAAATAAATGCTTTTGATACTCCTGATCCACCACTCATGAGAGGCAAGGAGTTTAGTGACGCTATACATAATACCTTTGGCCATATGTGGAGAACCAAGGAATATAATGAAGTTGGTTGATTGCTCCTAAGTTTGCTGGACAAAGTGACGAAAGGAAAGGATAAGCTCAGGGATTCTAACTCCTGGCTCCAGAAGCACATACTGAGCCTCAAGTCTTTTAAGATTGCCCTGAGTGAAAGTCCTATGTCCTGTAGACAAAGGGCTGAAATTGTGGAAAATCAGACACACGCTTTTATCATGAGAGTGGCTGACCTGCAAGGAAAGGCACACGTTCAGTTTCACCAGGTGTCTACTGTTAAAGTTAGGGCATTGATTGGAAAGGAATGGGACTCTGCAACTTGGAATGGGGACGTTTGGGAGGAACCTGATGAAGACAGGGACACTGAGCATGTAAACTCTGATGAGCCTATTTTGCCAGAGGAAACAGCCTCCCCACCCTTAGTGGTGACAACATCCCCTCCCCACCCATACTGCCATCAGCCTTTCCACCTTTGTCTGAGGAGATTAACCATGCACTGCCTGAGGCAACAGTGATGGCCTCCCCTGAGGCAGTTGCCAGGCAGGACAATGCTGATTCTCCTCAGGACCCACCCCCAACAACCCTGTTTACTTCTAGACCTGTAACTAGACTCAAGTCCTGGCAGGCTCCTAGAGGTGAGGTTCAGAGTGTGACCCTCAAGGAGTTGTGCTACACTCCAAAAGAACTGCTTGAGTTTTCTAACTTATTATGTAAGCAAAAATCTGGATAACAGGCATGGGAATGGATACTAAGGGAGTGGGATAATGGTGGAAGGAACATAAAGTTGGATCAGGCTGAATTTATTGATATGGGCCCACTAAGTAGGGATCTTGCATTTAATGTTGCAGTTTGGGGAGTTAAAAAAATGTTCTGTTTATTTGCTTGGTTAGGTGAAATATGGATCAAAAGATGGTCCACTGTGAGAGAGCTGGAAATGCCTGATCTCCCTTGGTTTAATACAGAGGAAGGGATCCAAAGGCTTAGGGAGATTGGGATGCTAGAGTGGATTAGTCACTTTAGACCTACTCATGCCAGCTGGGAGGGTCCAGAAGACATGCCCTCCACCAATACTTTGTGAAATAGATTTGAGAGGGGAGCACCTGCCTACTTGAGGAGCTCTGTGATTGCTGTTTTCTGTATGTATGCCAGGTCTTACAGTGGGAACTGCAGTCACTCAATTAGAAAATTTAAATGCAATAGGAATAATTGGATCCCAAGGTGTCAGGGGCCAAGTGGCAGCACTCAACTGTCAGAGGCAAGGTAGGCATAGTTACCATAATGTACAGCAGAGGCAAAGCAGCAATCAGAATAGTCTAACTTATGTAGAGCTCTGGCATTGGCTAATTAATCACAGTATTCCTAGAAGTGAAATTGATAGGAAACCTACTGTATTCTTACTTAATTTGTGTAAGCAGAAAACTTCCAGGTCAAGTGGACAAAACTAATTTGAATTATAAAAACAGAGAATCACAGCCCCCGTCAATCAATTTCCAGACTTGAACAAGTTTACAGACCCAGAACCCCTTGAATAAAGGGGAGGCCAAGTCCCTTTGAGGAGGAACCCCACTACCTTACCGACAATTTATACTGTTAATCTTTCTTCCATCCTTCCCCAGGCAGACCTCCCCAGGGTAACTGTGCACTGGGGAAAGGGGAATGATCAGACTTTTTGGGGACTACAGGACACTGGCTCTGAGCTGACATTGATTCCAGGGGACTCGAAACATTGTGGTCTTCCAGTTAAAGTAGGAGCTGATGGAGGTCAGGTAATTCATGGAGTTTTAGCTCAGGTCCAACTTACAGTGGGTCCAGTGGGTCCCTGGAGTCATCCCATGGTCATTTCCCCAAAGCCAGAATGCATGATTGGCATAGATATACTTAGCGGCTGGCAGAACCCCCACATTGGCTCCCTGACTGGTAGGATGAGGACTATTACAGTGGGAAAGGCCAAATGGAAGCCATTAGAGCTGCCTCTACCTAGAAAAATGGTAAATCAAATACAACATTGCATCCCTGGAGGGATTGTGGAGATTAGTGCCACCACCAAGGACTTGAAAGATGCAGGGGCGGTGATTCCCACTACGTCCCCATTCAGCTCTCCTATTTGGCCTGTGCAGAAGACAGATGGATCTTGGAGAATGACAGTGGATTACTGTAAGTTTAACTAAGTGGTGACTCCATTTGCAGCTGCTGTACCTGTACTAGATGTGGTTCCATTGCAAATAACACATTAACACATCTCCTGGTACCTGGTATGCAGCCATTGATTTGGCAAGTGCATTTGTCTCCATTCTTGTCCATAAGGCCCATGAGAAGCAATTTGCCTTCAGCTGGCAAGGCCAGCAATATACCTTCACTCTCCTACCTCAGGGGTATATCAACTCTCCGGCTTTGTGTCATTATCTTGTTCGCAGAGATCTTGATCGTTTTTCTCTTCCACAAGATATCATACTGGTCCATTACATTGATGACATCATGCTGATTGGATCCAGTGAGCGAGAAATAACAAACACACTCAACTTATTGATGAGACGTTTGCATGCCAAGGGATGGGGAATAAATCCGACTAAAATTCAGGGATCTTCTACCTCAGTAAAATTTCTAGGGGTCCAGTGGTGTGGGGCCTGTTGAGATATCCCCTCTAAGGTGAAGGATAAGTTGCTGCATTTGGCCCCTCGTACAACTAAGAAACAGGCACAACACCTAGTGGCTATTTGGATTTTGGAGGCAACACATTCCTCATTTGGGTGTGTTACTCTGGCGCATTTATTGAGTGACCCGAAAGGCTGCCAGTTTTGAGTGGGGTTCAGAACAGGAGAAGGCTCTGCAACAGGTCCAGGCTTCAGTGCAAGCTGCTCTGCCACTTGGGCCATATGACCCAGCAGGTCCCGTGGCACTTAAGGTGTCAGTGGCAGACAGGGATGCTGTTTGGAGCCTTTGGCAGGCTCCCATAGGGGAATCACAGTGGAGGCCTCTAGGATTTTGGAGCAAGGTCCTGATGTATTCTGCAGATAACTACTCTCCTTTTGAGAGACAACTCTTGACCTGTTACTGGGCTTTGGTAGAAACTGAACGTTTGACGATGAGTCATCAAGTCACCATGTGACCTGAACTGCCTGTCAAGAACTGGGTTCTCTCTGACCCATCTAGCCATGAAGTTGGGCATGCACAGCAGCATTCCATTATCAAAGGGAAGTGGTGTGTACATGATGGGGCTTGAGCAGGTCCTGAAGGTACAAGTAACTTATATGAGGAAGTGGCTCAAATGCTCATGGTCTTCACTCCTGCCACCCTGCCTTCTCTCCCCCAGCCTGCATCGATGGCCTCATGGGGCGTTCCCTATGATCTGTTGACAGAGGAAGAGAAGACTAGGGCCTGGTTCACAGGTGGTTCTGCACGATATGCAGGCACCACCTGAAAGTGGACAGCTGCAGCACTGCAGCCCCTTTCTAGGACATCCCTGAAGGACAGCAGTGAAGAGAAATCTTCCTAGTGGGCAGAATGTCAAGTGGTGTACCTGGTTGTGCACTTTGCCTGGATGGAGAAGTAGCCAGATGTGTGATTATATACTGATTCATGGGCTGTAGCCAATGGTTTGGCTGGATGGTCAGGGACTTGGAAGAAGCATGATTCAAAAATTGGTGATAAAGAAATTTGGGAAAGAGATATGTGGATGTACCTGTCTTGAGTGGTCAAAAGCTGTGAAGATATTTGTATCCCAGGTGAATGCTCACCAAAGGGTGACCTTAGCAGAGTAGGACTTTAATAATCAAGTAGATAGGATGACTCATTTTGTGGACACCACTCAATCTCTTTCTCCAGCCACCCCTGTCATCACCTAATGGGCCCATGAACAAAGTGGCCATGGTGGCAGGAATAGAGGTTATGCATGGGCTCAGCAACAAGAACTTCCACTCAACAAGGCTGACATGGCTACAGCTACAGCTGAGTGCCCAATGTGCCAGCAGCAGAGACCAACACTGAGCCTTCGATATGGCACCATTCCTCGGGGTGATCAGACAGCTACCTGGTGGCAGGTTGACTATATTGAACCTCTTCTATCATGGAAAGGGCAGTGGTTTGTCCTCACCGGAAGAGACACTCTGGATATGGTTTGCCTATCCTGCATGCAATGCTTCTGCCAAGACTGCCATCCATGGACTNGAAAGAGATATGTGGATGTACCTGTCTTGAGTGGTCAAAAGCTGTGAAGATATTTGTATCCCAGGTGAATGCTCACCAAAGGGTGACCTTAGCAGAGTAGGACTTTAATAATCAAGTAGATAGGATGACTCATTTTGTGGACACCACTCAATCTCTTTCTCCAGCCACCCCTGTCATCACCTAATGGGCCCATGAACAAAGTGGCCATGGTGGCAGGAATAGAGGTTATGCATGGGCTCAGCAACAAGAACTTCCACTCAACAAGGCTGACATGGCTACAGCTACAGCTGAGTGCCCAATGTGCCAGCAGCAGAGACCAACACTGAGCCTTCGATATGGCACCATTCCTCGGGGTGATCAGACAGCTACCTGGTGGCAGGTTGACTATATTGAACCTCTTCTATCATGGAAAGGGCAGTGGTTTGTCCTCACCGGAAGAGACACTCTGGATATGGTTTGCCTATCCTGCATGCAATGCTTCTGCCAAGACTGCCATCCATGGACTCACAGAGTGCCTTATCCACCGTCATGGTATTCCACTCAGCATTGCCTCTGACCAAGGCACTCACGTTACAGCTAAAGAAGTGTGGTAGTGGGCTCATGCTCATGGAATTCACTGGTCTTACCATGTTCCTCATTATCCCGAAGCAGCTGGATTGATGGAACAGCGGAACGGCCTTTTGAAGTCACAATTACAGTGCCAACTAGGTGACAATACTCTGCAGGGCTGGGGCAGAGTTCTGCAGAAGACCATGTATGCTCTGAATCAGCATCTAATATATGGTACTGTTTCCCCCATAGCCAGGACTAATGGCTCCAGGGGTGGAAGTGGAAGTGGCACCACTCACCGACACCCCTAGTGACCCACTAGGAAAATTTTTGGTTCCTGTTCCCACAACATTATGTTCTGCTGGCCTAGAGGTCTTAGTTCCAGAGGGAGGAACGCTGCCACCAGGAGACACAACGATTCCATTAAAGTGGAAGTTAAGATTGTCACCTGGGCACTTTGGGCTCCTCCTGCCTCTAAGTCAACAGGCTAAGAAGAAGTTACAGTATTGGCTGGGACGACTGACCCAGACTATCAAGATGAAATCAGTCTACTACTCCACAATGGGGGTAAGGAAGCGTATGCGTGAAATACAGGAGATTCCATAGGGCATCTCTTAGTATTCCCGTGCCCTGTGATTAAGGTCAACGGGAAACTACAACAACCCAATCCAGGCAGGACTGCAAATGGCACAGACCCTACAGGAATGAAGGTTTGGGGCACTCCACCAGGTAAAAAAACCACAACTCACTGAGGTGCTTGCTGAAGGCAAAGGGAGTACAGTTTGGGTAGTAGAAGAAGGTAGTCAGAATACAACCACGACCACGTGACTGGTGGCAGAAACAGGGACTGTAATTGCATTGAATATTTCCTCCTTATTTTGTTAAGAATATGTTTGTGCCTGTATACACTTGTACTAAGAAAATATCTTCATTTATTTCCTCTCTTTTTCCTTTATCATGTGACATAAGATTTACTGACTTCATATCAGCATTTAAGTGTTGTTAATTTTACGTAACAGCATTTAGGTTAAGGATTAGCGTGCTTCCAGTTGTACAAAGGATAGCCATATTATGTTGGGTGTAATTATGACCTTATTATTGTCTTTATTTGAAGATTATGTATGATTTCAGGAGATGTGTATGGGTTCAAGTTGACAAGGAGTGGACTTGTGATGGTTTATATTGAGTGTCAACTTGATTGGATTGAAGTATGCAAAGTTTTGTTTCTGTGTGTGTCAGAGTTTGTTGCCAAAGGAGTTTAACATTTGAGTCAGTGGACTGGGAAAGGCAGACCCACCCTCAATCCAGGTGGGCACCATCTAATCAGCTGCCAGTGTGGCTAGAATAAAGCAGGCAGGAGAAGGTGGAAGGAACCCACTTGCTAAGTCTTAGCCTTCATCTTTCTCCCATGCTGGATGCTTCCTGCCCTCGAACATCAGACTCCAAGTTCTTCAGCTTTTGGATTCTTGGACTTACACCAGTGATTTGCCAGGGGCTCTTAGACCTTCGGCCGCAGACTGAAGGCTGCACTGTGGGCTTCCCTACTTTTGAAGATTTGGGACTCGGACTGGCTTCCTTGCTCCTCGGCTTACAGACGGCCTATTGTAGGACTTCACTTTGTGACTGTGTGAGTCAATACTCCCTAATAAACTCCCCTTCATATATACATCTATCCTGTTAGTCCTCTCCCTCTAGAGAACCCTGACTAATACACTGGGTTATTTGTCTTCTTATTTAGTTGTAAGATTTATTTATATATTATGGATACCAAATATTTATATATTCAGTCTTTTGTCATATTTATATAATGCATATTTTCTTTCAATCTGTGGCTTGCAGTTTAATTTTTTTTTTTTTGAGACGGAGTCTCGCTCTGTTGCCCAGGCTGGAGTGCAGTGCCCAGATCTCAGCTCACTGCAAGCTCCGCCTCCCGGGTTTATGCCATTCTCCTGCCTCAGCCTCCCGAGTAGCTGGGACTACAGGTGCCAGCCACCTCGCCCGGCTAGTTTTTTGTATTTTTTAGTAGAGACGGGGTTTCACCATGTTAGCCAGGATGGTCTTGATCTCCTGACCTCGTGATCCACCCATCTCGGCCTCCCAAAGTGCTGGGATTACAGGTTTGAGCCACCGCGCCTGGCCGCAGTTTCATTTTTAAAGCAATGTCTTAGGAAGAAGAAATTAAGATTTTAATGAAGTGCTGTCTGGCAGTTGTTTTTATTATTTGTGCTTTTTTTGTGTCCTAAGAAATCTCTGCTTACCCCTAGGCCACTAAGGTTTTTTCTTGCTTTCTTCTAGAAGTTTGTTTGTTTTAGAGACAGAGTCTCACTTTGTCACCTAGGCTGCAGTGCAATCTTGAACTCCTGGGCTCAAGCAATCTTCCCACTTTACTCTCCTAGGTAATTGGGACTATAGATGCATACCACCACACCTGACTAATTAAATTCTTTTTTATTTTTTTCTTTCTTTTTTTTTTTTGGTAGACACAAGGTTTCACTATGTTGCTCAGGCTGGTCTTGAACTCCTGGGCTCAAGTGATCCTCCTGCCTCAGCCTTCCAAAGCATTGGAATTACAGGCATGAGCCACTGAGGCTGGCCTTCTAGAAGTTTTGTAGATTTCATTTTTTCCATTAGGTCTCTGATTCATTTTAAGTTAAATTTTGTTTATGATGTGAGGTAGGGGTCATGATTCATTTGTTCCTTCCATACAGATATGTTTCAGTCCCAGCTTCCTTTCCTCATTGAATCACCCTGGCACCTTTGTCAAAAATTAATTGATTGTATGTATGTGGATCTATTTTTGAGCTCTCTATTCTGTTTCATGATACACATCATCATTATACTACTTCCCACACTGTCTTGATTAATGCAGATTTACAATTCTTCTTGAAATCAAGTTGCTCCAACTTTGTTCTGTTTTTCAAAATTGTTTTGGCTACTCTATAATACCTATAGCTAACATATTTAATGCTGAAAGTCTAAACACTTAAACACTTTTCTCCCTAAGGTTGGGAACAAGGCAAGAATATCTGCTGTCACTACTTCCATATATTAATAACGTTGTACTGGAGGTCCTAGCCAGGACAATAAGGCAAGAAAAAGAGTGGGAAAAGGCAAAGTGAAATTGTCTTTATTTGCAAATGACATGATTATGCATGTAGAAAATCCTAAGGAATTTACAATACAGCAAAACTATTAGAACCAATAATTTTATTTAGCAAGGTCAAAGGATACAAGGTCGGTATATAAAAATGTATTTCTCTATACCAGCAATGAACAATTGGGAAATTAAATGTATAGAAACATTTATGATAGCATCAAAAAATGTAAAATACTTAGGGATACAACCAGGTGCAGTGGCTCATGCCTGTAATCCCAGCACTTTGGGAGGCTGGGGTGGGAGGATCTCTTGAGCCCAGGAGTTCAAGACCAGCCTGGGCAGCATAGTGAGACCCCCATCTCTAAAATTTAAAAAAAAAAAAAAGCTTTTTTTTTTTGTAGAAATTATCAAATAGATTCTAAATTGTATATGAAAATGCAAACAAACTATTAATATTTTGAAGCAGCCTTTAACAAGTTGAGGAAGTCTCCTTCTATTCTAAACTCTACATTGTCAGAGGTTTTTTTTTGTTTTCAACCCACGAATAGGTGTTAATTTTAATTATTATTTTTTTTGAGACGGACTCTTGTTCTGTCGCCCAGGCTGGGATGCAATGGTGTGATCTCAGCTCACTGCAACCTCTGCCTCTCAGGTTCAAGCGATTCTCCTGCTTCAGCCTCCTGAGTAGCTGAGATTTACAGACGCATGCCACCACGCCCAGCTAATTTTGTATTTTCAGTAGAGACGAGATTTCACCATATTGGCCAGGCTGGTCTCAAACTTCTGACCTTGTGATCCACCTGCCTTGGCCTCCCAAAGTGCTGGGTTTACCGGTGTGAGCCACTGGGCCTGGTGAGTAGGTGTTAATTTTATCAAGAGTTTTTTTCTCATTAATTGACATGACCATGAAGTGAACCCAGATATATAATCTTTTTTTCTTTTTCTGTGCTTATGTTTACCCAGTTAACCCAGATGTATTCTTTTTTTTAAAAAAGAAACCTGAGAGAAGATTCACATAACATACAATTATTTAAAAGGGAACAGCCAGATGTGGTGGCTCACGCCTGTAATCTAATCCCAGCACTTTGGGAGGCTGAGGCAGGCGGATCACTTGAGGTCAGGAGTTCAAGACCAGCCTGGCCAACATGGTGAAACCCCGTCTCCACTAAAAATACAAAAATTAGCCAAGAGTGGTGGTGCACACCTGTAGTCCCAGCTACTCGGGAGGCTGAGGCAGGAAGATCGCTTGAACCTGGGAGGTGGAGGTTGCAGTGAGCTGAGATTGCACCACTACACTCCAGTCTAGGCAACAGAGTGAGACTCTGTCTCTAAATAAATATATAAATAAAATAAAAGTGAACGATTCAGCAACCACCACCTCTACCTAGTTCGAAAACACCTTTATCACCCCAAAGGAAACCCCACACGCATTAAATAGTCACTCCCCATTTCCTTCTCCTCCCAGCCTCTGGCAGCCTCTAATCTGCATTCTATCTCTATGGATTTGCCTATCTGGACTCTTCATATAAATGGAATAATTTAATATGTGGCCTTTCGTTTCTGGCTTCTTCCACTTAGCATCATGTTTTTGAGGTTCATCTGTGTTGTAGCATGTGTCAACACTTAGTTCATTTTCTTTCTTTCCTTTTTTTTTTTTTTTGAGATGAAGTCTTCCTCTGTCACCCAGGCTGGAGTGAAGTGATCTTGGCTCACTGCAACCTCCACCTCCTGGGTTCAAGAGATTCTCCAGCCTCAGCCTCCTGAGTAACTGGGATTACAGGTGTGCACCACCATGCCTGGGTAATTTTTGTATTTTTAGTAAAGACAGGGTTTTACCATGTTGGCCAGGCTGGTCTCGAACTCCTGACCTCAGGTGATCTGCTGCCTTGGCCTCCCAAAGTGCTGGGATTACAGGCGTGAGCCACTGTGCCTGGACTACTTAGTTTATTTTCATGGCTGAATACTATTCCATCACTGTAGGGGTATAACAGGTGATATGGTTTGGCTGTGTCCCCACCCAAATCTCATCTCGAAGTGTAATCCCCACATGTAGAGGGAGGGTCCTGGCAGGAGGTGATTGGTTCATGGGGATGGTTTCCCCCATGCTGTTCTCATGATAGTGGGTGAATTCTCATACGATCTCTTTTATTTTATTTTATTATTTTATTTTTTTAATTTTTGAGGCAGGGTCTCACTTTGTCATCCAGGCTGGAGGGCAGTAGTGTGATCTCAGCTCACTGCAGCCTCAACCTACTAGGCTCAAGCAATCCTCCTGCGTCAGCCTCACAAGTACCTGGGACTACAGGAACACACCACCATGCTCCGTAATCTTTTTGTATTTTTTGAAGAGATAGGGTCTTGCCATGTTGCTCAGGCTGGTCTCAAATTCCTGGGCTCAAGCAATCCTCCCACCCTGCCCTCAGCCTCCCAAAGTGCTGGGATTACAGGCATGAGCCACCATGCCTGGGCTCAAGCGATTCTCCTGCCTCAGCCTCCTGAGTAGCTGGAACTACAAGCAAATGCCACCATGCCCAGCTAATTTGTTTTAAATTTTTTGTAGAGATGGTGTGTCACTGTGTTGCCTAGGTTGGTCTCGAACTCCTGGGCTCAAATGATCCTCTTGCCTCAGCCTCTCGAAGTATTGGGATTACAGGCGTTAGCCCCCTTGCTCAGCCCTTGACATATTCTTAACCACTATTCTGTGCTGTCTGCCTGTGTGCCAGGTGCTGTGTTTAGTTCTGCACATACAGTGTAGAAGAACAGAGAACTGGTTTTGCTCAAACTGAACCTAAGTCTCTTCTAGAACTTAGTACTCTCTGTGGTGATTATGTATGTCCATCTCAGATCACACAGGGTCCTGTGAGGTCCTGCTCATTCATCTCCATAGCTCCAGTGTCTAGCGCAGTGCTGTTAGCTGAATAGATGAGTTTAATCTGAGAAGGCTTCATGGAGGAAGCAGCTTTGAGTAGAACCTCAGAGCTAGAGGAGTTGAGCAGTTTCCTTCAGCCCACAATGATTACTAGCAACAGCCACTGTTTATCAAGCACCTTCCTGTGCCACATAGTACAATGAGCATGTTAACCTCCCAGGGACATCCAGCCAGTGAGGGGCAGAGGACAGCTTAGATTTGAACCCAGACCCACAGCCGTAATGACTACCTTATACTGCCCTTCCAAGCCTGGTTCCAAATTAGGGGTTGGGTCTTCCTACTCTGTATTCTCAATCCCCTGTTTCTCTTTTGCTAGGGACATTTGGATGGGACTAGAGAGTGACAGAATGATGGTCAAGGTAGCAAAGCCCGGACTTGGGACACTTTGATGTCTTGGGAAAGACTTTTCACTGCCTCCCCTGCCAGGTCCTTCAGACTCTGGGGGACAGTGCCTTCTGCCCTGTCCTTCGATTCTCCTTTCCTCCTTCAGCCCCCTCTCCCCCTCCTCCTTCCTTAGCCCCTCTAGTTCATCGGGCTGTGCCGGAATCTGTGGGGAAAGGAGCAGGATTTCAGCTAAATATAAACCAGGCTGTTCCAGTTTCCAAATAGAACAAAGGAGCAGGGTGTTAAGTTGATTTTTATAAATAAAGAGAGAGGGAGTGAGAGAATATTTTTTCGAGATGTTTAATAAAATCGCCTTGGGAGAGGCAGGAAAATCACTGGGCTGCGGTGGGAGGGTTTGCAGGAGGAAGGGGAGGGAGAGGAGGGAGAGTGGGGGATGTTTCCTTCTTTCTGCAGGGATTCTTTTCCTTGGACCAGGGAGAGAAGGTGGTGCAGAGAGGGGTGGAGGAGAATGGGGAGGGGCATGAGTGTCCCTGGGAGGAAGAGGAGGAGGACAGGGAAGGCTTGTCATCATAATAGTTACTGCGCATTATAGAATAGTTCCTGCATATTGAGCACTTACTGTATGCCAAGTTTTATGCCTGATTACTGCATCATCTCACCAAATGCGGTCAGGATTCTCGTCACTTGGAGCTCTGTGATCTAGCACCTGCCTACCTCTCTGACCTCATCTCCTCCCTCTCTCTCCCTAGCTCACTCTACTCCCACTACTGATGCTCCACACACCAAATTCATCCCTTCCTCAAGGTCTTTGTACCCCCTAGGTCTCACAGCCAGCTCTTTGTCATCATTCAGGTCTCAGAATAAATGTCACTTCCTTCCTGACCACCTTATGGAAAAGAGAGCCCACACCCACGCCAGTCAGGATTACATTCCCTTGTTTCATTTTCTTCATTAAGATACCACTTCCAAAACTATTCGCTTGCTTTATTATGTCTCCCCGCTTCCCCCAGCAAAATGAAAGCCCTATAAAAGCAGAGACTTTGGCTGGATGTGGCGGCTGATGCCTGTAGTCCCAGCTCCTTAGGAGGCTGAGGCAGGAGGATCGCTTGAGCCAGGAGGTTGAGGCTGCAGTGAGCTGTGAGGCAGGAGGTTGAGGCTGAAGTGAGCTGTGATCACACCACTGTACTCCAGCCTGGGTGACAGAGCAAGACGCTGTCTCAAAAAACAAACAAATCCAGAGACTTTTATCTCTCTCCTTCACTGCAGTAAGGCCAGGATCTAGACCAGTGCCTGGCACATGGTAGACACTGCTTAGTATGTATTTGCTAGATGAATGGATACGTAAATGAAGCTCAGAGAGGTGAAGGGACTTACCCGAGGTCACACATCTAGGAAATGACAGAATTCAGGAGGAAGCCCAAATTCGTCTGATCTCCAAATGCATGCCCCACTTTTTTTTTTTTTTTTTTTTTACTATTTTGTAAGGCTTCCAGCATGATGGAAGAGAGGATTAAAGGGGATCACTGTGGAACCTTGGAATTTTGGGGGATGATCAGGCACAACCCTGGTAGTGGGTCAGTGAAGCCAAATGTTACCGTCACCCTCATCCTTAAGCAATGTGTGTATCATATAAAAATGGTTCCACAGGCCGGGCGCGGTGGCTCACGCCTGTAATCCCAGCACTTTGGGAGGCCGAGGCGGGTGGATCACGAAGTCAGCAGATCGAGACCATCCTGGCTAACATGGTGAAACCCTGTCTCTACTAAAAATACAAAAAATTACCTGGGCATGGTGCGGGCGCCTGTAGTCCCAGCTACTCGGGAGGCTGAGGCAGGAGAATGGCGTGAACCCGGGAGGCGGAGCTTGCAGTGAGCCAAGATGGTCCCCTGCTCCCCACCCGGGGCGAAAGAGTGAAACTCCAATCAAAAAAAAAAAAAAAAAAAAAAGTGGTTCCACAGACAGATCTCCTTTGTGGGGGCTATTCCATAGTGAGAGTTTTACCCAGTGCCGCCCAAGGGAGAGCTAGTCTAGGTTTTGGGGAGGTGGCAGAGGGTTTCTCACCTTAGGAACTGGAAGGGATGGCCGGAGGAAGCACGTATTGTACAACTCTACTTGCCCTGCCTTGCCACTCCTTGAATCTTTACTCTTTTACCTCCACACACAGTGGTGAGTCAGGAGTGGGTTGGGCTAAGTGGCTGCATGGGTCTCCGGGGCACCCAGTGATGTGATTATGTCTTCCTGCTGACACCAGGTCCTGCCTCACCAGGGATGTCCAAGGCATAACCGTGAACAAGTCATGAGGCTCCCTAGGTGTCTCATTGTCTTCCTGTGTAAGACGGGGCTGGTGAAGCTTGCTTGGCTATGAAGATTAGAAATCCTGTATTAGGCCAGGCACGGTGGCTTATACCTGTGATCCCTTGGGAGGACTGCATAAGGCCAGGGGTTTTGAGACCCAGTCTGGGTATCACAGTGAGACCCTGTCTCTACAAAAAAATTTTAAAAATTAGCCATGCATGGTGGTGCGTGCCTGTAGTCCCACCTACTTGGGAGGCTGAGGCAGGAGGATTGCTTGAGCCCAGGGATTTGAGGCTGCCGTGAATCATGATTGCACCATTGCGTTCCAGCCAGGGTGATGGAGTGAGACTTAGTCTCAAAAAAACAACAACAACAAAAAAAAGAACTTCCAAGCACATGACATGGTAGATGATCAACAGAACAGATGAAAACTGTTCTTCTCTTACTTATTATCACCTCTCTTTGGATTATAATCTAATTGAGCGCAGGGACCATCACTCCATTAATTGAGCAGCTACTGTACGCCAAGCTCTAGGTTATGCATTTTATGTGAGTTATCTCATTGAATCCTCATTCTAATTCCATGAAGTAGGTACTATTATTATTATTGTTATCCCCATTTTATGAATGGGGAATATTGAGCTCTCAGGGGTGAAGTGGCTGACCCAAGGTCACACAGCCAAGAAGCAACAGAACTGGGCCTGAAATCCAGGCAAGCCCAACTGCAGATCCTGGGCTTTCAAATATTATCCAATCCTGGCTGGGTGCAGTGGCTCATGCCTGTAATCCCAGCACTTTGGGAGGCCGAGGTGAACGGATCACTCGAGTCAGGAGTTTGAGACCAGCCTGGCCAACACGGCGAAACCCCGTCTCTACCAAAACTACAAAAAAGTTAGCCAGGCGTGGTGGCACGCACCTGTAGTCCCAGCTACTTGGGAGACTGAGGCAGGAGAATCACTTGAACTCAGGAGATAGAGGATGCAGTGAGCTGAGATCACGCCACTGCACTCCAGCCGGTGCGACAGAGCGAGACTCCCTCTCGAAATATATATATAAAATCCAATCCTGTGTCTCAGAACGAAGGAAGTAGTGGGACTGTCTGGTGCTACAGGAGGTAGAGCCTGGCATAAATGGGGAATAAAGAGGTCAGAAAGGGTCATGGTGAGAAGAGAAGCGGAGGCCTGGCTTTAGTGAAGAGGACAAAGAGGGAGCCCAAGGTGGGATGGGGGAGGGATGCTGCAGTTCGGGGGGCTGTGGCTCTGCGCCTCTGACTCATTCGGACAGAGCAGCTTGATTCCCTGCAGCAGGAGATGCTATTTATAACCTGTAGGTTCTAGCATCCTCCTGAGCACAGAGCCCTGCAGCTACCTGGGGCCCTTCCTCCTGGACTGTAGGGCGAGGGGAGTAAGGAGCAGGATGTCGGGATGGAGGGTGTCTGGCGGCCAAGGAGAAGGCCGTGGCTGACCCTCCTTTCTCTGCTGTGGACTCTCCAGTCAGCACAAAATGCAAATCAAGGGCCCTGTGGGTCATTCTGGGGATGTCTAGCTTGTCATCAGCAGAGTGTCTGGCACCTAAGAGAAATGAATGAATGAATGAATGAATGAATGCATAGAAGTAGCTTCAGTCTTTTTCATTTAGTCAGATCATGTCATGTCTCTGCCCCAAGCTCTTCAATGCTTCCCCATCTCCCCACCTCATTTGGAGTAAAAGTCAAAGCTCTTACAGTGACCTACGAGGCTGCTATGTGACCTGGTTCCTGTTGCTCCTTTTTTGTGTGTGTGAAACAGAGTCTCACTCTATCACCCAGGCTAGAGTGCAGTGGCATGATCTCGGCTCACTGTAATCCTCACTTTCCAGGTTCAAGCAATTCTCCTGCTTCGGCATCCTGAGAAGTTGGCCTTACAGGCGCACATCACCACACCGGCTAATTTTTGTATTTTTAGTAGAGACAGAGTTTCACTATGTTGGCTAGGCTGGTCTTGAACTCCTGACCCAGGTGATCCGCCCACCTCAGCCTCCTAAAGTGCCTGGGATAAAAGGCATGAGCCACTGCGTCTGGCCCCTGCCCCTTTCTTCGTCCTATCTTCCTGCTCACCCGCTTCACTCCTGCGGCCTCCTTGCTGCCCCTGGGAACGCACTAGGTCCATTCCTGCCTTGTGGCTCTGCTCTGCTTTCTTCTCCTGGGACAGTCTTCCCCCAGATACTGGCATGTTTTTGTCCCTCACCTCCTTTAGGTCTTTGCTCAAATGCCAACTTCTCAGGGAGGCCTTCCCTGACCATCCTACTTAAAATTACACCCATGCAATATACACTCCTTATTTATTCCCTTTCCCAGCTTCATTTTTCTCCATCGCATTTATCACCATCCAGCATACTACGTATCTCACTAATTCATCTTTTTATTGTCTGGCTCCTTCTACCAGAACGCCAGCTCCAAGAGGATAGGAGTTTTTGTCTGTTTTGACTCTGCTCTCTCTGTAGGGGCTAGAATAGTGCCTGGCGCATAGCTGGCACTCAGAAAAATACGTGTTGGCTCCATGAATTCACTGGGATTTTCAGGGCCTTGCTGTGTGGCCCTGGGTAGTGAGTCTCACCTCTCTGGGCCTCAGTCTGTTGAACTCACTGGCCTTCCAGTTTAGACATCCTAGGGCTCTGTCCCTTCATCCTGGCACTCAAGGGTTTTTGTTTATTTGTTTGTTTTGTTTTGTTTTATTTTATTTTGTTTTGTTTCTCCTCACAAAATCTGCTAAAAGGAGAACTGGCCAAGGGCTGGCTTGCTATTTTTATCCTACGCTAGACTTTGAGCCAGGCACATGCCAGCACTCTTATATCTGAGTAAGGGGCTTTGACTAGATGCATTTGTGTGAACGACCTTCTATATGTGTTTGAGAACCTAGGCGAGATGGGACATTCCAGCAAAATGTCAGCATAGGCCCGAATTCTGTCTGTTTCTTTTTGTTTGCAGTGGAGCAAAGAGTAGAAATCTCCAAGAGCACCACAGACCCTTCTCTAATGTATCAGTGGAAACGCCCACTGCTCTGGAGATGTGAGGGAAGAGCCTGCTGGCTGTGATTCCCCACACCTGTAACAGGCTAGTTCCACTTCCTCAGGAGCCAGCTGTGACAAACCCACAGCCGAACTGCCCACCTTCCAACAAGGGAAGCCTGCAGGAGAACTGCAGGCTTCAATGGGGATGCCAAGTCCATTTTTAGATCTCATCTGTTCTTAATGAGAAATGGGTCCAACCTTGCCCAGGTTTCTAGAACAATCCCTGACAGGGCTTTGGAGTTTATTAGCATGTTCACACGCTATCTGGCTTAATTGCCAGATGAGCTCTTATCTTCTCTTCTTTTTATGGTACACTCCCTGGGACTAGCATAGTACTAGCGTCTGGTAGGCATCACTGGATTTTTGTTGGAAGAGTTAGTTTTCATAAGTCATAAGAGATAGGCAATATTGTCATCATTTTTTTTTTAAGAGGTGGGGCCTCACTCTGTTGCCCAGGCTGAAGCACTGTGGTGTGATCATAGCTCACTGCAGCCTTGAATTCCTGGAGTCAAGAGATCTCCCACCTCAGCCTTCCAAGCAGCTGGGACTACAGACGTGTGCCACAGTGCCTGACTATGTCATCAATTTCTTTTTTTTTTTTTTTTTTTTTTTTTTTTTTTTTTTATGAGACGGAGTCTCGCTCTGTCATCCAGGCTGGAGTACAGTGGCATGATCTTGGCTCACTGCAACCTCCGCCTCCCTGGTTCAAGAGATTCTCCTGCCAGGCGCGGTGGCTCAAGCCTGTAATCCCAGCACTTTGGGAGGCCGAGACAGGTGGATCACGAGGTCAGGAGATCGAGACCATCCTGGCAAACACGGTGAAACCCCGTCTCTACTAAAAAATACAAAAAAAAACTAGCCTGTAGTCCCAGCTACTCGGAAGGCTGAGGCAGGAGAATGGCATAAACCTGGGAGGCGGAGCTTGCAGTGAGCTGAGATCCGGCCACTG
>NW_016805299.1:2039591-2043428 GCF_001698545.2 Rhinopithecus bieti | reverse complement strand
GGGCCACAGAGCGAGACTCCATCTCAAAAAAAAAAAAAAGAGATTCTCCTGCCTCAGCCTCCCGAGTAGCTGGGACTACAGGCCCGTGCCACCATGCCTGGCTAAATATTTATATTTTTTAGTAGAGATGGGGTTTCACCATGTTAGCCAGTAAGATCTTGATTTCCTGACCTCGTGATCCTCCCACCTCAGTCTCCCAAAGTGCTGGGATTACAGGCATTAGCCCCCATGCCGGGCCTACGTCATCATTTTATAGATGATGAAACTCAGGCTCAGTGGTGATATGACTTGGTCCAAGGTCACACAGCCAGGACATAAATCCATGCAGGGAGCTGGCTTGGGGTTACCAGGAAAGAAGAGAAGGAACTCCCTCCCAGTGGTGACTACACTTTGGGAAAACAAACTTTACTTGTGAATATGGGAGGACTTAAGAGAGCTTGGGCCTTTGGAAGCCAGAGCAACTTGAGTTCAAATCCCAGTACTGCACTTCTGCATTTGAACAAGTTCTAAAGACAACAGGGGCCGGGCACGGCGGCTCATGCCTGTAATCCCAACACTGGGAGGCCAAGGCAGGTGGATCACCTGAGGTCAGGAGTTCGAGACCAGCCTGGCCAACATGGTGAAACACCATCTCTACCAAAAATACACAAAAATTAGCTGCGTGTGGTGGCACGTGCCTGTAATTCCAGCTACTTGGGAGGCTGAGGCAGGAGAATAGCTTGAAACTGGGAGGCAGAGGTTGCAGTGAGCCGAGATTGCGCCATTGCACTCCAGCCTGGGCGATAAGAGTGAAACTGTCTCAAACGAACAAACAAAAAAGACAATGGGGCCTCAGTTTTTCTATCTGTAAAATGGACACACCATTGCGTGTGTCCCTCTTACACAGAGCCTATGGGAGTATACAGTGGGAGAATGCAGTTCAATGCCTGCCACCCGGTGGTGCTCAATACACTCCAACCCCACGCTGACCTTTCAGGTGATCTCTGGAACCCCCAGCCCCACTGCTGCACTGTTGCCTGCCCTCCAACTTCGGGGCAGGGCTGGAGAGAGCCTGCTGAATAATTGCTCTGCGCATGCGCAGCCGCCACGAGTCATGTGGCCTGGTGCCACCCAAGTCCTCAAGGGCGAGGCCTCAGGAACTTTCTGTCGTCAGTGGGGACCCTTGGGACAGCTTTGTTCTCACCTCGGCTGGCGCTCGGGGTCCTGGAACATCCGAGTGTGCACTTGAGGGGCTGAGAGAGAAGGAAGGCAAAGACCTTCTAGAACCTCAAATGAGGATTCTTTTGACCTTTGACTGTTTTCTGCTTTGAGACAGAGCCTAGCTCTGTTGCCCAGGCTGGAGTGCAGTGGCGCGATCACAGCTCACTGCATCCTCCGCCTCCCAGGTCAAGCGATCGTCTTGCTTCAGCCGCCTGAGTAGCTGAGACCACAGGCTCGCACAATCACCCAAGCTTTTTTTTTTTTTTGAGACCTAGTCTCATTTTGTCTCCCAGGCTGGAGTGCAGTGACCTGATCCTGGCTCACTGCAACCTCCACCTTCTGGGTTCAAGCGATTCTCCTGCCTCAGCCTCCCTAGTAGCTGGGATTACAGGCAGCTGCCGCCATGCCTGGCTAATTTTTTGTATTTTGATATAGACGGCGTTTCACCGCGTTGCCCAGGCTGGTCTCGGGAACTCCTGAGCTCAGGCAATCCGCCTGCCTCAGCCTCCCAAAGTGCTGGGATTACAGGCATGAACCCCCACGCCCGGCCCACCCAAGCTATTTTTAAAAATTTTTTGTGGAGAAGGGGATCTCACTTTGTTGCCCAAGCTGGTCTGGAACTCCTGGCCTCAAGCGACCTGCCCACTTTGGCCGCCCAAAGTGTTGGGATTACAGGAGTGAGCCACTGCTCCCGGCTACCCGTTCCATGTTTGAGGGAGGCTTTGGCAGACCCCTGGGACCAAAGGGAACCAACCAGGGAAATGGCTGGCCTGAGGCAGGGCAGCCCTTCTGGGCAGCCCTTCCTCATCCGTTCATCTAGGTAACAAATGAGCCCTTCTCTGGTGTTCAGCACTAAAGATACCGTGACATGGGCTCAACTGGGGAGATAGACTTTCCCTGGGAAGTGGAAACTGAGTAGAAACTGAAGGGATGCATCCGAGTTAATCTGGGGGAGCTGGAAGCGGAAGAGGTTGCAGATGAACCAGTGACATTGAGGAGGCTAAAAGCTTTCAAGGGGGAATGAGCCTGGATGGTCTCGAGAACCGACGGGCGTGGGAACAGTGGCCCTGGGAAGAATTTTGGACTTGATCCTAAGAGCAGCAGGAAGCCACTGAAGCTGGGGGATAATGCAATCTTTAGAGTCCTGCACTGAATCATTTTGCTTTGCTTCCTCATTCGGGAAAATGGATTTTGAATTCCACACCTGCCATACTAATTTTTAAAACTTTATTTTCAGAAATAGGAAATAAGAGAATGATGGACTATGTGTTTCTTCTCAGGGTTAAATATGCTAAAAGATGCAAATTGCCTAGCATTCTATATGTGGTCTATAAATGGTAATTCCCTCTCTCTCCTCCAAATTCCATTCCACAATTTCCACCGTTCCAGGAGCATCGAAGGAGATCAATCCTCCCTACGGACTAAAGATAAATCTCATTTGAAGTACCTGGATGGATGAAAAATTTGATTGGTTCAAAAGATTCAAGGGTAATTATTTTACAAATTATTATTCAAATAGTATGCTCCCCATGACCATACAACATATTATTGGATTTATGGAATTACAATTTACATTCAACTTTTTAGGAGCACATTTGTTTACTTTAAAAAATCGTTTTGAGACAGAGTCTTGCTCTTTCATCCAGGCTGGAGTGTAGTGGCGTGATCATAGCTCACGCAGCTTCGATCTCCCAGGCTCAAGCTAATCCTCCCACCTCAGCCTCCCTAGTAGCTGGGACCATAGGCATGCGCTACCATGCCTGGCTGATTTTTTATTTTTAGTAGAGATGAGGTCTCATTATGTTACCTGGACTGATCTCAAACTCCTGGGCCCCAGCAATCCTCCCACCTCAGCCCCACAAAGTGCTAGGATTACAGGTGTGAGCCACTGAGCCTGGCCTAGAAGCATATTTATTTTAGAAAACAAGACCAAGTTTCACACAGGCAGGGGCCACGTCTATGTTTTTCTCCACTGTAAGATCCCCACCTTGCTGGACGCATAGTAGACTTTCAAATATTTGTTAGATAGATTTAAATACTGGAATATATTTTCTGCTACATTGAAAGTCAGGGGCCTCAATTTTAGGGTTTTCTCTTTATAGTTGTTAACATGAATTTTGATGGCATGAAAATGCTTGTTCTCTGAATTATATTTAGCTCATACAAACTCTACTGCACAATTATGTTGTAAAGAGGAATTAAGTTTTATCTTTAAGTTGTTATTATAGCCTTGGGAAAAGGTGAACATTGAGAATAACTACATGAAGTGGTAGCATATTGTATTGTTAAGTTTGCTACTGTTTTTTTTTTTTTTTTTTTTTTTTTTTTTGAGACAGAGACTGGCCCTGTTGCCCAGGCTGGAGTACAATGGTGCAATCTTGGCTCACTGCAACCTCCGCCTCCCGGGTTCAAACAATTCTCTTGCCTCAGCCTCCCGTGTAACTGGGATTACAAGTGCCATTCACCACGCCCAGCTAATTTTTGTATTTTTAGTAGAGATGGGGTTTCACCATGTTGGCGAGGCTGGTCTCGAGCTCCTGACCTCGTGATCCGTCCGCCTCGGTCTCCCAAAGTGTTGGGATTACAGGCATAAGCTACTGCACCTGGCCCTACTTTTTCTTTTTTTTTTTTTTTTTT
>NW_016805299.1:2001894-2038521 GCF_001698545.2 Rhinopithecus bieti | reverse complement strand
TATATTTTAAGAACACATCCCTCCTGTATCAAGAGCACTTGTTTAGAGCTCTGAATAGTAAATACAATCCCACTGGTCTCAAAACGAGACACTGCTTCCCCAGAAGCAAGAAAGTTCAGGCAAAGCACACAGGTTCTGATTTTTTATTTTTATTTATTTTGAGACAGTCTCACTCTGTTGCCCAGGCTGGAGTGCAATGGTGTGATCTTGGCTCACTGCAACCTCTGCCTCTTGGGCTCAAGTGATTCTCATGCCTCAGCCTCCTGAGTAGCTGGGGTTACAGGTGTGTGCCACCACGCCCAGGTAATTTTTGTATTTTTAGTAGAGATGGGGTTTCACCATGTTGGCCAGGCTGGTCTTGAACTTCTGACCTCACATGATCCACCCACCTCGGCCTCCCAAAGTGCTGGGATTACGGGCGTGAGCCATGACGCCTGGCCTCCGGCTCTAAATCTTATGGCTAGCAACTGACAATTACGTCCCTCACCAGGTCGGTACCCTTTAGGTAGTCGCTGGATAGACATTTTTTCAGGTCGGGGGACCAGAATAGAATGTATGAGGGCGACTCTGGAAAGTGGATTTGCTCTTATGAATGGAGTGGATTGTGGTCTCACATTTTCTGAATCTGTGAAATCATTCCACTCGTTAATGAGGTCCTCTTAGAAGAGGAGGGAATAGATCTCCTTTAGTGACATGACTTTGACAAGCAAATCAATTCGTTCCATTTGTTTCCTCTTTGAAAACAGCAATCCTCGAGCGTTACATAATCTAATCTTCATGCCTCACTGGTTTGTTCTGTCCTCCTGAGGAATTGGCAGATGGTGCCAATGCGGAGACCCGCGCACACGCCTCGCAAGCCTCATGGTAACAGGAGAGTCGCTCACAGTGTCTGTCTCTTTGCTGTGGGGTCCCTCGCTGGCATTTGTTTCCCTGGATCGGTTGGCTCTTTAGCCTCCCTCAGGCACCGCTGGCTTCTTGCCCTGGGCTCTCATTCCAAGATTAATTGGAAATGCTGAAAGCGGATAAAAAGAGAACAGAAAGTGAAGTTGAAAGGGCAGAGAATTTGCTGGATTTTTTTTTTCTAAAAGCCCTCCTCCATTAAAGGCCGAGCATGTTTGGAGATTTTTAGCTTCAGAATGGTGACTCCCTCCTTCAGCCTGGTCCCCGTGTACATCTTTGTTGCTGGGTTACACACAGCACAGGGACAGGGCTGGCTGTGTCAGAGCAGGGAGAGTAGAGATCTGCTTGATAAGGTCTCTAAATTTCTCCAACAGCAAGTCACATATCTGCGAAATGATTGTTCCCCAGATAGGGCAGTTACCTGGAGTCTACCTTCAGGTCGGTGATGTCACAAAGGGAAAATTATCTCAGAACTCTGTAAGGTGAGGAGTCTCCCGGCAAGGCCCTGTCAGCCAGAATCACAATGCTGAGATGTCCTAGTAAAGGCATTGCCTATACATCTTGTTTAAAAATCTGGAAGTGGCAGCTTCCAGAGGAAAGGAGTGGTGGGCAGAGTTCTAACATTTAGGACTGGAAAGCTGCTGATGTGCTCTGGTATTGCTTTTCAATTGTTAAAATACTGAAATACTTCCATACTACTGGGTAAAGAGTTGAATCTTTGAATTCCCCATGCTCCCATCCCTCTGCTAATACTTAAGTCTGTTGAGAGGATCTTATTTTATTTAATTTCATGAGGAGCTCTACCTGTCCATGCAGCAATGGGAGTTTCCTTTGCTGAACCCACTTTGCTTTCACCGTGCGGTACCAGTAGGCCTTCTTGGTGTATGGCCAGGCACCACTCCAAGTGCCACAGATGTAACCGCCCTGCTCACAGACTGCACTGTTGGCTGACTGCTTTTGGATGGAACCTCCAGGCAATTAAAACACAGAACCCTCCTGCCTGTGGCGAAAACATGCCTGGTCCTTAAAGGTCACATACACCTTTATGCTTGCGGTCACTCAGGATCCAGGCTGTATTTGCACGCAACAGAAATGAGCTGTCTGAAGGAGAACAACAGCCCCTGCTGCATCTTCTTTTATGGCCACCCTCCCCCATCCACTGAGTCCAGGCATAGAGGACTCATTTCTATAAAAGCAATAATGGGCCAGGTGCAGTGGCTCACACCTGTAATCCCAGCACTTTGGGAGGCCTAGGTGGGTGGATCACCTGAGGTCAGGAGTTCGAGACCAGTCTGGTCAACATGGCAAAACCCCATCTCTACTAAAAATATAAAAATTAGCCAGGTTGGTGGTGCACGCCTGTAATCCCAGCTACTTGGGAGGCTGAGGCAGGAGAACTGCTTGAACCTGGGAGGCAGAGGTTGCAGTGAGCCGAGATTGCACCACCACACTCTAGCCTGGGTGACAGAGCAAGACTCTGTCTCAAAAAAAAAAGAAAAAAAAGAAAAAAGCAATAATGGTTATCTTTTCAAAAATTTGTTATTCATTCACTAAATAATATGATGTGAGCACCTATTATGCTATTATGTTTTGGTCTCTGTGCTAAGTCCAGGATGTACCTAAAGCAGAGCTTGTCTCTGCTTTCATGGAACGTCCAGTTTAGTGGGATGTGGGGAGACAGACCATAAAGGAGGCCATGGTGGCTGAAATGCAGTGGGGTCATCTGGACACGGGTTGCTTTCGTCTCATGGAAACTGCATAGATGTCGTGGGTGGCTTCTGGTGTGTGGTCAACTTCTCGAATGTATCTACCCTGTTAGAGCACCGGGGTGCATGGCACCAGTATTAAAGGTGCAAAGCATAGGGGGTGACTACTTCCTGCATCCAGTGAGGATCTCAGAGAGGTTGGGAACTTTTCTGGATTAGGCAAAGAAAAGGGGGAATATTCTGAATGAGGAATGATGGAGATGATAGGTTCTAACATTTGGAGATCAGGCATGCTATTTATTTATTTATGACAGAGTCCCGTTCTGTTGCCCAGGCTGGAGTGCAGCAATGGGATATTGGCTCACTGCAATCTCCGCCTCCCGGGTTCAAGCGATTCTTGTGCCTCAACCTCCCGAGTAGCTGAGATTACAGGCTCCCGCCACCATGTATGGCAAATTTTTGTATTTTTAGTAGACATGAGGTTTCACCATGTTGGCCAGGCTGGTCTCAAACTCTTGACCTCAAGTGATCCACCCACCTTGGCCTCCCAAAGTGCTGGGATTACAGGCATGCGCCACCACGCCCGGCTAATTTTGTATTTTTAGTAGACACGGGGTTTCTCCATGTTGGTCAGGCTGGTCCTGAACTCCTGACCTCAGGTGATCCGCCCGCCTCAGCCTCCCAAAGTGCTGGGATTACAGGTGTGAGCCTCCGTGCCCGGTCCCAAGGGTACTGTTTTTAAAAGATGGCAACTTCTGACCAATCAGTCATCTGTAAGGAATAGGATTTCCTTCATCAATGCTTATCCCTCCTACACCTCAGTAACCAAGTGAGTTCAGTCACCAAAATCATAATTCATGCCCCTAAGATGGTCCAGTTGACCGTTGTCCTTGTCAGTATTAATTATTTTTGCTCTATCTGTCCTGATGGTTTGATTTTTCTTTTTATTGAGTTATTATTTATATGCAGTGAGATGTACAGTCTTAAGTGTATAGTCAGTTTTGACTCATGCATGTATTCTTGCAACCCATACCCCTTTTCATTTTTATGTTAAAAATCTTGGAGGCCAGGTGCAGTGGCTCAAGCCTGTAATCTTTGGGAGGCCGAGGTAGGAGGATCTTTTAAGCTCAGGAGTTTGAGAACAGCCTGGGCAACTGAGCGAGACCTCATCTCTACCACAAATAAAAAAAAAATTAGGCTGGGTGCGGTGGCTCACGCCTGTAATACCAGCACTTTGGGAGGCCAAGATGGGCAGATAATGAGGTCAAGAGATTGAGACCATCCTGGCCAACATGGTGAAACCCCATCTCTACTAAAAATAGAAAAATTAGCTGGGCATGGTGGCGGGCGCCCATAGTCCCAGTTACTTGGGAGGCTGAGGCAGGAGAATCGCTTGAACCCAGGAGGCGGAGGTTGCAGTGAGCCAAGATTGAGCCACTGCACTCCAGCCTGGCAACAGAGCGAGCCTCTGTCTTAAAAAAAAAAAAAGAAATTAGGTCCAGTCAACCGTTGTGCTTGTCAGTATTAATTATTTTGCTCTATCTGTCCTGATGGTTTGATTTTCTTTTATTGAATTATTATTTATACACAGTGAGATGTACAGTCTTAAGTGTATATTCAGTTTTGATACAGGCTTTTTTTTTCTGAGACGGAGTCTCACTTTGCCCCCCAGGCTGGAGCGCAGTGGCACAATCTCCGCTCACTGCAAGCTCCGCCTCCCGGGTTCACGCCATTCTCCTGCCTCAGCCTTCCGAGTAGCTGGGACTACAGGCGCCTGACACCATGTTTTTTTTTGTTGTTGTTGTTGCTGTTTTGTTTTTTTGTTTTGTTTTTGAGACTGAGTCTTGCTGTGTCACCCAGTCTGGAGCGCAGTGGCACAATCTCCACTCACTGCAACCTCTGCCTCCCGGGTTCAAGTGATTCTCCTGACTCAGCCTCCCAAGTAGCTGGGACTATAGGCATGTGCCACCACACCCAGCTAATTTTCGTATTTTTAGTAGAGCCAGGATTTCACCATGTTGGCCAGGCTGGTCTCGAACTCCTAACTCAAGTGATCCACCCGCCTTGGCCTCCCAAAGTGCTGGGATTACAGGCATGGACTGCTGCGCCCAGTCCCAGGCATAAATTCTTGTAACTCATACAAACCCTTTTCATTTTTATTTTAAAAATCTTGGAGGCCAGATGTGGTGACTCACACTTGTAATCCCAGCACTTTGGGAGGCCAAAGTGGGAGGATTGCTTGAGCTCAGGCGTTTGAGACCAACCTGGGCAACTGAGTGAGACTTCATCTCCACTACAAATAAAAAAAATTAGGTGGGCATGGTGGCATGCGCCTGTAGTCCCAGCTGCTTGGGAGGTTGAGATGGGAGGAATGCTTGAGACTGGGAGGTTAAGTCTCCAGTGAGCTATGATGGCACCACTGCACTCCAGCCTGGGCAACTGAGTGAGACTTTGTCTTGAAAAAAAAAAAAATCTTGACATTCTCTCAGGTGATGGATATTTGGGTCCAAGGGCAGATTATTGGAAAAGAATCTTCTATGTAGTCCACTGACTATTACCCCCACCCTCTAAAATCTCATCCAATCCTTTCCTGAGTTTTGCAATCACACAGAGGACTTAAAACCATAAGAACATTTTGTAATCCCAGCTTTCTGAAACCCAACAGAGATATTGTCATCTGAAAACAAGGGGAGATTAAGCGCAAAATTTGATTCTGACAATAGCAGAAAGGAACAAGTTAGACAAAGAACGTCACAGAGAATTAATTCAAGCACCACCGTGTAAATGCTCCACAACCTTTTTCAAGACTCTAAACATGACATACAGTCTTGGTGAGGAAACAATTTTTAAAGGCGTTTGCTACAGGGACATGGCGTCATCAAACTGAGATCTGTTAAATGAGAGATCCAGGTACATTTTAGGAGCTTTGCTCTTAACCCTGCCTTACTCTTTCTGGATGGATTCTCTTAGAAATGAGGCATGAAGACAGCTAAACACACTGTTCTCTCTACGCTGATGCAGTCCTCCCAAACCCACCTTTTCTATTTCACTGCCCTTGTATGCTGAGATGCCTTTCCTGTGCTGCAAAACAGCTCTTTTTCTGCCTAGTTTTCACCAATGATTATACAGTCAAGTAATATAACAACATGTAATTATTTAATAATTACAATTTGTGTAACACCTAAAGGCAAACAGAGGCTTTATGTGAAAATGCTCTTTTTTGTGAGATGGAGTTTCACACTGTGGCCCCAGCTGGAGTGCAATGGCACGATCTCGGCTCACTGCAACCTCCGCCTCCCAGGTTCAAGTGATTCTCCTGCCTCAGCCTCCTGAGTAGCTGGGGTTACAGGCACCCGCCACCACACCCAGCTAATTTTCGTAGTTTTAGTAGAGATGGGATTTCACCATGTTTGCCAGGCTGGTCCCGAACTCCTGACCTCAGGTGATCCTCCCGCCTTGGCATCCCAAAGTGCTGGGATTACAGGCTCGAGCCACTGCGCCTGGTCGTGAAAGTGCTTTTAAAGCTGTAAAGGTATATACAATCCAAAAATACTCTTTTAACATTGTTTTTACATGGCAGGATACTTGGAAGCAACTGCATTTCCATTGCATCTCACAATCAGTGAGGCAAGCCATTCTCATTTTCCACATTCAGCATTTTCCATATCTTAATGATGGTATTTCTGGAGTATTCCTGGATCTGACCCAGCCTCTGAAATTAGTCCTCATGACCTCCCCACCAGACTTAAAATCCATGAAGAAAGGTATGATATTCACTTATTTACTATTCTATTGCCGAGGCCTAGCCCTTGGTGGGCACTCAGTAATTTCTGTTAAGCGAATGAACCTCATTGGTCTTGCCTTCAGTCTCCTTCCAGCCTACCTGACAATGTATTTTTTGCATTGCATTTTTGAAGCATCATTTCAAAACCACAGTTCTGGGCTGGGTGCAGTGGCTCACACCTGTCATCCCAGCACTTTGGGAGGCCAAGGTGGGCGGATCACTTGAGGTCAGGAGTTTGAGACCAGCCTGGCCAAACTGGTGAAACACTGTCTCTACTAAAACTACAAAAAAAAAAAAAAAAAATTAGCTGGGCATGGTGGTGGGCACCTGTAATACCAGCTACTCGGGAGGCTGAGGGAGGAGAATTGCTTGAACCTGGGAGGCGGAGGTTGCAGTAAGTCGAGATTGGATCACTTCACTCCAGACTAGGTGACACAGCGAGACTCCATCTCAAAACAAAAGCAAAACCAAAAAAACCACCGTTCTGCTTGCATTTTGCATTGCATTTTGAAGCATCATTTCAAAAACATAGTTCTGCTTGCATCCTACACAAACTCACAAAACCTTCAAGGATTCTCCATTGCCAATAAAATAAAGTACAAACTGCTGAATGTCACACTTGAGATCTTTCATGGTCTAGTTCCAAACCACCATTTTAGGCCCATTTCCCAGCCCTTATTCTCCCTCCCTGCCCGACTGCCAAATGATTCCCAAGCACACCATGCAGGTTCACACTCCCAGCCCTGACTTAATCTATGCCCCCTGCCTGGCATGACCTTCCTTTGGCCCTCTTTATTCATCTGATCGAATTTCACTTATTCTTCAAAAAGCAGCTCAAATGTGACCTCGTCTAATGCTTTCTCTAGCTCCCCTTAGGGTTCTCCCATATAATTTAGGTCACAATCCCCTTATTACACGTTTCCCAGTTTAGCTGGTTTTCTCCCCTGATTCTCTGCCTTTTTTTTTGTTTGGTTTTGAGACAGGGTTTGGCTCTTTTGCTCAGGCTGCAGTGCAGTGGTGGGATCTTGGCTCACTGCAACCTCTGGCTCCCAGGCCCAAGCCATTTTCCCATCTCAGACTCCCAAGTAGCTGGGACTACAGGTTCATGCCAGCAAGCCCGGCTAATTTTTGTATATATTTCTTTGGTAGAAATGAGGTTGTAGGCCGGGTGCGCTGGCTCACGCCTGTAATCTCAGCACTTTGGGAGGCTGAGGCAGGCGGATCACGAGGTCAGGAGATCGAGACCATCCTGGCTGACACAGTGAAACCCTGTCTCTACTAAAAATACAAAAAAATTAGCTGGGCATGGTGGCAGGCTGTAGTCCCAGCTACTCGGGAGGCCGAGGCAGGAGAATGGCGTGAACCCATGAGGCGGAGCTTGCAGTGAGCCGAGATTGTGCCACCGCACTCCAGCCTGGGTGACAGAGCAAGACTCCATCTCAAAAAAAAAAAAAAAAAAAAGAGATGAGGTTGCACCATGTTGCCTAGGCTAGTCTTGAACTCTTAACATCAGGTGATTCCTCCCGTCTTGGCCTCCCAAAGTGCTGGGGTTATAGGCATGAGCCATTGTGCCTGGCCCTAGTGGTGCTTTAATAATGCCAACTATCATATGCCACCCACTGCTGCAAACCCACCAATGGCTTCCCTTCACACAAAGCCTTGACTTTTTTGGCCCCTGCTTTCCTCTCCAGTTTCATCTCTCCTACTTTCCCCCTCATTCACTCCAGCCTCCTTTATCTCCGCTTCTCCTGGAACATGCCAAGCTATTCCCTCCTCAGGACTTTTGAACAGCCTCCCCTCTGCCTGGAAAGCTCTTCTCCCAGATATATACATGACTTGCTCCTTTACTTCATTTGAGTTTCTACTCAGATATTCCCTCTGCAGAGAGGCCTTCCCTAATCACTCTCTAAAAGAGCACCCTCAGCCAGGCACAGTGGCTCATGCCTGCAATCCCAGCATTTTAGGAGGCCGAGGCGGGAAGATTGTTTGATGTCAGGAGTTCAAGACCAACCTGGCCAACATAGCAAGACCCTGTCTCTATGTAGAAATATTAAATAAAAATAACAATAAAAATAAAAAATATTAAGTAAATAAATATTAACGGAGGGCACCCTCCATTAAGCCCTAATCTCTTACCTGCTTTATTTCTCCTCATGGCATGAAACACCAACAGTTTGTCACCATTACTTTTCCATGCATTTATGTATTTGTTTATTTGTTGCTGAGGATAGAGACCATTTTGTTTGCTATCATATCCCTGGTACCTAGAACACTGCCTGGCAGATAACAGGCACTCAATTATTTGTTGAATGAATGGATCAATCTTTGTATCCAAGATGACTACTGCAGTGTCTGGTTGTATACATATTTGTCAAATAAGTGATCAAATTAATACATTTTACAAATGAAATGGAATCCTGGCATATGTCCAGGATTATCTGGGATGTGAGTGCAGGTGTTTCATCCATTTGCTGCATGAACATAATTTTTATTTATTTACTCTAGTAATCATAGGTAACATAATCAGATTCTTCAGTTTTTCAGAAACTAGTTGGTGATCGAGGTCTTGCCCAAAAATATTTAGGGCATTCCAGAAAGGTTGCCAACAGTGGCACGGCAGGGATTTAGAATGCCAGCAGTCCTCTGCCTCTCATTGGCTCCTGAGGGTTTCTGATAAGGTTCTTTATCTCCTGTGATTTATACTGAATGTGCCTTTGTTTTTAAACCTGCCAAACACTGATTATTCTGAGGGCTGGAACAGGTAAGACATTGACTGACCTCAGAACTCAAAGGGTGGACTCATTACACCCTGCATATTCCAGCGGACACTGCAGTGAGCCTTCAGGACTACAATGCCCCAGCCTGCTTCAGGATTTGGGCTTTAGGAACCTGAGTGGCTTTGATGTGGCTATTCAGTCCCTTAACGGTAGCTGATCTGGGGAACAATTTGCCACACTTTCTAGTTCACTTCAGCCTCTGGGCAGTTGCTTTCCCAGCCCATCCCATTTTCCTTAATTCCTTGCCTATGGGTAAGTAAAAGCAGCACACAGGGCCCAGCACAGTGGCTCACGCCTGTAATCCCAGCATTTTGGGAGGCTCAGGCAGACAGATCATGAGGTCAGGAGATAGAGACCATCCTGGCTAACATGATGAGATCCTGTCTCTACTAAAAATAAAAAAAATTAGCTGGACGTGGTGGCGGGTGCCTGTAATCTCAGCTACTAGGGAGGCTGAGACAGGAGAATCGCTTGAACCCCAGGGGGGCAGAGGTTGCAGTGAGCAGAAATCGTGCCACTGCACTCCAGTCTGGGCGACAGAGCCAGTCTCTGTAAAGAAGCAGACAGTGCAGAGAAGGATGAACTCTCAGCATGAGTGAAGTGTAATATTGGCAATCTGTTCGTGTATCCTATTGTTTTTTTTTTTGAGGCAGGGTCTCATTCTGTTGCCCAGGCTGGAGTGTAGTGACCCAATCCTGGCTCACTGCAACTTTCACCTCCCAGGCTCAAGTGATTCTCATGCCTACAAGTGGCTGGGATTACAGGCGCCCACCACCATGCCTGGCTAATTTTTGTATTTTTAATAGAGATGGGGTTTCACCATGTTGGAAGGGAACTGGCTTAACTGGATGGTTCCCAGTGTCCAAGCACTGGGCTAGGCCTTTTGTGTGCATAGTATCATCTACTGTTACCAAGAAATTAGTTACGATTATCATCTGCATTTTACAGAAGAGGAGAACAAGACTCAGAGAGGTTGGTGACACCTACCCAAGTTACCCAGATGGCAGGTGGCAGAGCTGGGATTTGAGATTCAAATCAGGCCTGGGAGGCTCTCTGGCTGCCCACCAAGAGCAGGAATTTCGTAGCATCTAGAAAGGCATGAAGGTGAAAGAGGCGACAAGAGCTGGAGGGGCAGCAAATAGGTCCTACCTGAGACTTGACCATCATCAGGTGCTGTCCAGACCTGGCTTCTCTTCTATTCTGAGAACTGATATCCTGTGACTGACTTACCAGGCTCGTCCTAGTCCCCTCGCACGATATTGGGAGTGGAGGCAGCCCTCCACGGAGGCGCTGAGAGCCTTTCCTCCCAGCAGTGTCCTGTCACTGCATTCCGGCCCCTGTGTTTGTAGGCAGTGGTGTCATAGAGTGCCTTCATGCTCCTCGGGTCTCCGGGTCTCCCTGGACCTCTGTGGTCCTCATTGCCAAAGTTGTACCCCCTGGGGAGTGCACCCTGCCTGCATTTCTGGAGGTTCGGGCGGTTCCGAGGCTCTGCAGGAGCCTCCAGGCGTGATAAAGAGCGCTGCCGGCACTCCCGGGGTCTCGGCCTCTTTGGGGCCCCTTGCCAAACCCCTTCCCTCCTCGCGCTCCCGCTCAGCGTTGCAGAGTCCCCTTCGCCGCCAGGGGCCGCCCGGAAGCGGGGCTCCCCAGGGCGGGGCGGGGCAAGGGGCGGGGCGCGGCGGTACCTGGGCTGCCAGGGAGCCGGGGGTGGGCTCTCCGGGGACAGCCGGCAGCGCCCCCAGATCTGCACCGCCAGCCGCCGGGAGCTCCGGGCTCCGGGCATAGAGGCTGCGCTGTCACATGGGCGGCGGCGACGGGGCCGCATTTAAGCGGCCGGGGCCGGCGCCCGCCTGTCCTCGGGCTTGGCTCCCGCGGGGCCCCGTTCTTGCCCGCCGGGGCCCGCCCACGGCCGCACGCGCCGCCCCCGCCGGGCATGCGAGTCGCGGCCCGCGTCGATGAGCTCGCCATCGCCCAAAAGCGAGTTCCAAGACGTCGCTGCTGGAAGGCGGCCGGCGGCGAGCGGGGGCAGCCGGGGCTCCCCCCACGGCCCTGCCCGGACCGGGCTGCCCAGCCGCGCTACCTGGCTCTGCCCGGGGACGCCGCAGTCGTCGGGGACCCAGTTCGCGGAGGCCCCTGTGCTGGCCGGCGCCGCGAGAGGGGCGCGCGGGGAGCCAGCGTGGGCTCCCCAGGCGCACGCGGCCCCGGGAGGCGCTGCTGGCCGAGGCGTGCGTCCCGACCTTCGCCGTCGTCGCCGCTGCCGCCGGCTCGCGGGCGGGATGGGGAGGAACGGGGACTGTCCCCGGCGCTTGGCCTCCGGGGCTCTCTGCGAGCCCCGGGCCGCGGGGACTCCGTTCCAGCCGCCGCGTCCGAGGCGGACCCGTTCCTCCACAGGCTGCGCCCCATGCTCAGCTCCGCCTTCGGCCAGGTAAGGGCCGCGCCTCCCGTCAGCGCTCCCGGGAAAGGCGCTCGGGACCCTGCCGGCCGCGGCTGCGCGTCCACAGCCTCCTCCTGCGGCCCGTGGCCCCCCTCCCCCGGGTCACGCCTCGGCTCACCTCGTCCTCCCCGGGCCGGCGCCCTTGCCAGCATTCCTCCTCCCCGTACCTGGTTCAGCACCCCGTGCGCTGTCCACGCTCCGGGCCTCGTCGGGGCAAGGCCTTTCCCCATAGCCTCCCTCATACCCGCCAGTCCTGGAAGAGAGCGACCTCTACGACCCTCCTGGAGATTTGCGGGGGTCGAGGAGGGGCGCTCCGAGCAGGTGGCGCCAAACCCACTCCTCTGGCCTCTGGCCAGTACCGCCGGGGAGCGACTGAGGAGAGCAAGCGGTTTGGAGTCTGGGGGTCAAGAGAGGAGACCTGAGAGAACATAGAATTACTTGAGGGCGAGGGACACTAGCCACTGCCTATCATGTCCCTGAAGGCCTGGGAAAAGTTAGGAGATTCAAAAATATGAGGAAAGAGAAGAGATATCTGGGTAGGCATGGAGGGACATGCAGAGCTGTGGCTCAAACTGGAACTTTGGAGTGGTTTGGGGAGACTGCCACTCCAGGGATGCCATTGGAAGGGTCAGAAAGGCCAGGTCATCAGTGGTTCCCGCAACCTTTCCCTCAAGAGTCCCAGGCACCTGGGCACCTGCCCTTTGAAAACTGCTCCGTAGTCACAATCCAGGTCTACAGTTGGGGGCTGTGCTGCTGGGGAGACAGCTCAGTAGAAGGAAACCTCTGAACTCCTGAGCAAAAAAGCCAGGGTTTCCCCTAGTTCGGAGTCAGTAATCAAGTCAAACTCATTGGCACAGCTTTGAGACAGTTCTGTGGCAGCCTCTGAGAGGTGTCATGCAGAGGTCTAATTAGAGCGTTTGCATGGTTTGTAGGGAAACAGGGGGGCCTGCGCCTTTCTGTGCTAAGATCTAAAATAAAGAAGCTGTTTCAAGCTCGTGGCTTGCCACGCCGGATCAGAATTCCAAGGAGGCCCTGTGTGTTTTGCTTCAGATCTGCACATTTCTTTTCAAAATACTACTCTGCAGTGGCTGATGCTGGTGGAGGTCTGACATGAAGGCAGCTGCACATGGATTTGGGTTGTGTGGGGCTGCTGTGGTGGGGCCATAGGGCAGCGGTGTGTGGCTTTGTTCCTGCAGGGAGCCCTCGTTAGCCGAGTTAGCTGGAACCAGTTCTCTGGAGTAGAGGTTTGGATGCAGAGCCGTGAGAGTTAGTGAGGCGATGTGTTGGGGAGTTCACTGCAGTGGTTTGTGTTAATGAGGAGGTGTAGGCTGTCAGGGCACTAGTGGTCTTTGGATTGGGGCTGGGTTGCAGCAGGAATGCTGGTTTGTTGAATGGGTGATACCAATTCATTCGTTTATCAATTACTTCTTGAGCATTTATTAAGGAAACCTTCAGGGGTTTCCTTAGTTCCTGTGGTTTGTTTGTTCAGACATTTGCTAGACACTGGGAAGACAACAGTGAACCAGATAGCCAGGGCCCTGGCCGAACCTAGCAGTGTGGAAGGGTAGGTCATTGGCTAGAATCATACACTTTCTGGTTACTCAGTTTGCTGCTGATCTGACTCAGCTCCTGAAAAAAAAAAAAAAGAGTCCTTTCTTTCCTGTCTTGCAGAATTTGCCTACATGAGCCCTTTCTGAGCTCCGAGCATTGTAGTGACGTGCTTTTGTTTCTCCTTCTAATTTCTCAGTCATTAAATGAATTATCCAGCCCAATGTTCTGAAATGTCACCAGGGTCACCTGAGTCAGGAGGAGCTGGAAGTTCCCATCAAATATTTACTACCTCCCTCTGGAAGCTCTTGCCTCTCAGAGCTGCGGGCTTTCACTTTAAAGCCCAGCACATTCCGTTTGGGCTTCCATCTGACACCTCCCAGTCATCTACGTGAGCCACAACAACAAACCCAGGCTGGGACTTTTATGTCAGAGCCTCCAGTCTCCTGTGACAGAGAGGAATTAATCTTTTCTTCCCTTTTCTCTGCATTGAGATTTCGGTTCTTAGAGGTAGGGTCAGAACCAAGAGAAGGCAGATGGGGTTCTGAATACAGAAACTTTTAGTTAAGATCTGCTTAGGACAAAATACAGCCTGGGGGAAGTATAATTTTCATGTCTTCCCAAGTTTGATTTGTTTTTAACTTAACTGAATTGCTTAACCTCATTAAGGCTATTTCTTTTTTAAGAAATATTTTTTATAATAGAGACAGGGTCACACTATTTTGCCCGGGCAGTCTGGAACTCCTGGGCTCAGGTGACCCACCTGTCTCAGCCTCCCAAAGTGCTGGGATGACAGGCATGAGCCACCATGTCTGGCTGAGTCTATTTCTTTACCTGCAACGTAGGGATCATCAGGGTGCCTGGGAGATTAAATGAAATATGGAGAGATAGAGAGAGCTTGGCTCAGGCCTGGCACGGAGCCCTTGCTAAGTCTATCAGTGTTAGTTATTATTCTTGTTGTTGTTATTGTTGATTAACTACCAAGGCCTTCCTCCTTTTCATTTGTCATAACCTCAGAGAGCCAGGGTTCAGAGTGACACTGAAGGCATCAAGATGAATTCCTACCTTAAAGGAAACAGGGATGAAAACTCTCCCAGTGATCTCATAGAGTATCCTTATTGCATATGCATGGGGACTGCATGGTTTTGAGGCTAAGGCATGGAATGGTGGCTTGGGAGATAGCAGAGATGCAAGTTCTAATCCTGGCTCTGTCACTTTCAATCTCTATGACCTTGGGCATGTTATTTTCTCTCTCTGGTCTTGGTTTCTTCATCCAGGAATGAGATTGACAAAAACTGCTTTGCAGTTATTAGGAGGCTTACACAAGATTAAGGATATCAAATGCCTGACTCATAGTGGGTGCTGGATAAAGGGCAGCTTCCATTAATGTTATTGCTGTTATTAATAGGGTAATTGAATGAGGGCCTGTGTAAGGTACTTTGAAAGCTGATTCTGAGCCAGGTGAGGATGGCTATTAAGGGAAGGAGCTGAATGTCAAAGGATCTTCCCTACTCCCTCTTTGTGACCAGCTAAGGACATGCCACCCAGCTGCCTAGAGAAGATGTGATGTCAGAAATTAACTCAGCAGAGGCATGATGACATGGGGCTTTGGGTCTTGGAAGACTATTTTAAGAAACAGGCTTTCTGCTCCTTACCCTGAGCTTGAGAAGAAACATGCCTTGTGGAGGAGGCAAATGTGGATAAAACCCACAGCTTTGTCCCATGTTTTCCATTTTTCCAGCTGTAGAAACATGTCTCCTAATACAGATAAACTATCCTTGTTCCCACGCTGCTTTGCACATAGCAGGATCACAGTATTTAATGAACGAATGAATGAATGAATGAGAGAATGAATGGTATCACCAGCCTCTGGACTTCGGAGGCTTCCTTAGTTCCTGTGGTTTGTTTGTTTGTTTATTTTGAGACACAGTCTCACTGTGTCACTCCAGGCTGGAGTGCAGTGGTGTGATCTTGGCTCACTGCAACCTCCATTTCCAAGATTAAAGCCATTCATGTGCTTCAACCTCTGGAATAGCTGGAATTACAGGTGCCTGCTACCACACCTGGCTAATTTTTGTATTTTTAATAGAGATGGGGTTTCACCATGTTGGCCAGGCTGGTCTTGAACTCCTGACCTCAAGTGATCCACCCGCCTCAACCTCCCAAAGTGCTGGGATAAGAGGCGTGAGCTAACGTGCCTGGCCAGTTCCTGTGGTTTAGATGGGGAGAGAGGCCAATGGTGGTTTTGTTCATGGGTTTAATTGCACTAAGCCTATGTTCCTAAGATAGGGCTGTGTCTATTCCTCACTCCTGCGCCAGTCACGTGTCTCCCTCCTTCTCTCTGAGACCGGTTGGAGCCTCTGTAGCCTTTCTCTGGGTCCTGGGGGGAGGCAAAGTGAAGGTCAGCTTGTGGTTAGCATCAGTCACAGGTGATAGGAGTGGCTTGGAGTTAGTTCAGTGAGAGTCCTCCAGGAGGTGGACCTTTGCCTCCAGCTGTTTTTGAGAGGCAACAATTGCACTTGAGGCCTCAGTCTAGAGCCCACTGAACAGTGGACAAAGTACCTTCTTATCTTCACAGCTACCTGTGAAGGTTAGCATCATCAACCCCCACCCCGCCCCCACCACCACAATTTTAGAAATGAGGAAGGGTTGGCTGGGCGCGGTGGCTCACACCTGTAATCTCAGCACTTTGGGAGGCCGAGGCGGGTGGATCACTTGAGGTCAGGAGTTTGAGACTAGCCTGGCCAACACAGTGAGACCTGTCTCTACTAAAAATACAAAAATTAGCTGGGTGTGGTGGTGGGCGCCTGTAACCCCAGCTACTTGGGAGGCTGAGGCATGAGAATTGCTTGAACCCAGGAGGTGGAGTTTGCAGTGAGCTGAGATTGTGCCTCTGTACTCCAGCCTGGGTGACAGAGGAAGACTGTGTGGAAAAAAAAAAAAAGAAATGAGGAAGGCTGAAGAGAGAGGAAGTGACTTGTCCAAAGGCCATATAGTAAGTACATGGCAGGGCCAGGTGTAGTGGCTCACATCTGTAATTGTAGCACTTTGGGAGGCCAAGTCAGGAGGATCACTTGAGCCCAAGAGCTTGAGGCTGCAGTGAACTACGATTGCACCACTGTACTCTAGCCACAGTGACAGAGTGAGACCCTGTCTCTAAAAATAAGTCAATAAGTAGGTGGCAGGACTGTGCTGAGGACTGTGGTCTGCTTGGCTCCCAAAATACCTGCCTGCTCCGTATGTGCCATGCTGCTTTGGTGGGAAGTCATATAAGTGTGTTCCCTGTTCCTCAGAAGCATCCGCAAAGCACCTCTCATGTTACAGTCCAGCTTTCCCTGAGTGTCTTGGTACCGGGCTCTCATCCAAGTTCAAATGCTGGTGATAGAACTGACCAGGGCCAAAGGCCAGCCTCCCTTCTAATCAGGAATAATCAGCAATGAGTTTATCCTTCTCATCCCTCTGATCCTATTATTCCATTCTAGCACTCAAAGTAGGGCTTCCGGAGGCCCAAAGGCTGCTGCCACAGTGGATAGAGATGTGAGGTGGGGGCATACAACATGCTTCACTCCCTATAGGAAGCCCCACCATTCAGCTTTTGTGTTTTTTGTTTTGTTTTGTTTTTAAGAGACAAGGTCTTGCTCTGTCACCCAGGCTGGAGTGCAGGGTACAATCATAGCTCACTGCAGCCTCAAACTCCTGGGCTCAAGTGATCCTCCTGCCCCAGCTTCCTGAGTATCTATGACTAGGGGCACAGCCACCATGGCTAATTTTAAAATTTTTAATAGAGATGGGATCTTGCTATGTTGCCCAGGCTGGTCTTGAACTCCTGGCCTCAAATGATCCTCCCACCTCAGCCTCTCGAAGTGCTGGGATTACAGGCACAAGCTGCCATACCCAGCTGTTCAGCCCTTTTAAAATTTCCTACTGAAGGCTGAGCCATCTGTCCCTCCTGTCCACCTGCCCAGCTCAAGTTAGCTTAAGTAAGCTTTAAAGCACATAGAAATCCCTGGATTCCTTGCTATCCTCAAACCTCAAGCTAGTATCAGCTCCTGCACCTGCCTCCAAAGCAGGATGGGGTTTCTTCAAAGTGTGTGATTTTTTCATAGGGGCATGGTTTTGCCAGCTCCTGTCTCCTGTTTGCAAGGACAGAGGCAAATCCCCAGGTCGACAAGTGGGTGCTATGCCCGAACTGGCCTGCAGGGGGCAGGAACCACCAGATTTGACTGAGTTGATGCCCTGCTGAACAAATGGATGCCACACTTGGTCTTTTAAAACCAATGCTGGGCAGGGGAAGAGGGTGCGTTCTAGATGCTTGGCACAGTGCCAAGCCCTTTGCATGTATTATCTCATTAGCTCCTCACAAGAGCCCTGTGGGAGGTGCTATTAGAATCCCTATTTTATAAATGAAGAAACTGAAGCCGAGAAAAATCAACATGTACTCCAGGCCACTCGGTTACTAAGCAGCAGACAAGACTTTTTTTTTTTTTTTAAATAGGGACGAGGTCTCACTATGTTGTCCAGGCTGGTCTTGAACTCCTGGGCTTAATGATCTTCCCGCCTTGGCCTCCAAGGATTACAGGTGTGAGCCACCATGCCTGGCTGGAGTGCAATGACGTGATCTTGGCTCACTGCAATCTCCGCCTCCCGGGTTCAAGGGATTCTCCTGCCTCAGCCTCCCAAGTAACGGGGACTGCAGGCACCTGCCACCATGCCCAGCTAACTTTTTTTTTTTTTTTTTTAGTAGAGATGAGGTTTCACCATGTTGGCCAGGCTGGCCTCAAACTCCTGACTTCAGGTGATCCACCTGCCTATGCCTCCCAAAGTTCTGGGATTACAGGTGTGAGCCACCATGCCCGCCCCAAGCTCTTAGCCTCTACATCAGTGCTCCCCAACACCGGCTGCAGGTTAGAATTACCTGGGAGTACTAAGCAACACCAATGTCCAGTGCCCGTCAAAGACAGAATTAAGTCAGAATTTCTGGGGAAGCTCCCCAGTCATGCCAGTCTACAGCCAGCATTGAGAATCTCTGCTTTACACTGTGCTGTTTTGGCCTTTATATATATCCACCCATTCACACCTGGACCTTAACCTGAGCTTCCCTCTGGGGTCCCCAGTGAGCACTATTGTTTCAAAGGAGCCTACATATGGTCTATTCTCTAGATTTTGCCTGCAAGTCTTTCCTGATCCCCTAGACTCAGACAGGTTCCCCTCATTCACGTTCTCAGAGTTTTGTTTACATTTATCTGAAATGTAATCAGATAACCGTGTCCCAGCTCTAATATCTCCTGCCCACCTGCTAGAACATAAGCGTCCTGAAATCAGGAACTGCGTTTCTCTTATCCCCCCACAACGTTCCCAGAGCCAAGCACGGCACCTGACATTTCTCCATTGGACAAGTGATACTTCTTTCTTCCATGTAAATAATTACTGATCCAGTAGCTATTCGGTGTCTCACACTTTCCCATGTATGCTATATAAGCAAGCTAGGGAAGGCCCCATTTTCCAGTGGAGGAAACTGAAGTTCAGGAATGGGAGGCAGCCACCACCCAGACAGAAGCTGGCAGTGCTGGGCGCCGGGGCTCCCGCCTGGAATCCCAGCACTTCGGGAGGCCAAGGCAGGTGGATCACCTGAGGTCAGGAGTTCAAGAGCAGACTGTCCAACGTGGCAAAACCCCGTCTCTACTATAAATACAAAAATTAACCAGGCATGATGGTGTGTGCCTGTAATCCCAGCTACTCAGGAGGCTGAGCCAGAAGAATCGCTTGAACCCAGGAGGCAGAGGTTGCAGTGAACCGAGATTGCGGCACTGCACTCCAGCCTGGGCAACAGAGCAAGACACTGTTATAAAAAAAAAAAAAAAAAAAAAAAAAAAAGATAAGCTGGCAGAGCTAGACTCAATCCTAGTCCTCCCTGTCCTTCCCATTCATCGGAGTCTGCTGACCCCTGCTTGGGTCTGCTTCCTTCATGCTGTTTCCAGGAGACACGCATCATCACCCTCTTTTCTGTTCTTTAGTCATCAATACCCGCTCCCCAGTCTCCTCCTCCTCCATCTCTCCCTCCAGAGGTTTGGCCCAAACAAGGCTGCTGAGTAACTCCCCTGATTAAACCATTGCATGGTTCTCAGCAGCAGCACTGGGGAGGTCAAGGAGTTATCCAGGGACCTCCTTCCCAGCTCCCTAGGAGTGAGCACCCTCCGGGCAGCGCCCCCACCCATCTTCCTAACAGGAGTTCTGAGCAGCCACCCCACACGGGACAAAAGTTCCTGGGAAAGGAGGTTCTCCGGGCTGAAAACTGAGCTAGCGTGCAAGAATCGTCTGCATCGGGGGCTTGGGAGGAGTTCGGCTTCCAGTCTATCTCTGGTGCCCCCTGCTGGAGAAAGATGGGCGCAGGAAACAGGGATACTTGCACTCGGGGAATCTGGCTGGGGCTGTAGGTCTCAAACAGGACATCTGAGGAGTGAGATGAATTCATATCAAAACCCACCCTGGAGGGACGAGGAAGAGCCAGTCACCTAAAAGGCTCCAGCTGTGGGACCTCGAAGAGCGCTTCGTAAAGGGCTTCTTCTCTGCTCGGCACCCCAAGGAAGCTGGGGAGAGGTCTTTGCTCTGGATGAGGCAGGGGGCGAGAAGGAGGAGGTTCAGAGACCTTTTGTTCATGCCCTCTCTGCCTGCGCTGCCTCCGTCATGCTCCCCTCGGGGCCATCTCCTGGTTTCCTTTGGGTCGGAGATACTGCACACAGAGCAGAAGGATCTGATCTGACTGTTGGCTCATCTGCACTGCCGGCCCCCGAGCCTCGTCCCATTTCAGTGACAAGGCAAGTGTGAAAAATGGAGCATGATGGAGACGTCACCAGACCTCCCAGGCTCCCGACTGGAGCCGCAGCTCTCAATGCAGCTGGAATTGCCAGGGGCAGTGAGTGCTTGTCCAGCTTACTGCTCTTTGGAAGGGGCATTCATCTCCCTGAGTGCTTGTGTGTGCATGCATGTGTGTGTGTGTGTTTGTGCGCATGTGTGTGTGTGCATGCACGTGTGTGTGTATGTGCGCATACAAGGCTGTGAGCTGTGCGGCAGGCACCCTGGCTTCGGGGACCCAAACTAGCCAGCTTCCCTTTCTGGGCCTGCTGGCCTAATTCCCAGCCGCAGCTGCCATTCTGGGCCCCCCTCCCTGAGGCCATCTCCCTGCAGATTTGGCAGCGGGGAAAGGAGGGGCCGAGAGAAGGGAAGAGAACCAGAGAGAGGACTGAGCGCTACTCTGATGTAGATGATCCGGCAGCCTTCTCCAGCTTGGCTGCCCTCTGCCATCAGGGCTCCAGGTGATTTTCCCTGTGCCCTGCACTCTCCCCTTCTGCTTTCATCTCCTTAAGAAAGTGCCCAGAGAGTTAAACCCACACACAAACACACACAATCCACCCAAAAAAAAAAAAAATTCAGAGAGCAAGAGCAGGCAGACGAGTGAGAGAGCACGCGCGCAAGAGAGGGCTCACATCCGTCCTGGAGGAAGAACGGCACAGTCGGAGGGAGGCTGGGGTTGGCAGAGACTGGGACAGAAGTCCCTCAGCCCCCCAGGAGCCTCCTTCATGGACCCGGGGATCCCAAGAGGGGCTGCCTCAACTTAGGATGGGCAACTGTGTCAAGTCTCCACTGAGAAATCTCTCAAGGAAGGTATGTTTCTGGAGTTTCCAAGCTCTGGGGCTGGGGATTGGGGGTATCTTACCATCTGTCCCAGAGGTTGGGGACAGAAAGGGTGGCTGGAGCTTGCTACCCTTCCCAGGGGTTCTGTCCAGGGCTGCCTCCCTGCTCCTACCCCGGACACCCTCCTACTGCCGTTTTCTGTGTCCAGGCTTTGGGCATGGGGGTGAGGGTGCAACTGTGTTTGGGAATTTGCACAAGGCTTGGGAAAGAAACTGTGTAACTTTGGGGTTTCTGGGGTGTAAAATGAAAAGGGTGGAACCTTAAGATGTCAGTGAACTTGACTGGCACCTTAGTCATTCGAGGGACTGGCCAAGTTCCTTAAAACCGGCAGAATCTGAAGACCCTTCCCAGCAGCAAGGCCAGGGACTCATTCATATCCTTTGAGGGTCTGTGAGCCTCTCTGATGACCTCTAAGCCTTCAGAATTGTGGATTTTGAAGTAGATCTCATTGCTACTGAAAGGACCCAAACAGAGTATATCCCCTTCTGCCCCAATGATTCTTGAGTTAAGTCAGAGTATCTCAAATAGGACCTGAGTGGTTTCAGGGCCCAGGAGTTTTTCCACTAAGAAGTAGGCCGCCTGGGCGATGTGTTGAGCAGGGGTTGTGTATAAGTCACTTTCTGTAGTGGCTTTATCGCTCATACACTTGGAATGTTTTTTTTTCCAAAAATTCCTTTTAGAAAGAAAATGATCATCTCTAAAGCATCTTTCCTGCAAGGCTGGTTTTGCACCTATAGGGTTTTGGGTTAGGTGGGCTTTGCCTATTTTTCTAGCCCTCTGTAGCCAGGCCATAGAAGAGACTCAGATATTATTTAAAGGAAGAGGGAATGATGGAGTGGTTTTCCTCCAATTCTTCCATTTTCCAGAAAAGGAACTTCATTGACATTCAGAGGGGAGGGGTTAAGTGACTTACCTGTGGCCTCAGGCGAGCTGTTGGCGTCTCTATCCCCAACCCCATCCTATCTCGGTCAGTTTAACAGCCTCTCAATTTAGGACATTTCGGGCTTTTCTGCTTGTTGCCTTCCTCATTCGGCTAAGCTGCTCACATCAAATTCCTTCTCATCTTTGCTGCTCTTTGGATCCTTCCAAGGGTTTGTTGTTTCTTCCGTGCACACCTCCCCCATAATCTGGTATCTTCTTAGGGGAGTCTTCTGCATCGGAAGTGGCCTCCGCGCTGTTCCAGAGAAGCAGAAAGTGATCTGAATTAGCCCTTGTAATAGGTTCCATCCAGAGCCTGAGGAAGTGAACTTAAGAACAAGAATCATCCTTCTGTCCCCCCCATCCTCCCTTACACAACAACGTGCTTAAGAGTCAGACTACACAGGCCTCCTCTTTCTGGTCATGTGACCTTAGACAAATTACTTAACCTCTCTGTTCCTCGATTCCCTTGTCCATCCATCAGTTGGGCATACTAATATCCACCTCTTAACGTGATTCTGAAAATGAAATAAAGTTCTGTGCACAGTGGCTGGTCTATAATAGTCAATAAATGTTAGTATTCTTGTCATCATAATCATAATTGTTCCACTCTGGGTTTTAGAGAAGAGGGATGGAGGAGTAACAGGAAACAGGAGAGATTTTCAGTCTATAGAGTAAAAGAGAAAAAAAACTTACTGCATTCAGTTTCATGTTTCTATCATATTCTTAATAATTGCTTTTTTTTTCTAAATATCTACAACATACCTAATGCCTGTTATCTCATTTTCTCTTTTCTACTACATAGTCATTTTGGCTATTTTATAGAGAAAGAAGCTGGACTCAGAGATAGAGCCTTCCTAAGGTTACACAGTCGATAGGAAGCAGAGCTGGGATTTAAACCCTAGTCTGTATAAAATCAGAGCTGGCATTTTATTTTTATGTTTTCCTCAACGAGAGGCTGCCTCTCTCTTTCCCCTGCTGTCAGAAATGTTATTCATAGATTTCTGGATCTGACCTTAGAAGTCATCTAGTCCAAATTCCCGCTCAATGCATCAGTCCCCTCCCCGCTCACCAGGCTCTCCCTCATTCAGCTTCTCCTTGAAGACCTTCATTCAGTGAGAGGGAGCTTTGACGTGCATACTCTTGGCCAGCTTGTGTTATTAGAAAGCTGTCAGGTCATGAGGCACGCTTGCCCCTCCTGTTGCTATGCCACACTTAGGAGACGTCACCTTGGTGCCAGGAGAAATTGTCTGTCCATGGGCCGCTGCCCACTTGGCTTCCTGAGCAGTATTTGGGGAACTGGAAATGGTGAGTGGCAGCCTGCACCAGGCTCAGAGCTGGGCAGGACCAGGCTGTCAGGTGCCATCATTGGCCAGAGATGAATTGCAGCCTCTGGGGTAACTTGGTGCCAGGCAGTATTATGATCAAGAGATGCAGTGGAAATTCCCCAGCCACCACTGCTCCATTCTTCATGGGAGCAGATTCCTCTCTATCCTTCTCATTTCTTTCCTGATTGGCAGATGCTCCCCCACTTCCTTTGCAGCCAGAAGTAAATGCCTTCTGGCACCCAATATCTCTTAAATTACATCACTACCACCACCATCATCATCGCCATCATTGCCATCACTATGGCAACGCTATTTATTCACCTCCTCTTGCCATGCCCTAGCCACCATGCAGAGCACTTTGTGTGTATAACTCATTTACTAGTCGCAGGAATCCTGTGACTAGTCATGATCGTCTCCCATGGTATGGAGAAGGAAACTGGAGCACAGGGAGGTGAAATGACCTGCCCAAGGTCACACAGCAAGCAAGTGGCAGAGCCAGAATTTGTCCCTAAGACTGTTTGAGCCCAAAGCCAGCAGACTAAACTGCCTCTTAAAGTTTTTTTTGTTTTGTTTTGTTTGTTTTGAGATGGAGACTCGCTCTGTCGCCCAAGCTGGAGTTCAGTGGTGCATCTTGGTTCATTGAAACCTCCGCCTCCTGGGTTCAGTGATTCTCCTGCCTCAGCCTCCCAAGTAGCTGGGATTATAGGCGCCCGCCACCACACCCAGCTAATTTTTGTATTTTTAGTAGAGATGGGGTTTCACCATGTTGGCAGGCTGGTCTTGAACTCCTAACTTTAGGTGATCCACCCACCTCGGCCTCCCAAAGTGCTGGGATGACAGGCGTGAGCCACCGCGCCCGGCCTGCCTCTCGGAGTTCTGTGCCACCTGCTGCCTCCCCACCTTCCTGGGTTATGCCATCTCTGAGCCAAGTGCAGAAGATTCAGCCAGAAACAAAAACGCTGACTCTCTGAAGACACCTCCTGAGACTGGTTCCTGGGTTCGGCCAGTCACTGTCATCTCAGGCATGCTTTGATCTACTCTCCCAGATGCGAAGGTCTCTTGTTCTGCCTTGCTCTAGTCTTGTCTCGCTCTAGTCTAGATCCCAGAAGTCTGAGTGAGTGAAGCCGAGGCTTTGAATCACAGCTGTTTGGGATATAAAACCGGGGTGGGGGGCCCTTGACCGGTCTGACATCCCTTAAGTTCTGGGATCACCTAAAATGGACATTTATGGCACTCATCGAACTTGGCCCTGGGACTGAATTCCTTCACCTCCAGCCTGAGAAGCTGCTTCCCCTTTGAGGAACCAGAATACTGCACCACCCTCTCTAGGCCTGGAAGGGGCTTAGGAAGATGGAAGGGAGTCTCGGTCTGTAGCCCCATAGGGCTTTGGGGAGAGGAAGCAGGAGAGGACATGGTGGGCAGGGGGTTGTTCTGCATCTCAGCCTGGAAGGACAGGCTGCCCCTAGGTTTTGGGGTGTTCTCCTAGGCAGGGCCTTCTTTGCCTTGGAGGAATCTGGCTGCAAGTAGAATGCAGTAGGATGGAAGGATAGGGTGCGCAGACCTGCAGTTCTGAGACACAGCCCTCAGGGTTTCAGCTCCTGTCGCTCCTTGGGAAGGTCTTACTCTAGCCAAATCCCCCCACATTGAAGGAAGGTATGCAGGTTCCAGGCTGAAGGCAGAGTGCAGGAGCTGGATTCTGGAGAGGCACTGGGCATCCCGGGAGGTCGGGGAGAACTGAATGTTGTGTCTGGATGCTGCTGTTGTCCTAAGGGGAAGGTCTGTGGGCAGTGCTGACTTTTTATAGCTGCATGGGAACCTTCAGGGCGGAGGACCGGCTGGTCAGGGCCTGGGAGCACAGCTATATTAGGTAAGCAGAGAAGGCCCCTGCCTTAGCCTCTAGAGGTCCGGCACTCTGGGACAGGCAGGGAGCCAGGGAAGGCGGGAGGGAGGAAAAGAACTGGTGGATGGTAGAGAGTATCTAGTCTTGAAATCACAAACTGGGTGGAATCCTACCTACAGCTGTGCCTCGTGTGGCCCACCTGGTGCTTTAAATCAGATCTGGTTACACCGGGCTGGAGTTAAGTAGTGCTACCTCTTCAGAGGGGGCACCATCTCAGGCTAGGTGCAGTGGCTCACGCCTGTAATCCCAGCACTTTGGGAGACTGAAGCAGGAGGATCACCTGAGGTCAGGAGTTTGAGACCAGCCTGGCCAACATGGTGAAACCCCATCTCTACTGAAAATACAAAAAAAAATTAGCCCATATGGTGACGGGTGCCTGTAAACCTAGCTACTCGGGAGGCTAAGGCAGGAGAATCACTTGAATCTGGGAGTCAGGTTGCAGTGAGCCGAGATCACACCACTGCACTCCAGCCTGGGTGACAGAGTGCACTAGCCACAAAAAAAAAAAAAAAAAAGGAGGGGGCACCGTTTCCACTTTGCCCCAGTACCCCCCTCTCACACCCTGCCTGCTTCATTTATGTCAGCAATGGTACCTGCGTGTGCAATCTCCGGTCTGGCAGACCAGCCGAGCCTGGTCTCCATGCTGCCAGCTCCGATTGCCCTCACAGCCTTCCAGCGGGGATCTGGCTGGGGTAGGGCAAGTCCGTTTGGGAGCTGGGAGGAATGACTTAGCCCTGGAGATTGATTGAACTGGGATGTTGGGAGCATTTTGGAAAAGGATGTTGTTTTACTAGGCTCTGAGTGAACACTTGCCATTGGTTAGAATAGAAGCCCCCCGCTGCTCCTGTCTCTTCATGCACATGGGTGTGTGAGTCTGTGCATATGTGTGTGCCTGTGTGTGTGTGTGTTTGTGCACTGTGCATGTGCCACACAGAGGGCATCACATTCAGCTCTCGCCGGAACCACCATTTCCGTCAAGGATTGGAGACTCCGTCTGTTGGAATGATTTGATGCCTGTGCACGCTCAGGGCTCTCTGAACTCCGCTCCTTGACTCTCAGGGTCCCCTCTTGCGGAAAGCCCCTCCCGGGACCAGGAGCCACGCTGGGCAGGGAGGTGACAACCTGCCTCTCTTTTGCATTTGCTTGGTGTTGGCTGAAGATGTGCCAGGAGGAACAGACCAGCTACATGGTGGTGCAGACGAGCGAGGAGGGGCTGGCAGCCGACACCGAGCTCCCAGGACCGCTCCTGATGTTGGCCCAGAACTGCGCAGTCATGCACAACCTGCTGGGCCCTGCCTGCATTTTCCTGCGCAAGGGCTTCGCTGAGAACAGGCAGCCTGTACGTAAGTTGGCCCAGTGGAGCCCGCTGAACTCGGCTTCACAGGGCGTGAGGAGGTGCTGGGAGGAAGAAGGAGTCTATACAGAGCTCACACCCCCAACTTGTGAATCTGATCCCCAAAGTTTTCCACTCATGGCTACAAAGTGCTGGTGAGTCCATATCCACCAGCAAAATAATAATAATAAAAATAATATCAGATACATTGTTATGAGCACTTACTAGGTGAGCCCTGTGCCTAGTGTGTTGGCGGACTGCCTTATTTAAGCCTCAGAGCAACTCTAAGAGATAGGTGCTTTTATCGTCCCCATTTTACAGCTGAGAAAACTGACTTGGGCTGGGCACAGTGGTTCACACCTGTAATCCCAGCACTTTGGGAGGCCGAGGTGGGTGGATCACTTGAGGTCAGGAGTTTGAGACCAGCCTGGCCAACATGGTGAAAGCCCATCTCTACTAAAATACAAAAATTAGCTGGGCGTGGTGGTGGGCGCCTGTAATCCCAACTACTTGGGAGGCTGAGGCAGGAGAATCGCTTGAACCCAGGAGGCAGAGGTTGCAGTGAGCCAAGATCGCGCCACTGCACTCCAGCCTGGGCAGCACAGTAAGACTCCATCAAAAAACAAAAGAAAGAAAGAAAAAAAGAAAGAGAAAGAAAACTGACTTGCAGAGGTCACATCCTCAAGGTAACAGCTTGGTGGTGGTAGAGGTAGGGTTCACACTTGGATAGTCGGACTCAAGAACCTCTTGTGCTCCTAATGACAACTCTGTATATGTGGCACTATCCGGTAGAACTTTCTACAATGATGGAAATATTCTAAATTCCATGCTGTCTGATACAGTAGCCACTAGCCACATGTGGCTATTGACCACTTGAAATGTGGCTAGTGCAACTAAGGAACTGAATTATGGATTTTATGTTATTCTTACTCAAATTTACATAGCCACATGTGGCTAGCGGCTACTGAATTGGCCAGCTTTCTACAAGTAGCTAAATAGTTCAAAGAGAGGAGAGGACTAATGAGGATGTTGTAGAGGTAAATATTTGTAGGTTGCATTTATTGAATGCCACGTGCTAAACATTTTAATAGTTTGTCTCACTGAATGCACACTAAGGCCCTGTGAGGTGGGAAATGGTATTAACCCATTTTACAGATGTGGAGACTGTGGCTCAAACCACAGAGTGACCTGCCTGAGGAAGCAGATCTGAGCTTCATACTCAGGTCTGTCTGCCTCTAGGGCCCAAGTGCGTCTCCCCAACCACATGAATTGGGGAGAAAGGCATGTTCCTGCACCGCATTCCCACCTGACCCTGAGTTGCTGCACGTGATCTTCCTGGCACATTAGTGGGCATCCCTGGCTCTACTCCAGGGCAGAGAACACACATCGCTACTGCTGTGCATGGGGAGTGTGATCCGAGGACCAGCCGTCAGTGCTCAGCAGACCAGCTCTGGTGGCGGGCACACCCTGTGAAGGGGCACCCGGCTTTGCTGCCCCCTGAGCTCTGGGTGTACAGGAGGAACGGAAGGGGCTGCGATGGAGTCAGGAATGCCTGTTCCTCCTGAGTCCTGCAGAACTGGGCCCTGGAGAAGTGGGAGGCTGCTTAAGGCCTGATGCATGGGGTCCTAGGGAGTGTGCTCTGCACATATGTGTACACACGTGCTTACTTGCTCGCTTTCACTGACTGCTGGGATGACCCGTTGCACAAAACATCCTTTTTGGTTACCCAAGAACGTCTAGGACCACATGGGTTTGTGTTGGAATGGCTGTGACCTACCCTTGAGCCAGGCACCATGACCAGCTTTTTGTTTGTTTGTTTGTTTTTGAGACAGAGTCTGACCCTCTTGTCCAGGCTGAAGTGCAGTGGTACAATCTTGGCTCACTGCAATCTCTGCCTCCCAGGCTCAAGTGATTCTCCTGCCTCAGCCTCCTGAGTAGCTGGGACAACAGGCGTGCACCACCGTGCCTGGCTAACTAAAACAGGTGGTTTTTTTTGGTAGATATGAGGTCTCACTATATTGCCCAGGCTGGTCTCGAACTCCTGGCTTCAAGTGATCCTCTTGCCTTGGCCTCGCAAAGTGCTAGGATTACAGGCGTGGGCCACCGTGCCTGGCCCATGGCGAACTTTATAGGCGAACGTCCATGCAGTCATCTTGAAGACACGCCTCCCTTCGGGTGACTCCTGGCAGAGCTGGGAGCTTGCAGCCTGCTCCCTCCAAGCTCACACACACTCTCAACGCTGTCCTGCCACACAGAGCCACCTCTGAGCTCTTGGTCCTATGCACCTGGTTGTCCCATGAGATGTGACTCAGCACCCCTTCCCTTTCTAGATGATCTGCAGGTTTTCTGGTGTTGTCTTTTGTCCTGGGGCCAGTTTGGAGTGACTGTCTCCACCCACCCTGGCCCCGTTGGCTGGAACGGCCTGCATGCACAGTGGAGGTGCCACACGCTCACTATGGCATGCCCGCATGTCTGTGTTCACGAGAGGTATGCCCATAGCTGTGTGAGCCTCTTCAGGATGGGCACACCTGCCTGGTGTTCTCCCTGCCCAAAGGCAGAGAGCTGCAACACGGGGGAGGCTGGACACTGAAGGCCACTTTTAGAGTGTACTAACCAGGTCCAGCTGGGCACCTGTACCCATTTCATGCCTGTCTGTCTCCCTCCTGGGCAGGCCTGGGACAACTGGCACCTCACCAACCTGAGCTTCCTCCAGGCCTGCGCCTTGGAGACGTCTCTGCCATCTGTTCTGACGCCTGGATTCGGGGTTGCCTTGATTGCCCAGGAGACCTGGGCACTACTTGAGGTTGGAGACATGTGCTTTTTGGACCCTGGCTGCAGCCAGAAGCACTGGTGGCCCCCGGGGTCCTATATGGTGTCCTGTGACAGGGCAATGTATAGGGATGGGGCTCAAATTGGAGAAGGTGGAGCAGTGCCTGGGAAGCAGGCACAGCCCCATTCTGCTGCCATGTCTCCTCCTGACTCCTCCCTGTCCTCCTACCCCTACTTCAGGACGGCCCTGCCTTCTCTCCCGTCCGCGCGCCCCACCTGTTGTCTTGCAGCCTCTCTCGCCCTGCCCCTCCTGTTTCACTGGGTGGTGCTCTCTTCTCCCTGTTGTGGCCTCCCTGGACCCTGTTTTATTTGCAGGTTTTTGCCACCAGACCAGCTCTGTTCCCTGACTCATTCTTTTTGTTTGTTTTTTTTTGAGACAGGGTCTCACTCTGTTGCCCAGGGTGACAGAGTGCCATGGTACCATCACAGCTCACTACAGCCTCAAACTCCTGCTCATCCATTCTTGTATCTGGAACAAGGGGCTGGAGGCGCAGAGGTTCTGTGCCCAGGCTGGTGGGGCTGGTGACTCTTTGGGAATCTCTTGTTAGCGGTCCAGGAGCTTCCATGTCTAAGCGAGATGTGGGGCTTTCTTTTCCCCTCAAGGATCCGATCCAGGCACACTTCTGCTGCATCCTCGTCACCTCCTACCCAGTGCCTGCTGCCACTTGGATGGCCCCCAGGTTAGATATTTTGTGACTTCCAGATCCCTTGTCGCGGCTAATAGGACATGTTCTTTTGTTTCAGGATAGATCACTGCGACCAGAGGAAATCGAAGGTAAAACTTGGCCCCTTGGGGGAAAGGACTGCCTAACCCTCCATGAAGGTGTGGGAAGGGAGGTTGATGGGAAGAGAGGCCCCTGGGAATGGGGCCTGATGCAACACGGGCTATCTTCTGTGAAACCAGCTGCTGAAGGTGTGCACAAAAGGCAAGAGAAATACCCCAGCATCCTGGGAAGCTCCTGGGCCCCTCTTTCCACACTGGTGGGCCTTTGGGCTGCCTTTGCCCACAGAGGATCTGCAGGTCCTACCCTCAATGACATCCACCTTTGCTCACTTCCCCAGAGCTCCGAGAGGCCTTCAGAGAATTCGACAAGGACAAGGATGGCTACATCAACTGCCGGGACCTGGGCAACTGCATGCGTACCATGGGCTACATGCCCACTGAGATGGAGCTCATCGAACTGTCCCAGCAGATCAACATGAACCGTGAGTCCCTCTACCAGGCACCTGTGTCCCTTCCGGTCCTCACCCTTGCTGTCCTCTGCAGTCAGACAGGACTGGCTTCAAATTCTGCATCCACCTCTTTCCAGCTCTGTGATCTGGGGCCAACCACTTACCCTCTCTGAGCCTCAGTTTCCTCACCTGTAAAATGAGGGCCGAACTGGAGGAGTGGAGCCCAGAAAGTAGATTAGGGAATATCTGTAAAACAGCCCAATAACTGGCTCACAAGAAGAACTGAACAGAGGGCTCCTGTTATTATTAAGTGTTTCTCTGTCTGATGAGCAGTTCAAGGAGGGGTTGCCCATTCTGTCAGTTGTCTACTTGGAGACAGGGAATGGGTATTATCGGGGATGACCTAGCCCTTTCCTCTTTTTCCAGTGGGTGGCCACGTAGATTTTGATGACTTCGTGGAGCTAATGGGGCCTAAACTCCTGGCAGAGACAGCAGATATGATTGGTGTAAAGGAACTGCGAGATGCTTTCCGAGAGGTAACGGGCAGAGGCAGGCAGGCATGGGGGCAGCTATTGGAATCCTATCTGCAGGGTAAATACTTCAAAAGAAGCCTGAGCCTCAAGTCCCAGATCAGGGGAGGGAGCTTGGGCAGAGAAAGGTCTCTGGTAAAGGGGGGAAATGACACTGGAGAAGGAGCTCAACTTTGGGACCTGATGCTGCCAATCGCCCTGTTGGGGCGACCTCTCCTTCCTTCCTGCCTTCTCTAGTTTGACACCAATGGTGATGGGGAAATAAGTACCAGTGAGCTGCGAGAGGCTATGAGGAAGCTCCTGGGCCATCAGGTGGGACACCGAGACATAGAGGAAATTATCCGAGATGTGGACCTCAATGGGGATGGACGAGTGGACTTTGAAGGTAGGTGGGGCTTGAAAGTGGGAGAGAAGTAAGCCAGCAGTGGCCATCCATGGAGCCCTCCAATTGTGTATCCATCATGTAACCTATCAATCCACCCTAACTTTCCAACCCCCAGCCCTTTCATCCTCCTATCCCTCCACCCATGCCCCCCTCTAATCCACCTCCCATTCCTTCCCTATGCATCTCTTCATGCATCTATCCATCCATCCATCTATCCATCCTCTACCTTTCCATTCATCTGTCCATTTATCCATCCATTCATCTACCTATCTATCCATCTGTCCATCATCCATCCATCCATTTATCTACACGTCCAGTTGTATCCATCCATCCATTCAATGTACGCTATCTATCTGCCATCATCTCATCCATCCATTTACCATCATGCCATCCATTCATCCATCCCATCCATCCATTCCGCCGTCCATTTCCATCATCCATCCATCCCATTTGTCTACATATCTATTCCATTGGCTACATATTATCCCATCTGTCCATCCATCCATCCATCCATGCCACCATCCATCCATCAACCTATCCATCATGCTGCATTCCATCCATCCTACCTAGTTCATCTATCTGTCCATCTTCCATATCTGTCTTGCTGTCTCATCCATCTTTTCTTTTCCTTTTTTTTGAGACAGAGTCTTGCCTGTCACGAGGCCTGGAGTGCATGGCACCATCTTGGCACTGTAACCTCTGCCTCCCAGGTTAAGCGATCTCTGCCTCAGCCTCCCAAGTAGCTGACTACAGTGCCACAGGCGGGTTTACGCCTCCATGCCCAGCTAATTAAAAAATTTTTTTTTTTGTAGTTTAGAGAGCGGGGTTTCACCATGTTGCCCCAGGCGGGTCTCGAACTGCGAGCTCAGTGCAATTCACCCCTCTCGGCCTCCCAAATTAGATTATAGCATGACCACCGTGCCCCAGCCCCTATCCTCCATCTTTTCATGCCGTTTATCTCCTTATCTGTCCAGAGCCTAGTTTATCCATTCCTCCATCTCTAACAATCATTCCTATAGCTCATTTAATCTCATGCATTTACTGTCCATTCATGCATCTATTATTCTCTCTACATTCATCCAGACTCTATCCACGTATTGTCATCTACGCATATCGATCCTCCTCTACGCGTTCTACTTCAACTTCCATTCACACATTCACATCTCTGTTGGTCATGTATATACTTCTACCCATACTTACATTGATCTATGCATCTATCGTTCTGTCATTTCCCATCATATCCAGCTACTCATCCATTCACCCATCCCTATGTCCATCTGCACCCATCCTTCTCTGTCCATTTATCTGTCTATGCATGAGTATGCATCCATCCACAGTAGGTGTTTTCTGAACATTATGTTCCTCAACTTGACACTCAGGCTCCCTAAGATCTGACCACAGCTCACCTCCCCAGACCAATTCACAATCCTTCATTCGCACTCCACCAAAATACCTGTGACCAGTGAACCTGCTAGGGTCTCTCTTGAATACTCTGATTTTTTTTGCCAGGAGGGTTTTTTTTTTTTTTTTTTTAGAGAAAGTCTCACTCTGTTGCCCAGGCTGGAATGCGGTGGCAGGATCTTGGCTCACTCACTGCAAACTGCATCTCCCAGATTCAAGCGATTCTCCTGCCTCAGCCTCCCAAGTAACTGGGATTACAGGCTCCCACCACCATGCCCAGCTAATTTTTGTATTTTTAGTTGAGACAGGGTGTCACCGTGTTGACCAGGCTAGTCTTGAACTCCTGACCTCAAGTGATCCACCCGCCTCAGCCTCCCAAAGTGCTGGGATTACAGGCATGAGCCACCGTGCCCGGCCACCAGGAGGGCTTTTATCGTGTTCTTTACCTGGGCTAAGTTCTGTTAGCCCAAGGGACATTCTTCATGACCCGACAGTGGGACTCCTTCCTCTAGCACCTTCCCTGGTTCCTCAAACTGAACTTCCTCTTTTCTGGGTTTTCACAGCACTTCAGACTCACCTGTTCTTCACACTGACCCCTAACTGCTGGTTAGAGTTGTCTTCCCAATTGACTCTGAACTTTGAAAGAAGAACCCTATTTTTTAAATATCTGCATTTCCTGCGTAACACAGCTAGTGTTCAGTAAAAGGTTATTTATTTATTTATTTATTTATTATTTTAAGACAGGGTCTTGCTCTGTCACCCAGGCTGGAGTGCAATGGCGTCATCGCGGCTCACTGCAATCTCTGCCTCCCGGGTTCAAGTGATTTTGTGCCTCAGCCTCCCGAGTAGCTGGGACTATAGGTGTGCGCCACCACGCCCGGATAATTTTTTGTATTTTTAGTAGAGACAGGGTTTCACCTTGTTGGCCAGGCTGGTCTCGAACTCCTGGCCTCAAGTGATCCACCCGCCTTGGCCTCCCAAAGTGCTGGGATTACAGGCATGAGGCACAGCGCCCAGCCTCAAAGGCTTTCTTGTTAAAGAATCAATAATAATCATAATAGTTATCATTTACTGTACACTTATGTGCAGTCATTGTACTAAGTAGCTTTACACATATTATTACATTTAATTATCACAGTGACCCTATGGGTTGCATTATTATAACCTCGTGTTAGAGATGAGGAAACTGAGGCTCAGAGAAGTAATAGAACTAGCTCAAGATTGCCCGCCTATTAAGAGGCAGAGCTGGGGCACAGCCCCAGGCCTGAAATCACAGCAGAATGCAATCTTGTGCATGACACCATGCGAGGCACTAGGGGATACAGGGAAAGGGTAAAATGTTGACTCTGCGCACCAGGAACTTGCATGCTGAGCAGAAAGACAAGATAAGCATGTGCCAGAGATTGTGAGTGTCCAGCACACAAAGGTTGGGAGGTTTTCTCTCAGGAGCAGTCAGCCTTCAAGGCCGGGGAGCGTGGATAGTTGGATAGAAGGCTTTATTGTCACCAGATCCGAAAATCTCAGGTCTCCCTGTATCCAGGTAGTGCCCACCACAGATGATAGCCTTGCTCTTGAAAGCCTGGCATCCCCCATTCATCCTACGAAGATGCATTGTAAATCTGCTGTGTGCTAAGATCTAGTCTCTGCCTCGAAGAACCCAAGCCCAGCAAGAAAACCAGAGAAAACAATAGCGTAATCCATGTGTGCTGGGGGAAACATAGGCGGCTGCGATAGACGGGGCACCTGTGCCAGGCTGCAGAGAGGGGTTAGGGAAGACTTCCTGGAGGAGGTTATAAGCAATCAGAGCCCCCCAAAATGAGAAGAGCCATCAGGTGAGAGGGAAGGGCAGGTATTTACCCAAATGAGTTGAAAACCTATGTCCACACAAGTCTGTACATAGATGCTTACAGCAGCTTTATTCATAATTGTCCCAACTTGGAAATAACCAAGGTGTCCTTTCAGTAAGTGACGGATAAATAAACTGTGGTACATCCAGACAATGGGATATTGCTCAGTGCTAAAAAGAGATGAGCTAGGCCGGGTGCGGTGGCTCACGCCGGGAATCCCAGCACTTTGGGAGGCCGAGGTGGGTAGATCACTTGATGCCAGGAGTTTGAGACCAGCCTGACCAACATGGTGAAACCCTGTCTCTATTAAAAATACAAAAAAAGGCTGGGCGCGGTGGCTCAAGCCTGTAATCCCAGCACTTTGGGAGGCCGAGATGGGCGGATCACGAGGTCAGGAGATTGAGACCATCCTGGCTAACACGGTGAAACCCCGTCTCTACTAAAAAAAATACAAAAAACTAGCCGGGCGAGGTGGCGGGCGCCTGTAGTCCCGGCTACTCGGGAGGCTGAGGCAGGAGAATGGCGTAAACCCAAGAGGCGGAGCTTGCAGTGAGCTGAGATCCGGCCACTGCACTCCAGCCTGGGCAGCAGAGTGAGACTCCGTCTCAAAACAAAAAAAACAAAATACAAAAAAATTAGCTGGGTGTGGTGGCATGCACCTGTAATCCCAGCTACTTGGGAGGCTGAGACACAGAATCACTTGAACCTGGGAGGCGAAGGTTATAGTGAGCTGAGATGGCACCAGTGCACTCCAGCCTGGGCGACAGAGCAAGGCTCTGTCTCAAAAAAAAAAAAAGAAAGAAAGCAAGCGAGAGAGAGAGAGAGATGAGCTATGTGGCCATGAAAAGACGTGGTGAAGGGGGACACAAATGCATATTACTAAGTGAAAAGCCAATCTGAAAACACTGCATACCATATGATTTCGTCTATATGACATTCTGGAAAAGGCAAAACTATGGAGTCAGTAAAAAGATCAGTGGTTGCCAGGGGTTGGGGGGAGGGAGGGATGAATAGGCAGAGCAGAGAGGATTTTTAGGGCAGTGAAACTATTCTGTATGAGGCCAGGTACAGTGGCTCATGCCTGTAATCCTAGCATTTTGGGAGGCCGAGGCAGGAGGATCACTTGAGGTCAGGAGTTCGAGACCAGCTTGGGCAACAGGGCAAAACCCTGTCTCTACTAAATACACAAAAACAAAATTAGCCAAGCGTGGTGGCGCATGCCTGTAGTCCCAGCTACCTGGAGAGTTGAGGCGGGAGGATTGTTTGAGCCCAGGAGGTCGAGGCTACAGTGAGCCGAGATTGTGCCTCTGTACTCCAGCCTGGGTGACAAAGTGAGACCCTGTCTCAAAAATAAATAAAAAGAAAAAGAAACGATTCTGTAAGATGCAACAGCAGAGGATGCATGTCATTATACGTTTGTCCGAACTCATAGAATGTGCATCACCAGCAGTGAACCCTGATGTAAACTGTGGTCTCCGGGTGATAGCAATGTGTCCGTGTAGGTCGCTCAGTTATAACCAATGCACCCTCTGTGCGGAATGTGGTCGGGGTGGGAGGCTATGCATATGTGGGGACAGGGGTTGCAGAAAAAAATCCCCATACTTTCTACTCCATTTGACTGTAAACCTAAAATTGCCCTTAAAAAAAAAGAGAGGCCAGGCGCGGTGGCTCATGCCTGTAATCCCAGCACTTTAGGAGGCCGAGGCGGGTGGATCACGAGGTCAGGAGATCGAGACCATCCTGGCTAACACGGTGAAACCCCGTCTCTACTAAAATACAAAAAATTAGCCGGGCGTGGTGGTGGGCGCCTGTAGTCCCAGCTACTGGGAAGGCTGAGGCAGGAGAATGGCGTGAACCCGGGAGGCGGAGCTTGCAGTGAGCCGAGATCACGCCACTGCACTCCAGCCTGGGCAACAAAGCAAGACTCCATCTCAGAAAAAAAAAAGAAAGAAAGAAAGAAAGAGAGAGAGAGAGAAGGGGCTGGGCACGGTGGCCACACCTGTAATGCCAGCACTTTGGGAGGCCAAGGCAGGAGGATTTCTAGAGCCCTGGAGTTTGACGTTACAGTGAGCTATAATCATGCCACTGTGCTCCAGCCTGGGCGACAGGCGAGACTCTGTCTCTACATAAAAAAAAAAAAAAAAA
>NW_016805299.1:1995985-2001174 GCF_001698545.2 Rhinopithecus bieti | reverse complement strand
AAAAAAAAAAAAAAAAAAAAAAAAAAAAAAAAAGAGAAGAAGAAGAAGAAGGGAGGGGGGTACAGGTTGGGCTTTCAGAAAAGCTGAGAGGAGACCAGCCTGGCCAACATGGTGAAACCCTGCCTCTATTAAAAGTACAAAAATTAGCCCAATGTGGTAGTGCACAGCTGTAGTCCCAGCTACTCGGCAGGCTGAGGCAGAATTCCTTGAACCCAGGAGGTGGAGGCTTCAGTGAGCTGAGATTGCACCACTGCACTCCAGCCTGGGTGACAGAGTGAGACTCCATCTCAAAAAAAAAAAAAAAAAAAGAGGTGAGAGGTGAGAGAGAGACAGAGACAGAGAGAGAGAGCCAGTTGCATTGAGGGGCCGAAAAGAAGATCTGCGTAGTTGGAGCACATACGTTGGGAGTTAGCCGGAGAGATATGGCTGGAGATGTCAGCTAGGGCCAGATCAGGGAGAGCCATGAGGCTGTGTGAGGAAATTGGAGATTTTCCAGTGGAGAGCCGTGGGACGTTTACACAGGGGTCAGATCCGCAGATTAGAACACTCTAGCTGGCTGCTGTGTCGATGGATTGGAGGGAGCGGAATGGATGGGGGACCAGCACAGAGTTGGGGCAGTGGCAATGAGGAGGGGTCTGAAGGCAGCACCCTGGGGAGGCCTTTGGCTGCTGCTTGCTCCCCAGCTGCTCCTCTACCCTTCTAGAGTTTGTCCGGATGATGTCCCGCTGAGGCCACAGGGGCCCCTCCAGGACTGCCAAGCTCCCAATGGCGGGGCGAAGAGGAGCCAGAGCTTGCCTCACCCGCCGTAGCCGCCGAGAGCCCAGGATGTATTGGCGGATGGGGCCTGCCTGCACCCCGGGGAGGCGCCCACCCCGGACCCCCACCCTTCCGCACTGTGAAAGACTCACTCCTGCAACTGGAAAGCGGGGGCGCCCGCCGATGAGGAGGCCACCGTGCCAAGCCGGCAGAGGTCGTGCCAGGCGCCAAGGGCTATGTGCCCAGCTGCTGCTGGCTGGGTGGGCCAGGGAGCCCGCCAGCAGATCCCACACAGCATGTCCGCCCCAGGGCAAAGCCTCCCACCTTCGCTCTGCGCCCGTCCCAGCTCGCCTCAGCCCTGTTATCTCAGAACCAATAAAAATATTTCCAAGAGCAAGACCTGCCGTGACGGTCTTTCCTCCTTGGGCCTAGTTAGATGACCCTCACGTTTCCTGAGCACCAACTGCATACCCAGAACTAGCTGTCCTGAGCACCAACTGCATACCCAGAACCAGCTGAGCATTTCTGCATTTGGCATTTTTTATTTATTTATTTCAAAACGAAGTCAGATGAGGGTTCTTTTGACCTTCCTATGTTTTCTGTTTTGAGACAGGGTTTAGCTCTGTCACCTGGGCTGGAGTGCAGTGGCATGATCTCGGCTCACTGTAACCTCCACTTCCCAGGGTCAAGCGATTCTCCTGCCTCAGCCTCCCAAGCAGCTGGGATTACAGGCGCCTGCCACCATGCCTGGCTAATTTTTGTATTTTTAGTAGAAATGGGGTTTCACCATGTTGGGCAGGCTGGTCTCAAACTCCTGACCTCAAGTGATCTGCCCACCTTGGCCTCCCAAAGTGCTGGGATTCCAGGCATGAGTCTCCTTGCCTGGCCAACATACATTTATTGAATACCTATTATATACTTGGTGAGTTCCATTCTCATCCGTGGGCCAGAACCTGGGACTGCTAAGGGAGACTGAAGAATGTAGTCAGTTATTTAGCTGGGTACTCAGCTTCCCCAAACAAAATCAGGTTCTATAAGAAGAGAAGCATCCAGCAGGGTCTGTATCCCTTCTGACTTTCTGGAACTTCCATACTGGTTGGAGAGACAGACATGAGAGAAACACATCATATAGTATTAGAAATTGTGATACTGCTATTAAGTAAAAATATAGGGACCTTTGGCAGGATATAATAAGGAGGACTGGCCTCCTCTAGGGAGGTCAGAAAAGGCTTGGCTAAGGAAGTGAAGACAAGGGTTTTGCCCTGGAGGAAATCCCAGTGTGTGCAGACAGACAGATATAGATACAGCTACCATTGGCCAGGTGCAGTGGCTCACGCCTGTAATCCCAGAACTTTGGGAGGCCGAGGCGGGAGGATCACTTGAGTTCAGGAGTTCAAGACCAACCTGGCCAAATGGTAAAACCCTGTCTCTACAAAATAGAAAAATTAGCCAGGTGTGGTGGCACGTGCCTGGAGTCCCAGCTACTTGGGAGGCTGAGTCAGGAGAATCGCTTGAACCCAGGAGGTGGAGGCTGCAGTGAGCCAAGATCACGCCACTGGGTGACAGAGCGAGACTCTGTCTAAAAAAAGAAAGAAATAGCTGCCATCCTCTCTCTGCTAAGTGGGAAGATGTGTAGCCGATAGGCCCAGGGTTTGCTTGCTGTGTGACTTAGGGCCAGTCGCATCTCCTCTCTGAACCTCAGTTTCCTTATGTGTGTAATGTGGGGATGATAAAGGATGGGGTCAGTGCGTAGCAAATGCCCTCAGGGCATTGCATGGCATCGCACACCCCAGGGACTGCTATTCAGACTGCAGTGGAATCATGCAATTGAAAAGACCCATTGTAATTCATTTCTATAAGCGAAGTCTTAAAGGAGCCCAAAGGAGAAATTTGTGGGTAGAAGTTGTTCAGAGTCTTAGACAGGCTTGGGGCATACTTGGGCAGGTGTGTGGGGTGGCCGGTGTACCTCAAGCCATTGGTTCCCAAACTTTAGCATACAGCAGAATCGCCTGGAGCATTTGTGAAGCCCAGATCTGGGCCACCCCCGCAGTGATTCTGATCCTATATCTGGGGTGCGGTCCATGAATGTGCATTTCTTACAAGTTCCCAGAGGATGCTGATGTTGCCAGTCCGTGGACAACAAGCTGAACAGCACTGCTATAAATCCTAGACACAAGGGAGGCTGGTGTGCCTCCAGGCAGCCAGGGGAGGCTGCGGGGCTGACGGCTGGGGGTGGGAGGTGGGCAGAGCATCCCCTGCCCCCTGTGCTGCTGCAGAGGGAGGATGCGTATTCTCAGACCTGGCAGGGAATGTGGAGGATCGTGGGCCCCAGTCAGAGGCCCAGGTAATCCTCATGTCCCCGAGGTCAGTGGGGCTGGGAGCTCCAAATTCACTTTAATAATCCAATTCTGAGACTAAGCCCTTGGCTCTGTGCCCTGCTAGGCAGGCCTGCAGCCCTGTCTGCCTCTGTACTGGCTTGGCTCTGACCAGAGACTCCAGAGTTTCACTGTTTCAGAAACACAGTGGACTTGTAGGGCAATTTGCAGGAAGAGGGCTTCTGCAGACATCTCTATCAGCTGGCAGGGTGAGCCCCCAGGAACACCACTCCGGATAGACTTAGGGATAAACTAGGACTCCTTTGTCCCCACTGTGTGGCTGCCTAAAATCAAAGACGTGGGAAGCCTGGCCAACATGGTGAAACCCCGTTGGTACTAAAAATACAAAAATTAGCCAGGCGTAGTGGTGCCTGACTGTAATCTCAGCTATTAGGGAGTTTGAAGCAAGAGAATTGCTTGAACACGGGAGGCGGAGGTTGCAGTGAATCGAGATCACACCACATCACCCTAGCCTGGGCGACACAGTGAGACTCTGTCTAAAAAATAATAATAAAATCATAGATATGCCAGTTGTGATAAAGGAAGTGGAGAATGTAGCCAGGCTACTGTCCAGAGGCCCCTTCACGCTCAAGGTAGGGGGGCCCAGGGCAGGCCTCCTGCCTTCTCCCATGCTGAAGCTAGGACTCCTCCCCATTAATTTGTCTTTTTGTTGGTTTATTCATTTTAAAATTCTTTTTGTTTGCTTTTGTTTTTTGTTTTGGCTCCCGCCAGGAAACGATCTTTTGTTTGTTTGTTTGTTTGCTTTGTTTCTTTGTTTATTTGAGAGACAGGGTTTCACTCTGGCATCTAGGCTGGAGTACAGTGGTGAGATCATAGCTCACTGCAGGCTTGAACTCCTTGGCTCAAGCGATCCTCCTGCCACAGCCTCCTGCATAACTAGGACTACAGAGACACACCAGCTGATTTTTACATTTTCTTGTAGAGACAGGATCTCAATCTGTTGCCCAGGCTGGTCTTGAACTCCTGGCCTCAAGGGATCCTTCCACCTCAGCTTCCCAAAGTGGTGGGATTACAAGTGTAAGCCACAGTGCCCAGCAACTGGTCTTATATTTGGGGGTTCCTAGCATGATTGTTTGAAGAAAAGGCTCTGAGACTTTTCCAGGACTGACATGCACTTTCCTAGGCAGGAGTTCTTTCTGCAACCTGCACCACTACCTTTCCTGGAGGGAGCTCTGGGTGTGTCATCTTAGAAAAGCTCTTTGTCTAAGGCCGAGCGAGGTGGCTCACGCCTGTAATCCTAGCATTTTGGGAGGCTGAGGTGGGCGGATCACTTGAGGTCAGGAGTTAGAGACCAGCCTGGCCAACATGGTGAAACTCCCTCTCTACTAAAAATACAAAAATTAGCCAGATGTGGCGGTGCATGCCTGTAATCCCAGCTACACAGGAGACTGAGGGATGAGAATCACTTGAACCCAGGAGGCAGAGGTTGCAGTGAGCGGAGATTGCACCACTGCACTCAGCCTGGGTGACAGAGTGAGATTTTGTCTCAAAACAAAAACCAAAAAAAAAAAAAGCTCTTCTATTGTGCCTGGGTTTGCCTCCTGCTGACTCATAAAGGCCAATTTGTCTGCTCGTTCATGCACACATGCCCTTGATGTTTATTGAGCTCCTACTATGTGCCAGGCCCCATGCAAGACTTCCTATCCTCAAGGAGTGCAGACTCTAGCAGGGGAAATAGATCAGAAACCAGACAAATATAATCTAGTGGCCTAAGTGCTACTTATTAGTAGTACCCACTAGGTTAGCCTAGAGCCCTGGAGGTACATAAAAGGCACCCAGGCCGGGCGCGGTGGCTCAAGCCTGTAATCCCAGCACTTTGGGAGGCCGAGACAGGCGGATCACGAGGTCAGGAGATCGAGACCATCCTGGCTAACATGGTGAAACCCCGTCTCTACTAAAAAAATACACAAAAAACTAGCTGGGCGAGGTGGCGCGCGCCTGTAGTCTCAGCTACTCGCAGGGCTGCGGCAGGAGAATGGCGTAAACCTGGGAGGCGGAGCTTGCAGTGAGCTGAGATCCGGCCACTGCACTCCAGCC
>NW_016805299.1:1985143-1995402 GCF_001698545.2 Rhinopithecus bieti | reverse complement strand
AAAAAAAAAAAAAAAAAAAAAAAAAAAAGGCACCCAATTCAATCTGGTGGCTGGTGTGGGGAGGAATGGACAGATCTGCTAGGACCTCAAGGATCAGCAGTGCTTAGTTAGGAGAGGTGGGCAGGTGGGGTGGGCATGGTGGCTCATGCCTGTAGTCCCAGCACTTCGGGAGGCCAAGGTGTGCGGATCACTTGAGGTCAGGAGTTCGAGACCAGCCTGGCCAACATGGTGAAACACCATCTCTACTAAAAATACAAAAATTAGCCAGGCGTGGTGGTGCGCACCTGCATTCCCAGCTACTCGGGAGGCTGAGGCAGGAGAATCACTTGAACCCGGGAGGCAGAGGTTGCAGTGAGCCGAGATTGCACCACTGCACTCCAGCCTGGGAAACAGAGCAAGACTCTGTCTCAAAAAAAAAAAAAAAAAAAAATGAAGAAGAAGTGGTGGTCAGGGGCACAATTTCTGGTCTGGGAACAGCACATGCAAAGGCCCTGAGGTAAGGGAGAATGTGGCCCTTTTGGGAAATGAAGTGGAAGTTTGTCTAACTGAGGTACTAGGTTGGAGAGAGGAGGAGAGAGAGGTGACGCTCAACAGGGAAGCAGGACCCCATCCCTCCACAGACCTTGGAGTGTGGAGAGGCTCAGATGGGAACTCTGAGGGGCTGCCTTCTGGCATTAGCCAGGCCACGGCCACAGAAGCACTGGTGCGATGAAGGGCTCATCTCTGGGGACAAATCTGTCCAGAAGATAGAAGAAAACTCAGGCAGCTGAGGGTAGCCGGGAGGTGTCCCCATAGCAGTGTGGTTAAAAGCATTAGCTCCGATCAAAAAGCAGAGCCAGGCTGGGTGCAGTGGATTGCGCCTGCAATCCTAGTGCTTTGGGAGGCTGTGGTGGGAGGAGCACTTGAAGCCAGGGGTTCAAGACCCGCTTGGGCAACGTAGTGAGACCTCATCTCCACAAACAATTTTAAAAATTAGCAGGTGTGGTCGCATGTACCTATAGTCCCAGCTACTTGGGAGGCTGAGGTGGGAGAACTGATGGAGCCCAGGAGTTCGAGTCTGCAGTGAGCTATGATCATGCCACTGTAGTCCAGCCTGGACAACTGAGCAAGACCCCATCTCAAAAACAAACAAACAAAAATACCAGAAAGCCAGACATTAGAGACCACGGATGAGAGAACACAACATCAACCCCTGGGGTTGCTGAAGGGATCAAATCTGAATCTGATCATGCCTTGAGATCCAGCTGACAATTTGCAAAAAATCCAGGGGCAGAGAAACATGTTGAGCTGTACCATGAGGAGGACATCAGTTTTTGACATCCACAAGCTCCAAACTGGAAAAACAATACGGGTCAAATGGCTCACATTCTTCAAAGCAAATTACAAGAAAAAGAAAGAGATGGGCTGGGTGTGGTGGCTCACGCCTGTAATCCCAGCATTTTGGGAGGCCAAGGCGGGTGGATCACCTGAGGTCGGGAGTTCGAGACCAGCCTGACCAACATGGAGAAACCCCATCTCTACTAAAAATACAAAATTAGCCGGGTATGTGGCACATGCCTGTAATCCCAGCTACTCGGAAGGCTGAGGCAGGAGAATCGCTTGAACCCAGGAGGCAGAGGTTGCAGTGAGTTGAGATCGCACCATTGCACTCAGCCTAGGCAACAAGAGCAAAACTCTGTCTCAAAAAAAAAAAAAAAAAAAAAAAAAAAAAGAGAGAACTTATAGATCAAAAGAGACTAAAAAGTATAGTGTTTTAAAAAGTGGACCTGACTAAATGACAGTATCTAGGGATGTGCACTTGGGTGAAAAAAAAAAAACCAAACCAAACACAAAGAAACCCAAATGAGTCTGGGCGCAGTGACTCACATCTGTAATCCCAGTACTTTGGGAGGCCAAGGTGGGTGGATCACTTGAGGTCATGAGTTCAAGACCAGCCTGGCCAACATGGCAAAAACCCGTCTCTACTAAAAACACAAAAACTAGCCAGGCAGGGTGGTGGGTGCCTGCAATCTCAGCTACTCAGGAAGCTGAGGCACGAGAATAGCTTGAACCTGGGAGGCAGAGGTTACAGTGAGCTGAGATCATGCCATCACACTCCAGCCTGGACGACACAGAGAGATTCTATCTCCAAAAAAAAAAAAAAAAAAAGCGACCTAAGGAAATTATTACTATAAAAGTCAGGAAAGTGGTTGCTTTTAGAGAGAAGGAGGGGAAAAGCTATGATTGTGAAGGGGCACAGAGAGGAGCTTCTGGGATGTCTGACGAAGTTCTATTTCTTAACAAGTAAGGTGATTACAAGAGTGTTTGCTGGAGTATCCCTTCATGCCCGCTGGAGGTGCCTGCTGCCTGCTTCTGCACTCCAGCTGATGGCTGCCTTTCCTACAGAGGGGACGGGGTCTGAGTATCATGACTGAGGGATGAGCTTTGATGTTAACAAGCACATGGTTTTTGGCAGGGCAGGGTAGCCATGCCTGTAATCTCAGCATTTTGGGAGGTCAAGGCAGGTGGATCACCTGAGGTCAGGAGTTCAAGACCAGCCTGGCCAGCATGGTGAAACCCCGTCTCTACTAAAAATACAACAAAAATTAGCAGGGCATGGTGGTGCGCACCTGCAGTCCCAGCTACTCAGGAGGCTGAGGTAGGAGAATCGCTTGAACCTGGGAGGCAGAGGTTGCAGTAAGCTGAGATCTCGCCACTGCACTCCAGCCTGGACGACAGAGAGAGACTCTCTCTGCCACCCTCCTCCAAGAAAAAAAGAAAAAACAAAAGAAAACACCAAAATACCAAGCACCTGGCTTCTGACTGCAACTCTGCCACTTAAGGGAGTTAAGGGATGTACACGTATAGGACGTATGTGTGAAGGGAGTCCCTCACTGTTCGTTTCTTTATTTTTAGTTTTAGTTTTTTTAAACATCAGTATTTTTTTTTTTTTTTTTTTGAGGCAAAATCTCACTCTGTCACTTCTGCTGGAGTGTAGTGGTATGATCTTGCCTCACTGCAGCCTCTGCTTCCTGGGTTCAAGTGATTCTCCCGCCTCAGCCTCCTGAGTAGCTGGGATTACAGGTGTGCACCACCACGCCCAGCTGATTTTTTGTATTTTTAATAGAGACGGAGTTTTACCCTATTGGCCAGGCTGGACTCAAACTCCAGACCTCAAGTGATCTGCCCGCCTTGGCCTCCCAAAATGTTGGGATTACAGGCGTAAGCCACTGCGTCCGGCCATTATCTGTTATTAGTGATAGTAATATCATCTATCCTGTGGGGTGGATATGAAGAAATAACCCTTGCATAATGCTGAGTGGAGGGCCTGGCTCAGGGCCCTCACACACGCTGTTCCCCCTGCCTAGAGTGCTTTTCCCTGCACTCTTTGAATAGCTAGATCCTTCTCATTTCTGGGGTTGAACTTAAATGTCTTTTTCTTGACTTACCTATTGAAGGAAGGAAGGAAGTCACCACCACAGTTCATTTGTATTCTTCAGAGCACATATGAAATCTCTGGCCTGAGATATTTATTATACAACAATATGTTTGTATTTGCTTATTGTTTGAGGCTCCCTCCCACTTACTAGAATGTAAGCTCCATGTTGGCGGAGACCATTTCTACCTTGTCCAGCATGGCATCTTCAGTGTCTAGTAGGCACTCAGCAATGATTTATTGTATCAGGCAGGCACAGTGACTCGCACCTGTAATCCCACCACTTTGGGAGACCAAGGCAGGCTGATCACCTGAGGTCAGGAGTTCGAGAGCAGCCTGGCCAACATGATGAAACCTCATCTCTACTAAAAATACAAAAATTAGCTGGGCGTGGTGGTGGGCACCTGTAATCCCAGCCACTTGGGAGGCTGAGGCAGGAGAATTGCTTGAGCCAGGAGGAAGAGGTTGCAGTGAGCTGAGGCTGTGTCACTGTGCTCCAGCCTGGGCAACAGAGTGAAACTCTATCTCAAAAAAAAAAAAAAAAAAAAAAAAAAAAAAAAAAAAAAAAAGAAAAGAAAAGGAAAAAGAAAAGAGATTTATTGTATAAATGAACAAAATCCATGAATATGTAAATAATTTGTTCACTTCTGTATAATGTGTCTCTCCAGGCTGGCTTAGGAGGAACACAAGGGCACAAATCCTGTCTGGCTTGTTCTCTCCTGTGTCTCCTGAAGCCCTTGCACTGTCCAGGTGCATATAACGTGCTCAGTAAATCTCATCACATGGATACAAAGCTCAGGGTGCGGTGGGGTAGCGGGATGAGGGCGATGACATTTGTGACCACGGCCCTCAGGTATAGGAAGGGCTCCAGGCTCCCTCCCTGGTGGCTCTCCTGGCCTCAGGTCTCCCTCTGCTCCAATTCTGGCTCTTTCTAAATCATTTCCTTGTGCCTCACGGGCCTCAAAGTCACAGGCAGAGCCATGAAATGGGCAAAGGTAAAGAATTGGGAACTGGACAGACCTAGATTCTAGTTTTTTGTTTGTTTGTTTTTAGAGACAGGGTCTCACTCTGTTGCCAAGGCTGAAGTGCACTGGTGTGATGTTGGCTCAGTGCAGCCTCGACCTCTTGGGCTCAAGGGATCCTCCCACCTCAGCCTTCTGAATAGGTGGGACTATAGGCATGTGCCACCATGCCTGGCTAATTTTTTTGTATTTTTTGTAGAGACAGGGTTTCGTCATGTTGCCCAGGCTGGTCTCGAACTCCTGATATCAAGTGATCTGCCTGCCTCGGCCTTCCAAAGTTCTGGGATTACAGGCATGAGCCTCAACACCTGGCCTAGATTCTAGTTCTCAGTCATTTACAGTCGCTGAGACTTTGAGCCAGTTGCTGAAGCCTCAGTTTCCTTATCTGTTCAAAGAGAGATAATAATCAAAATAACAATAACAATATATCTGCCAAATAAGGTGTTGGTGATCAGATCGGGTAACAGACATGAAAGCCCAATACACATTGAACAGTCTCATACACATGTGTTGTCCCTGTTATTAGTAGCTACAAATTCTTTTTTCAAAATTGTATGTATTTAAGGCGTACAACATGATGTTTTAGTATAGTAGTTACAGATTCCTGAAACAGCCATTGGGAGCCAAATTCTAGGGTAAAATTGGAGTTTTAGGGAAGGAATGTTAGGTGTCCCCCAACATCTATTCTTCTCATCCTCCTTAGTGACAACAACTCTCAGTTTCTATGACATTTTGAATCAAGATTATATTTCTCAGCTTCCTGTAGAGCTAGGCGTGGTCTCGTGCCCATGTTCTGGCTAATGGAATATGTCTTAGTCTGTTTTGTGTTGCTATAAGAGAATACTTATGACTGGAAAATAACAATGGAAGTTTATTTGGCTCGTGGTTCTGGAGGCTGGGAAGTCCAAGAGCATGGTGCTGGCATATGGCAAGGGCCTTTACGTTGCATCATCCTATGGCAGGAGGCGGAAAGGCAAGAGAGGGTGAGAACTAGTGAGCAGGAGGGGGTCCAAACTTGTGTATATGAAAAAGCCACTCTCATGACAACTCACTCACTCCCACCACGATGACATTAATCCAATCATAAGGGCAGAGCCCTCATGACTTAATCACCTCTTATCAGGCCCTACTTTCCCACATCGTTGCATTGGGGATTAGGTTTCCAACACACAGACTTTAGGGGACACATTCAAACCACAGCAGGATAGAAGCAGTTGTGTGCAACTTCCGGGAAGCATCCTCTTTAAGGAGACACCTGGTCTCCTTTGCCTTCCTTCCTCCTTGCTGGCTGAAATGTGGTTTTGTTGCCTGGAGCTTGAGCAGCCATTAACCATGAGGAAGAAGTCAGTGTTGAAGATGGGGAACAACAAATTGAAGGACCCCAGTCTCTGACAGCTTCTGGAAGCCCCTAAAAGCCCTGCAGTGCTCCCTTCAGATTCCTTTATAAGAAAAATAGAAGACACTTCTGTATCATTTAAGCCCTTATTACTTTGAATCTTTCTGGCACTTGGAATCAAACTTAAATAGAACAAAATTACTCTTCATAAGACTTACCAGCTATGTGCCAGGCATTGTATTAAGCCCTTTACAAATATTAACTCATCAATTATCATAATAACTTTATGAGCTAGCAACACTATTTTCTCCATTTTACAGGTAAGTCTTGGATATTTCATGGAAAGAGGAAGGAAACAGTTCTTAATATGTTTTCTAGGCCAGGGACAGTGGCTCACATCTGTAATCCCAGCACTTTGAGAGGCCAAAGTGGGAGGACTGCTTAAGCCCAGGAGTTTGAGACCAGCCTGAGAAACATAGCAAGACTTCATCGCTATAAAAAATAAAAGCATTAGCTCAGCACTGTGGCACGTGACTGTAGTCCCAGCTACTCGGGAGGCTGAGTTGGGAGGATTATTTGTGCCCAGGAGGTCAAGGCTGCGGTAAGCAGTGATTGTGCCACTGTACTCCAGCCTGGGTGACAGTGAGACCCTGTTTCAAAAACCAACATAAAATTTAAATGTTTTATTTTTAGTCCCTGTATCAGTCTGTTTTCATGCTGCTGATAAAGACATACCCAAGACCAGGCACTTTATAAAAGAAAGAGGTTTATTGGACTTACAGTTTCACATGGCTAGGGAGGCCTCACAATCACGGTGTAAGGCAAGGAGGAGCAAGTCACATCTTACGTGGATGGCAGCAGGCAAAGAGAGAGCTTGTGCAGAGAGACTCCCATTTTTAAAAACATCAGATCTCATGAGACCCATTCACTATTACAAAAACAGCATGAAAAATACCAACCGCCATGATTCAATCATCTCCCAACTGGTCTCTCCCACACACGTGGGAATTATGAAAGCTACAAGATGAGATTTGGGTGGGGACACAGAGCCAAACCATATCAATTCCTGTCTCTGTTCATTCTTTCATTCAACAAATATACACTGAGCACCTATCTTCCAGGTCCTCTGCTGGGTGTTAGGGATATAGGGGGGGAAAAAAAAAAAAAAGGTCCAGCGCGGTGGCTCATACCTATAATCCTAGCACTTTGGGAGGTGGAGGCAGGCGGATCACCTGAGGTCAGGAGTTCAAGACCAGCCTGGCCAACATGATGAAACTCCAGCTCTACTAAAAATACAAAAATTAGCCGGGCATGGTGGTGGGCACCTGTAATCCCAGCTACTTGGGAGGCTGAGACAGGAGAATTGCTTGAACCTGGGAGGTGGAGGCTGCAGTGAACTGAGACTGCACCACTGCACTCCAGCCTGCGTGACGGGAGCGAGACTCCATCTCAAAAACCAAAAAAAAAGCCTTGATTCCAAGTCTCATGGAGATAATTGTCTAGACTACTCTGTCCAATATGGTAGCCACTAGCCATATGTGGCTATTTAAATGAATTAAATAATTAGTTCCCCAGACACACCAGTCACATTTCACCTGTTCAACAGGCACATGTGGTGTGGATAGACTACCTTCCCATCGTAGCAGAATGCTGTTGTCTGCAGGGGCAGCTGACAGGTAACCTGGCCATTTATAATCCAATGTGCAGGTGCTGGCTGTAGGACTCCTTGTTACCTGCCAATGTGTCCGGATCTAGGAAGGAAACTGAAAAAAAATAAAACAGCCGCTTTCTTTTTTTTTTTCTTTCTTTTTTTTTTTCTTTTTTTTTTTTTGAGACAGAGTTTCGCTCTTGTTGTCCAGGCTGAAGTGTAATGATGTGATCTCGGCTCATCACAACCTCCGTCTTCCGGGTTCAAGCGATTCTCTGGCCTCAGCCTCCCGAGTAGCTGGGATTACAGGCATGCACCACCACACCTGGCTAATTTTGTATTTTTGGTAAAGATGGGGTCTCTCCATGTTGGTCAGGCTGGTCTTGAACTCCCGACTTCAGGTGACCCGCCTGCCTCAGCCTCCCAAAGTGTTGAGATTACAGGCCTGAGCCACCGTGCCCAGCCAGCTTTATTTCTCAGTATGTGTACTTTAGTCCTTTTTATTCACCATCTCACTCTGTCTGTACACCTCATTTCCAGGTGAGGAAACTTAGGTTCAGAGAAGGAATGTGACTTGCCAAGCTTACACTGACATTGGGTAGTAAAGACCCTCCTGGCATTCCTGACTCAACAACTGTGTCCTTAACACAATGAAAAAAGTCTGGGAAATGATGATATAGGCAGCTAACAAGCCGAGTGCAGTGGTACACGTCCGTAATCCTAGCTACTTGGGATCAGTTAAGGCCAGGAGTTTGAGTGTGGCCTGGGCAACATAGTGAGACTCTGTAAGTCTGTAAGACATTCTCTTGAAGTTTGTGGGGTTTTTTTCTTTTTCTTTTTTTTTTCCTGACATAGAGTCTCACTCTGTTGCCCAGGCTGGAGTGCAGTGGCGTGATCTCAGCTCATTGCAACCTCCGCCTCCTGGGCTCAAGCGATTCTCCTGCCTCAGCCTCCCGAGTAGCTGGGACCACAGGCGCCTGCCACCATGCCTGGCTAATTTTTGTACTTTTGGTAGAGACAAAGTTTCACCATGTTGGCCAGGCTGGTCTTGAACTCCTGACCTCAAGTGATCTGCCCACCTTGGCCTCCCAAAGTGTTGGGATTACAGGCATGAGTCACCGTGCCCAGCCTTCTTTTTTTTCTATTTATTTTTTTTGAGACAGAGTCTCACTCTGTTGCCCAGGCTGGAGTGCAGTGACAAGATCTTGGCTCACTGCCACCTCTGCCTCCTGGGCTCAAGTGATCCTCCCACCTCAGCCTCCCAAGTAGTTGGGACTACAGGCATGCGCCACAATGCCCAGCTATTGTTTTTATTTCTTGTAGAGATGGTGGGGGGTGGGGTCTCACGATGTTGCCCAGGCTAGTATTGAACTCCTGGGCTCAAGCGATCCACCTGCTTCAGCCTCCTAAAGTGTTGGAATCACAGGCGTGAGCCACAGTGCCCAGCTGAAGTTGCTTTCTATTGTACTTGTTGCAACTCTAGGAGGCTGAAAGTTATCACCATCTCATTCACAGATGAGGAAACCAAGGTGCAGAAGGGAAATGACTTGTCCAAGGCCACCCAGATGGGCAGGCACTTGCTTTTTCTGTTCTCTGCCTAGACCATGACCACCCTGGGGCTGGCTGGCTTTTTCACTGTGACGCATATCCTCTTGGGGGAAGCGAAGACACGCCAACTCCATTCTCTCTCCTGCAAAGTTGGGGACCCGGCCAGGTTTCTCAGTTCGAGTTGCACCCTGGGGGCCAGGACCAGCAGACACGGTGGGCTGGCTCCCCGCCTCTCTGGATGGCTCTGGTCTCTCTGTGGTCTAACTCCCAGACACCCAAGATGAGCAAACTTGGTCTTGGGACCAGACCACCCACCTCAGTTTCAGGGCTGGCAGGACTGGCTCCCACCCCTGCCCTGTGTTTGCCTTTTGAACTTTAATTGTGAGCTTATTTTAAGGGGAAAATATCCCATAAACTTAAAAATAGGCAGGACTTAATTAATAGTACTCTTTGTTTTTCTGATCCTTATCTGGACAGGAAGACACAACCCTTTTCAGTTTTATGGTCAAGGTGAAATTGCCTCTCAGGGCTCAAACACAGCTGCTTCATCTTCCCCTTTTGAACTCTGGCTCCCTTTGGTTTTTTTTCCCTTGGGGAGAGGATATTTCCCACTCCTTCGCCTCAGCACTTCATCAAGGTCTTTTCTATTTATCAGATTGTCAGCGGTACATGTTATAATTATTTCTTCATACATAATTAATAGCTTCTGTGCACTGAGGACTTCGATGGGCCAGGCACTCTGAATGGCTCCTAACAGCCCCACATGGCAGGTTTTCTAATTATATCCATTGTACAAGTGAGACAACTGAGGCCCAGAGAGAAGAAATGACTTTCCAAGGGCCATACAGCTCTAAGAAGTGGAGCTAGGCTTTAAATCCAGGTCTCTATGCCCCAAACACCCATGACTATGGTTTACTGATCATTTAGCTACGCGTTCAATGGTCCCACAATGCTAATTTTACAAACCACTTCCTGGACGGGCGTGGGGACACGCCTGTAATCCCAGTACTGTGGGACGCTGAGCGGGGGGCAGATCACTTGAGGTCAGGGGTTCGAGACCAGCCTGGCCAACATGGTGAAACCTTGTCTCTACTGAAAATACAAAAATTAGCCGGGCAGGGTGGTGCATGCTTGTAGTCACAGCTACTTGGGAGGTTGAGGCAGGAGAATCACTTAAACCCTGGAGGCTGAGGTTGCAGTGAGATGAGATCACGCCACTGCACTCCAGCCTGGGTGACAGAGCGAGACGCCATCTCCAAAAAAAAAAAAAAGAAAAAAAAAAAAGGCCAA
>NW_016805299.1:1974083-1982928 GCF_001698545.2 Rhinopithecus bieti | reverse complement strand
AAAAAAAAAAAAAAAAAAAAAAAAAGGCATAGCTCTAACAGCCTTTTACAGTACAATATGGGGGTCCTACTCCTGATACCACCTCAGGTGCGCAATTTTTTTTTTTTTTGAGATCGATGCTTGCTCTGTTGCCCAGGCTGGAGTACAGTGGCGTGATCTCAGCTCACTGCAACCCCTGCCTCCCAGGTTCAAGTGATTCTCCTGCCTCAGCCTCCTTAGTAGCTGAGACTACAGGTGCATACCACCACGTCGGCTAATTTTTCTATTTTTAGTAGAGACAAGGTGTCTCCATGTTGGCCAGGCTGGTCTCAAACTCCTGACCTCAGGTGATCCGCCCGCCTTGGCCTCCCAAAGTGCCAGAATTACAGGCGTGAGCCATCACGCCCAGCCAAGAATTGAGATGCTGCAGACTCGTACGGATTTGCAGCTACAAATAATTTTATCAAGAGTTCCTAAAAGCATATATCTGGGACCAGGTGCTGTGGCTCATGCCTGTAATACCAGCACTCTGGGAGGCCGAGGTGTGAGGATTGCTTGAGCCCAGGAGTTCGAAACAGCTTGGGCAACATAGCAAAAGACCCTATCTCTACAAAAACATTAAAAAAAAATTAGTGGGGCATGGTGGCACATGCCTCTAGTTCCAGTTACTTGGGTGGCTGAGGTAGGAGGATCCCTTGAGCCTGGGAGGAAGAGGCTGCAGTGACCCATGATTGTGCCATTGTACTCCAGCCTGGGCAACGGAACGAGATCCTGTCTCAAAAAAAAAAAAAAAAAGCATGGATCTAGCAGCCTCTTACAGTACAAGATGGTGATACAAGTTCAGAAGGCAAGAATTCAAGATACTTTCTTTTATTTATTTATTTTGAGATGGAGTTTCGCTTTTGTTGCCCAGGCTGGAGTGCAATGGCACGATACCGGCTCACCGCAACCTCCGCCTCCCGGGTTCAAGTGATTCTCCTGCCTCAGCCTCTTGAGTAGCTGGGATTACAGGCATGCGCCACCATGCTTGGCTGATTTTGTATTTTTAGTAGAGATGGGGTTTCTCCATGTTGGTCAGGCTGGTCTCGAACTCCCAACCTCAGGTGATCCACCCGCCTCGGCCTTCCAAAGTGTTAGGATTACAGGCATGAGCCACCATGCCCGGCTGAGACTTTCATTTCAGAATAACAATCGGTTGAGTGCCTTGGCTTGTGCCAGGCATGAATCTGTCAAAAATAAAATCAGATCAAGTTAAAATTTCAGGAGTTAATTGTGCATACAAAGGAAGAGTTTGTGAATCGGGAGATTACAAGATTGGCAAGAAGTCGGAATTGACAGCAGTTGTAGCACAAGAGGAATTATTTTGACCCTTTTCATGATTGGCTGACATATTTTTTCAAAGACAAATAGAGCTGTTTAAGCTGATTTGTCTATGGCTGATTGGTTTAATTCTGTGGAATCATGCTAATAAGGGAAGAAAACTTATTCTTGTGCTTTATGTTTAGAGTTAGCATTTTGGAAAATCAGGTGCTCAAGTTTTGGTTATGTGGCTACGGTGGTTGTTCTCAGAGTATCTAAACAATTGTTTCAGCTCTTATTTATCAATTCTAATGACTTTATTATATGCATTACCACCTTCTCCTCCTCTTCTTCATGTGGTTGTATTACCTTCTTTAATCCTCACGTCTGCCCTCTGAAATAGAAACTATTCCAGGCCAGGTGCAGTCGCTCACACCTGTAATCCCAGCACTTTGGGAGGCCAAGGCGGGTGGATCACTTGAGGCCAGAAGTTCAAGACCAGGCTGGCCAACAGGGAGAAATCCCGTCTCTACTAAAAGTACAAAATTTAGCCGTGCATGGTGGTGCATGCCTATAATCCCAGCTATTTGGGAGGCTGAGGCACAAGAATTACTTGAACCCAGGAGGCAGAGGTTGCAGTGAGCCGGGATCATGCCACTGCACTCTAGCCTGGGCAACACAGTGAGACTCTGTCTCGAAAAATAAGTAAGTAAAATAAATGACTCCAGTCATGTGCCACATAACATTTCAGTTAATGATGAGCCACATACACGATGGTGGTCCTGTAAGATAATATTGGCTATATATAGGTATATATATATGTGTATACATATATGTGTTTTTTTTTTTTTTTTTTTTGAGACAGGGTCTCACTCTGTCACCTAGGCTGAAGTGCAGTGGTGTGATTTCAGCTCACTATAACCTCTGCCTCCCGGGTTCAAGCGATTCCCCTGCCTCAGGCTTCTGAGTAGCTGGGATTACAGGTGCGCCCCCACCATGCCTGGCTAATTTTTGTATTTTTAGTAGAGACAGGGTTTTTCCACGTTGGTCAGGCTGGTCTCTAACTCCTGGCCTCAAGTGATCCACCCACCTCAGCCTCCCAAAGTGCTGGGATTACAGGCATGGGCCACTGGCCTGGCCAATACTGTGTTTCTACTGTATCTTTGTTTAGATACACAAATACTCACCATTGTGTTCAACTGTCTACAGTATCCAGTAAGGTAACATGCTGTATAGGTTTGTAGTGTAGGAGCTATGGGCTAGACCATATAGCCTAGGTGTATAGGAGGTTATCCCCACCCAGGTTTGTGTAAGTACACTCTGTGATCTTTGTACAATGACAAAATTGCCTAATGATGCATTTTTCAGAACGCATCCCTGTCATTAAGTGATGTGTGACTGTATCTCTATTTCACAACTGAGGAAACTGAAACTCAGAGAAGTACATCACTTGCCCAAGGCCACACAGTGGGTAAATGAGACTGGGCATGGGATGCAGGCAGCCTGTCTCAGATCCCATGCTCAGATCCCGTGTGCTGTCTCCAGGGTCTCAGAATTTATGTTTTACAGAAAGGACAGCCTAATTCATGAGCAGCTGGATCTCAGAAAGAGAGCTAGGTTCCTTGGTACAAAGATGGGCCCAACCATGAATGGCATCTGAAAGGCCCAATAACAGGAGCTAGCCGGGTATCTTCTTCACCCTCTGGGGTGACCAAAGACACGACAGACCAAGAGAAGGCCTTTAGAGGCCTCCCCCAAAATTTAATCAATTTTTGTGATTGTTTCTCCTGGACTAGACTGCCTTGAGGACGAAATAAACATGAGCTCCTGGTGGCAATGCAATCGGTGAGTGGTACATGGGCTCTGCAGACTAACTGCCTGGGAGGGAGGAAGCCCCATCACCAATACTTGTGTTTCTGTTCCCCATTTGCACCACACCCCTCCTTTGAGGGTAACTGAAACCTCTGAGTTGTCAAGATCCTAAGAAGATGACAGTTTGAGAGAGAGAAGAGTAGAATTAAAAACCCCAAGAGGCCAGGTGTGGTGGCTCACCCCTGTAATCCCAGCACTTTGGGAGGCTGAGGCCGGCTGATCACAAGGTCAGGAGATGGCGATCATCCTGGCCAACATGGTGAAATCTGGTCTCTAATAAAAACTTAAAAACTAGTTAGGCGTGGGGGCACGCGCCCGTAGTCCCAGCTACTCAGGAGGCTGAGGCAGCAGAATCGCCTGAACCCGGGAGGCGGAGATTGCACCACTGCACTCCAACCTGTCGACAGAGCAAGACTGTCTCCAAAAAAGAAGGAAAAAAAAAAAAAAAAAGAAACACCTTTGACAGGAAACATGTCTACCGGAGGAAGCAAGGCCAGATGCTTGCAAAATAGGGGGGAAAGTGAGACCGGGAGGGAACACTTCCAAAAGTTACCCCCGAGGGGTCTGAATTTGGGGTCAGGGGAAGGAATTTGGGTGCATTCAGATGCACCACTGATAGTCTGTATTTTGGCACCCTGTTTTGTTCCTGTATAGCACTTATCACTGTTCTAACTAAACAATTTCATTACGGGTTGTGCAAAGTCTATGATTCTCATGCGGGACCCCAGGTGTGTTTTTTGTTTATGTAGTTGCACAAAGCTCGTTGCCTAAGTAGCAGGTAGGATTGTCAGATAAAATACAAGAAGTCTAGTTAAGTTTGAATTTTAATAAACAGTGCATTTATTTTAGTGTAAGTGGGTCCCATTTGCTTATCTGAAATTCAAATATAACTGGGCTTCTCATACTTTATCTGCCAAATCTGACACCCTAGTAGTAGGGACTTGATACATTTTTTTCCTTTTAGGGAGAATTTCTAAAGCGACCAGTATTTATGGTTTTTTTTTTTTTTTTTTTTTTTGCCTTGACTCTGCCCTACACTTGCGGTGCGACCCTTTGACAACATTTAGTCTCTTTCTGGGCCTCAGTTTCCCCATCGGAAAAATGGGAATTTGAGCAGCGACCGAAGCGCAGGGATCGCCAGTGTGGGAGAGCTCCGGCTGCGAAGGTGCACGGAGGGAGCCCGGGCCGTGTATGTGCGGGACGGTCCGGGCCTGCAGTCTGCGCACCGCCGGCAGCCACTCCCACCAGCGCCTAGGGCGCCCCGGTCCCCCTCCTACGCCAGGGAGGCCGGCCAGAGGCTGTCGCCATGGAGACGCGAGCAGCCCGGCGCCCCCACGCTCACAAAGCCACGCGTTTCCGCTGCGTTGGAGCCTTCTCATTGGACGGCCGTCTGGACGCTACCACCCGCCCCGAGCCCGCTAAGGGGAGGGGGCGGGGCCTTATCCTCGTGGGACTCGTTCCCTGGAGAACTGTGTCCGCGGCCTCTCTGGGAAAGCATGAGTCGTCTCCCTCACGCGGGGAAAAGGACTGAGTCTCTTAGGTATGGAGAGTGTCCATTGCTTCTCCTACTAGAATTTATGCTCACGCTTCTCCCTGAGAAAAGAGGGGGCGGGAAAGTCGGTCACGCCCCCTCCAGAGCCTATTTGGTCTCAAGAGCCGGAGCACCGGAAGTGCTGGCGACGTGTCAGTGCGCCCTACCCTAAACCTTCCTCCCCAGGCCACCTTTCCCATTCAGCTGTGGGATTCCGGGGCCGCCTGGGCGCTGCACCCGCCACTTCCGCATCGAACCGCCGCTTCAACCGAACTCACTCCCTCTGCGCGCGCTCCATCTCGTGCCCGCTGCTGGGCCGGCGCCTGGGAGAAGCCACGCCCTTTCCCGCGCCTGACAGGCAATGAGCGGGCGCTTCCCGGCTGGGTGGTGGGTAATTAATGAGGGCCGGGCGCTGATTGGCTGCAGGGTCGTGGCCGGGGGCGGGCGGCGGGGTAGGTTGTCCCTGAGGTGGGAGGCGGTACCCGTGGCTGAGAAGAAGGAGGCCTGAGAGCGACATGTCCCCGGCGACTCAAGCGGAGCGGTTCCTGGCGCTGTTTTTCTGAGTCCGGGGTGGCCTGGCAGCCGGCCGAGGACGAGGGTCGGCGGGGGCTGCCCCCGTGGTGGTGGCCGCCATGCTGGGAGCCTGGACGGTTGAGGGAACCGCTGTGGCGCTCTTGCGACTGCTGCTGTTGCTGCTGCCGGCGATCCAGGGACCGGGGCTCGGCGTGGCCGGCGTGGCTGGCGCGGCGGGGGCCGGGCTGCCCGAGAGCGTCATTTGGGCGGTCAACGCGGGCGGAGAGGCGCATGTGGACGTGCACGGGATCCACTTCCGCAAGGACCCTTTGGAAGGCCGGGTGGGCCGAGGTGAGAGTCCCCCTGCCGAGCCGCGGGATCCGGGGCCTGCTGTGCTGGGCGCAGCCGGCCGGGGGCCACGGGCCCCGAGCCCCTTTCGACCCTGGGGCCGCGTCTCTGGAGCGAAGTTTCTCTCTGCAGCTTCCTCGGGGCCCTGCTCTGAGCTCAGGGCCTGGCACTGGCTCCAGGGTACCTAGAGTCATACAGGCAGAGAGTTGGCTAGAAGTTAGTTATATTTGGATTTCTCATCCTGCATTTTCTCAACCCGTCACTCCCATCCAAGCTGGGAGAGAAATGACGAAGGCTGCCTTTTGCCACCTCCAGGCCTCGCGGGTTGTAGGTCATGGGTGCCCCTGCCTCTCCTGTCGAGACAGTTCTTGGGAGATTCTTGTCGACCCAGGAATCGGCCGCTTTCCTTGCCCCTTCTGCAGGAGCGGGGCTTCTTAGCCAGAATAGGAAGGAATCTTCGAAGAGGATGGGCCAGGAAAGTTTGATTGTAGCCTGCTCCCCCGCCCTCTTTTCGAGCGAAGAATATGTGTGCTTAAAAGTAGAATCTGCAGGCCGCCCCCAGAGGGTGGTTCTATGGAAGCCATCCTGCACGTGAGGCTGGTGGCTGTGGGTGAACTGGGTCAACCAGTGTAAGAATCCGAATGGTCTCTCAGAGAATGCTTACAACCTCCCCTAGGTGAGCCTGAGAGTTCTAATTCCAGCTTAGGGGGAAAATGATTGTGATTTGTTGGGCAACAATAGTTTTTTTTTTTTTTTTTTTTTTTTGAGAAGGAGTCTCGCTCTGTCACCCAGGCTGGAGTGCAGTGGCCAGATCTCAGCTCACTGCAAACTCCGCCTCCCGGGTTTACGCCATTCTCCTGCCTCAGCCTCCCGAGTAGCTGAGACTACAGGCGCCCGCCACCTCGCCCGGCTAGTTTTTTGTATTTTTTTAGTAGAGACGGGGTTTCACCGTGTTAGCCGGGATGGTCTCGATCTCCTGACCTCGTGATCCGCCCGTCTCGGCCTCCCAAAGTGCTGGGATTACAGGCTTGAGCCACCGCGCCCGGCCGGCAACAGTAGTTTTTAACACAGCCGTTCCCTTCCCAAAGTTAGTGTGTGTCAGAATTGCCAGGGCAGCTGCTTAAAAATGCAGATTCCTAGTCCCCACTCGAAATCGATTATAGTAGATTGAGCTTTTTTGCTGGGACCCAGGTTTCTGCACCAGGGGCTTCTGATGTAGGTTGCCCCGAGACCACTGTTTTGGAAGATCTACTTTATAATCTTTGTTTCTTCTGTTGGAGGGATTGGAAAACAGGTTTCAGAAGGAAGTTCTTTGCTTCTTGTGTTGGAAGGAGATCGACGCTGTATGCTGGGTTCAGAGGCAGCCAGATTGGCAGTATGCCACCTGCAGACAACCAGGAGACAGACTCACTCTTCACTTTCTCTCCCTCTTTTTCTGCGATGCCCAGATTTGGCTCTTGCTTTTACTAAAGGAGTTAGTTCTTTCCAAGTCGATGGCAGTGTCCTGGAGTTTGTTATACTAAGGAGTTTATTGCCTTTCACACATGTGAGGGTCTTGGGACACAGGGCTGTTTTCTGAAGTTCTATGTTTGTCTTGGAATTTGTTGAGCCCTGGAATGTAGATCACAGTAGCCTAGGTTCAGCTGACTCAGGGCTCCAGTCTTTAGCAGCAGTAACAGCAGCCAAAGCCAGACTTCATAGCAGGAGGTTATTACTATCTCTATCCTGGACCCTTCCTCTTTCTTCACGAGTGTGGGCAGGGAGGAAGGAACCCTTGAGGAAACTAGACTGTTTGTGGACTTTGTCTCTTGAGATAGCTGTGGTGAGGGCACTGAGCGGATGGTTTCTTTTCACTTAGCAGATACCAGGCCTTACATTGGTTACATCGTCCTATTTGGTCTGTTGTGCAGAGGATAAAGCTGAGTAAGACCACACAGGTTTAGTTCCCAGATACTGACCTTACTCAGAAATTCTGGTTTTAATTTGCTGATGCAGGTGGTGTGTGTGTGTGTTTCTTTGGCCTGGTCAGCAGTCAGCCAAGATCTCTGTCCTTGGGTTATTGGCTCGTGGTTGCAGTTCCTTGGGAGGAGTTTATTGTAGCAGGTAAAATTACATGAGACCTACCAAAGCTCGTGTGTACTGGAGTCCTATTTTGGACACTGGCCCTTGGGACATTGTATAAATGAAGGTTCCCTGCTAAGGTTCCCCTCTCCATTTTACCAATCTGGGTAAGAATTGGAGCAGTATTAAGGCATGGATGGGGAATGGGAGGTGGTGCTTGTCAGCTGCAGTTTGGACCAGCTTGTTGCAACATTGCACTTACCAGGTTCCTGAGAAAAGCATTTTGCTGGCTTTAGATCAGGGCTGAGATGTGCATAAGCTTGCACTCTCAGGAGGCAGCTCTCTCTATACTAAGGAGTTAGTCGCACCAAGGAAAGTCCAGCTGTTCACGCTGCCTTTCTTCTGGGCCTGCTTGGATAAGGGTGTGCCAGGTATTTGGAGACCCTCGCCTCGCGCAGCTATTTACACTGATTGCAATAGGAACTGGATGCCTTATTTCTTTTCCCACCTGCCTGTGATATTGTTACCAGCATGCTGAGAAAAGTTGATTTTATGTTGAATGAATTCAGGTATTTGTTACCAAGTTAGTCCAGATAAGGGTTTGGCTTTCTTTTGAACTTGCTGTTTCTGTATAGTTTCTTTGTAGTTCAACATTCTTGTAATTGTGTGTGGCCCAGGGCACGTAGTGGCTTATGCTTTCAAAAGCAGTTCAAAATATTTATTGAATTTCATTTTTGCTTTGAGGATAACTAGTGCTTACAGCCTGGGAAAGGCTTTTTCAGCCTGTGTGCTTCCACAGATGGGAGCACCACTACAGAAAGTGGTGGTTTAGAAGCGTTCACATTGGGGTTTTGGTATCAGGCACATTCCAGGGGTTTTATTTATTTACTTAAAATTTTTTATTTTGCTTTTTATTGTAGACACAGGGGTCTCTCTATGCTGCCCAGGCTGGTCTTGAACTCCTGTCCTCAAATGATCTTTCCACCTTGGCCTCCCAAAGTGCTGGGATTACAGGCGTGACCCATCGCGCCTGACCATGTTCCAGATTTGTAACTTGGTCATTCTGAGTTCCTTTTCACTCTGACTAGGAAAAGACCTCGTTATTTGACCCAAGGGCATAGAATTTTGCTTGAATTTAGGGAAGGCTATTTCCTCTTCACAGAAAGATACCTGCTAAAGTTGCTCAGCCTTGAGAAACTTGCTTTGCATCTCTAAGCCTTGTTTTCCTTCTCAAAAAAAAAA
>NW_016805299.1:1961699-1970254 GCF_001698545.2 Rhinopithecus bieti | reverse complement strand
CTCAAAAAAAAAAAAAAAAAAGAAAGTTCTGCTCTGAGGTTTATAGGAGCTGTTGGCCTGATTAGTGTTTAGTTTCTTTCATTTTACTCTTCCATAGTAATGGCTGTACGATTCCTGCCTTTGTTGGAGCTCTGTTTGGAGCCAGGTGCAGAGTGGGTGGCCCCTTATATGGAGAGGGTTATTAGCATTGCCCTGGAAATGCCTCTGGCTGTTCTGAGGTCTTTGCTCTTCTTTTGTGTCTTGCCTCTGATGTGCTTTCTCTTTGTCTTTTGTCCTCAGCCTCAGACTATGGCATGAAACTGCCAATCCTGCGTTCCAACCCTGAGGACCAGATCCTGTATCAAACTGAGCGGTACAATGAGGAGACCTTTGGCTATGAAGTGCCCATCAAAGAGGAGGGGGACTACGTGCTGGTCTTGAAATTTGCCGAGGTCTACTTTGCACAGTCCCAGCAAAAGGTGAGGCCTAGTCAGGCTGCTGCTTGACCAGTGGGACATTGCTGCTATTGGACAATCCACTATTGTGGGGATAGAGAGTGTGAGAGCCTCTCCAGAAAGGAAGAACAGATGAGCTCTAGAGAAGCACGTTCCATAGTCCACAAGGCTGCACTTGCCTTGGGGGTTAGTGACAGAAAGCAAAGCCAGAATCCTTGTTTTGGCAACTAACGGATCCTGTTAAGGCCCTCCTGGCTACTTCCCTCCATGGTTTGCCGCACTTTCTTACTTTTAGCCTTATTTTTCCTCTGTCCCTTCCTGTGAATTTCCTTCTTCCTATGCTAAGCTTTTTGTTTGTATTCTTTGTTCCTTAAAGCCAGTATAAGACCTCCTGGGCAGCGAAGGAATATGGCTTTGATTTGACCCGGGTTAAGGATGCTAGCCACCCTGGATATCCAGACCCATCATTTCTTTTTTTTTTTTTTTTTTGTGAAATGGAGTCTCGCTCTATCACCCAGGCTGGAGTGCAGTGGCCGGATCTCAGCTCACTGCAAGCTCCGCCTCCCGGGTTTACGCCATTCTCCTGCCTCAGCCTCCCGAGTAGCTGGGACTATAGGCGCCCGCCACCTCGCCCGGCTAGTTTTTTGTATTTTTTAGTAGAGACGGGGGTTTCATGGTGTTAGCCAGGATGGTCTCGATCTCCTGACCTTGTGATCCACCCATCTCGGCCTCCCAAAATGCTGGGATTACAGGCTTGAGCCACCGCGCCCGGCCCAGACCCATCATTTCTTAAATTATTTTTGAACTTGAAGCCCAAAAAGGTGCACGATGCCCAACTGCTTGAAAGGATGTAAAGCTGATGGTTTTGACATTGTTTCCTTTTCTTATCCTGGAAGGTATTTGATGTACGATTGAATGGCCACGTCGTGGTGAAGGACTTGGATATCTTTGATCGTGTTGGCCATAGCACAGCTCACGATGAAATTATACCTATGAGCATCAGAAAGGGGAAGCTGAGTGTCCAGGGGGAGGTGTCCACCTTCACAGGGAAACTCTACATTGAGTTTGTCAAGGTAATTCCCCTATTCTGCCCATTGCTGAAGAGAGTGGGTACACGGGAAGTTGTTTGCTCCTGTGTGGGGTTGACTACTGTTTCCCTTTTCCTAGGGGTACTATGACAATCCCAAAGTCTGTGCACTCTACATCATGGCTGGGACGGTGGATGGTAAGTTGTGTTTTGACCTGATTTTTTGACTTGGGTGGAAGGATATGGTTGAGGAAACCCTTGGGAAGTAATTGAGCTGATCACTATTTTGGAAACACTTAAAGCTAAATTGTAGGGGATTGAGAGTCAGTTGCATGAGGATGAAGTATAACATGGTACTAGCCACAAGCTTTGGAGTCAGGTCTACATATATCTTGTTGCTGCCATTTAATCAGATGTTTGTCTTGGATGGATGTTTCTAATTTCCCTATAAATTGGGATTAATAATGGTACCTATTGGTGTACCCTGACCTTTGCAGTCATTTGGGATCATCTAAAACTTGTCCTTATTTTGTTTGTTTGACATCTCTTTCCTAGGGGAAAAAAAGGTAAAAGAAGGAGTCCTGTAGGGTTTTGGTATACTCGGAAAGATTCCAGCGTTGCTGGACTGCACTGGGACAAAACTTCCTTTATTTATGTCTCCTTATCCTTGGGATCAAGTCTTAAAGTGTATCTCTTTCTCAGGGTTTAGATTCTCCTGGCTGCCAGCATCTCAGGCTGATTTTTGCAGAGAAAGCTGTGTCTTTGTGACATCTCTCCCCCATTCCACCTCTGTAACTTTTCCCAACTTATCTTGAATGCACTGAGGATTTCATCCTGTTGTCTTGATGTCCTCCAAATGCTGATATTATGACATCTAGGAGGATGGATGTCTTACCACCAAACAGATCTGTGTTTAAGTCCCTGAGGAGGAGGCAGGACAGAGGGACAGTGTGTGCTGGGAACCCAGAACTCTCTGGGTCACCTTTTCTTCAGTTGTGGTGTGAATCAAAAGGGAATGTGGGCTTGTGGGAGGAGGCGGGATTTGGAGAGGTTCACGTTTAGGCATCGGGTCATTGTCCCTGTTCAGTCTGGTCATCTTGGGGCTCTGTCAAAGTAGAGCAGAAGGTGAGACAGTGAGCCTCCCTATGAGCAGGGCTTTTTCTACTTCCTAGTTAAATCTCAGGCTTTTGCAGGACTCTACTGTTCTGTAGACCAGAGGCTATTTCTGCTACTTCTGGTCTTTTCTCTGGACCTGGGCTCAATCACAGGAATCTCTTTATTGTGGCTTATTTGCTGCTTTTAAGGGTCTCTCTTACATGCTATGGGTCTTAACAGTGTTTTCTTCCTTGTGTTAGATGTACCAAAGCTTCAGCCTCATCCGGGATTGGAGAAGAAAGAAGAGGAAGAAGAAGAAGAAGAATATGATGAAGGGTCTAATCTCAAAAAACAGACCAATAAGAACCGGGTGCAGTCAGGCCCCCGCACACCCAACCCCTATGCCTCGGACAACAGCAGCCTCATGTTTCCCATCCTGGTGGCCTTCGGAGTCTTCATTCCAACCCTCTTCTGCCTCTGCCGGTTGTGAGAACAAATGACCATCCTGAACAGGGTGGAGGGGTGTGGGAAAGAAACCAGCCATATTGGTTTTGGTTTCTATATTTTTCACAATGATTAATGAGAAAAAAACAAAGACAAAAAACAAAACACCAATTAAAGGAGACAAAAAGAGGCAGAGCGAGTAGAGAGCAGCCCTCATTCACCACCTGGTCCCAGACCTGCTTAGGTCCTCGTCCTCTCTTTATGGCTGGCCCCCAGCCGTCTCTTTCCTCTTGAGGATATTTAGGATAAACTGGATCCTTCCTGCTCAAGGATCCTCATTTGTACACCTAGTAGAAAGGACTCTGAACTCAGAGGAGTCACTGTTCCTTCTTTTAGGTTAGAAATTAACAGCAGGGAAATGCCATCTTATTACCTGAGACGACCAGCACTGGGAGTTAGGTATGTTCTGAAGTTATGTCTAGATAAGACTTCAGATGTCCTGGGATTGAAAGAACGTGTGTGAAGGGGTGGAAAAGTAGGGAGATTTAAAAAAAAAAAAGAAAGAAAATGCTTCCTTATCTGGAAGCCTTTCTGGATTAATCCAGTGATGGTCCCACCTTTAGTGTTGAGCTTTGTCATTGCTTGTCTCCCTGGCATGTGCTAGTTATAGACTGTCCGGCATCCAAGACGATTAGGTTATGTTGGGTCCTCAGATCGCCTCTGACTTGTTACCACAACAAATCATTTTGATTTCAGTGCCTGTTGGGGACTTGATTTCTTCTCAGTTTGTTTGTTTGTTTGTTTCCTTAATCTGGCTCATTTGAAATTTCTTCTCCCTCTCAACCATCCCACTAAGTTATAGCCAAGAAGGGAAGGAGACACGGGGATTTGGGGTTCTCTGCTTGAATGTCTTCTCCTTTACCACCTCACCTTGTTGGTACCTCCCTCCCTGGATCTCTGAGCCAGCAGCCAGGAGGACCTGACCCAGCAGTTCTTTACTGGCCCCTTTGTAGGGTCTTGCTGCCAGGGGGCAGGGATGCTTTCCAGCCTGCAGCAACAGAACACTTGACCTTAAAAGTCTCTTCTGGTCTTTGGATTAGAAAAGGCTTATGTTAGCATAGCTTAAGAGCAACCTCAGAGACTTGAGCCCTACTAAGTGACTGACCACTGTTCAGAGTGTCTGGTATCTGATGTTCATTTATTCCCATGTTCTTGTGTGTCACAGTTCAGCCAGTTTTGGTTTATGCCTAGAGCTACTTCAAGGAACTAGACTAATTAGCTATATAGGCCCAGTGACGCTTCTTATTGATCTTCATAGTATGCCCCTCCCTCCCCTGTCCTTTCATTTCCCTGTCCAAGTAGCAGTCAGGTTCTTGGTGTGATGGGACTGAAAGAATTCCAGTCAGCCAGAGCCTTGGCAGCTCTGAAGCTAACCTTAGCATCTAAGTGTCGGTCTTGAATTCCCTGAAAAAATTTCTATAGGAAATGAAGCTTCCCTGGTCCCCTCCTTTCCGGTCACCTTCGTCCATTTCCCAGTTAGGGCAACAATGAAGGAGGACCCAGCCAAGCTAAAAGGAATTTTGTGGATGGGAGACAGCAGGATTAGCTTCAGCTTGGGCTGGAGCAGTCAATATAGGATCTCAGGCCAGGCCCATTTTTCTAGAATGTGTTTAATTTTGAGTTTGCTTTATTAGATATGTTTTTAAAGAGCTCTATATATTTGAACTGCTCCTTATGTGACAAAATAGGTAGCTCTTTGGCTCATGTCCTGGGTTTTTGCTCTTTAATGATTACTCCAGGCCAGCATTTAGTCATTTGAGAATTGTAGCCTGTTGTTTTTGCTGTGACTTGGGTCTCAGTGCTAGGGTATTGAGTCAGGCAGCTGGAGGGTTGTGGCCTGAGGCTGCAGTCAGAGGTACACTTCCCGTAGTGCTTCACACAGCTCCCCTGCTTCTAAAGGATAAGGTACTGTAGCCTTGGTCTTGGGGACCACCTGCCTGCGGCAGTGGACATCCTAACTAGTTTTCTGGCAGTAGCTTTGGTTCCTGTCGCATCGAAATTCCCCAAAGCCCTGGGCCACTGTCATTGGATTAGTCAAGATGAAGGAGGAGGACTGGCTGCCTCCATTTTGCCTTGTTTGTTAGTTTGCCTGGGTCTGTCTGAGGAAGGAGGGGGTCCCGCCTTCCACCTCAACACATCCCTTCAGTGACTCAGAGTCTCAGAAGGAAGCCCTGACTCCTGGGGCCATTTCCTAATGGTACTGTAAGCCAAGCAGCCTTGCTTCTGCCTCTGTTTCCAAGCCCACCCTTTTCCCCTGAGCTCAGGGTTAGGGATGGGCGCTTTCCTCTCTGGTTGTGTCCGAAAGGAAGGAACATCTTTCTATGGTTAACAAAAACTAAAGGGGAAGTGAGGAAACAGGAAGAAGTATGGTGGGGGCTGGGGTAGACTCCCCTGGAGCCAAGTCTATCCAGTTAACAAGAGCTGCCTGGGGCTGGCCACAGCTGGCTCATGATGCTGAACTTGAAAGTGTTTTGTTTTGTTTTGTTTTGTTTTGTGGCTCCTCCAAGATACAGGTACATGAAGTTTAGGTTAAAGGGGTGGGATTATTTTTATTTTTGTACTGTATGTGTCAAGAATTACTCTGTTGTTCACCTTTTGCTTTTTGCACTGTTTGTTCCCCTATCTGCATTTTGAGCTTAGTGCTAGGACTGAGAGGCTGCACCATAGGGAATGCATGGGAGGTGGTGAGGGGTACCAGTGAGGGGTGGGTGGAGGAGAGGCCTGGGCTCCTCTACTGGATCTACACTCTGTCCTAGGTTTTTAGACCCCACTGAGCCCAGCTGGCTGAAAACTAGGACAGTCAGGGTGAAACTTCTTTTGCCAGAAGTGTGGCCTGAGTTGAATTTCTGGGAGGATGATGCAGATGTCTGCTGCAGAGATTGGCTGAGAGTTCTGCAGTCTAGCTTTGAGGCCAGTTGGTCTCTAATCGGACTTTTTTGGGTCTCACTCATGCTTACTGAAACATCGTGCCAAGAAACTCTGTGGGATTTGTGTCCCTTAAACCAGATTCATTTTTCTGAAAAATCTCCATTGTTGAGGAGAGGCTGCTCAGTGGACACCCTGAGTTCTTATCACTGCGAAGATAGTTTCTTCAGGTGTCAATGGCGTTAGACTCCCAGGAAGACTAGCCCTGCCTACAGGGCCACCTGGTGGTTTGAAAGTGTGTTCGTGTTCTCTTGCTGTCACTGCCTAAGAGCTACTGGGATCACGTTAGCGGACACTTAGGCTTTGATGAGAGGGCAAAGTTTGAGTTAGGTTTACCTCCCCCTTTCTGTGCCTGGGAACTGTTTGGTCCAGCTTTAAACTGTGGTTTTGACTTATCTCTTGGGAGAAGCTTCTGTTGTAAGGAATTTCTCTTCCTTCTTATCCTGCCTCTAGGAAAGGCCTGGCTATGGTTTCTAAAACCTCAGCTGAGAACTTCGGAAAACAGCAGCAGTATTTTCCTTTTCTTTGTGCTAACATCCCTTTCCCTAGAAACTGGCTCACCTTGGGAAACCCAGGGAAAGAATGAGCAGGTTCTCTGCCCTCCCTGGGGGTCGGGGGAGGACCTACCCCGGTCAGCACAGTGCCTTTTCCTCTCCTGCTCTGAGCCAGGGTGGGGCATTCCCTCTAGATTCAGGTCTGGGCAGGGGTCCTATAGTCCCTGCCATGGGGCTGCTTCCCTGTCCCTTCCCTCCCCTTTACTGGCCTACTCTGGCATAATTCAAGTGTCTTCTTGCCTTGAGGATCCTTAATGGCATCAAATGGCAACATGGAATATTGTCCTCCATGCCTCTCCAAAATGACCTAGGAGAGTAGGTGAGCTTTCCAAAGTGAGAGACGAATCTTTCTTTTTTTTTTTTTTTCCAAGGGCAGGATGGGTATGCTTTGGGCCTTCTTCTGTGGCCCCGGAGGAAGGAGAGACTGAGGCAAGGCAAAGTGATAGTACACTGAAGCAGAACCAGAAACACCCAGGAACCGATCAGAAATCTCAGAAGAAATCTGCTTCTCTTCGATGGAAAGATATAATTAATGATCAAAGAACTCTAAGAAAATTGCAAAGAAGCCTTAATGTTCAAGATTTAGAAAGATCAGAGCAATTTTTCTCTTTCAGTCCAAGCTATGACTCTCTGTATTTAAACCTCTCCTGGGGCAAGAGGGCTAGATTTCCTCATTTTGTTATAAGACTAGATTGGTACCAATAGATCTGCTGCCTAGTGAAGGCGGGTTTCTTCTTTGCATCTGTGTGGCTTGCTTCCAGTCTGGCCTGTCCTTTCCAGCTGCCTTCTGTCTGGCTTACTATGGGGGGCCAGATCATCTTGATAAGAGCAGGTGATTTGGGGACTAGCTAGGTTGGCAGGAAAAGAGCAGGATGGATCTCCTGGGACGAGTTCCCCCAGGAGTATAAACACAAGGAGCCAGGATTGTGCTGGCAGCCAGGGAAACAGTAGCGCCTGTTTGAGTTGGCAGAGAGGGCCTTGGCACCTCTTGCATCCAGGCAGTCTTGTGAGATGGGGGCACATAGCACTGGGGAAAGCAGAACTCCATTCTCACCTCTATTTTGAGCTTCAGTGCTTTATTTCAGTATGAGGAAAAACAACAACAAACTGAAGTGCGCTTTCCGTCCTTTCAAAGGACAACTGTTGGGAAGGGAGAGCCGAGTTGGGAGGTAGGAGGGGAGCACTGGCAGGGAGAGACATTCTTGACTCCTCTCTTCCCTGGTGTGTTGTGATCCAGGGAATGAAAAGAAATTTGACCCTGGATTGGTTCTCTCCTTGAACTTAAGGAATGTTACCTTTTCCTTCCACGAAGTTCTCCCAGGCTAGGACCAGCTGCCCATTCTGAGCTCAGGGCAGCCTCTTCAACCATTACTGACCTAACCTGGCTTGTCAGGAAACCAACCCCACCCTTCCACATTGGGCCTGGCTGTTCTATTGTGTACCACGTACTGGAGAGAAAGCGTCAAGTTCTTAGCCCTTGCAGCTTCTCTTCTAGTTTCCCATCCTCTCTCTGTGGAGGCCAAACCAACTCTTTGTCAGTAGCCACAACATGTGTTGACAGCGGCACAGTGAGATATAATTGACGAACTTTGAACCTGGTTGGCCGGGGAGGCTGTAGGGGTGGATAGAGCTGGCTTTCCTTCTGGGCTGTCTCCATCTGACCCTACCCCTTCCATGTCCCACCCCATTCCCACCAAAAAGTACAAAATCAGGATGTTTTTCACTGTCCATTGCTTTGTGTTTTAATAAACAATTTGCAGTGACACTCTGTGTTGGGACTGAATTTGAACTGAATTACAAAGCGCTGAAGTGATGGGGTGGGAAAAAGAAGACCCAGGGGTTCACTCGGCTCTGAAGAGTTCTCTTGTGATGAGGCTGGGGACTGTTGTCCATTTAGCTGTGTGTCTTTTGCTTTTCTTTTTTTTTTTTTTTTTTGAACGGGTCTCGCTCTGTTACCCCGGCTGGGGGGCTGTGGGCGGATCTCAGCCCACCGCAAACTCCGCCCCCCCGGGTCAC
>NW_016805299.1:1956885-1961417 GCF_001698545.2 Rhinopithecus bieti | reverse complement strand
AGTAGAGACGGGGTTTCACCGTGTTAGCCAGGATGGTCTCGATCTCCTGACCTCGTGATCCGCCCGTCTCGGCCTCCCAAAGTGCTGGGATTACAGGTTTGAGCCACCGCGCCCGGCCTGCTTTTCTTCTCTCTGGGATGTTTGCTTAGGGGAATCATTCTGTAAAACCCTTCCTGGTCATTTCAACTAGCAGCACATTTAAGGACAAAAAAATTTGTTTTCATTTTCACTGGAACAACTGGGCACGGACTGCCCCACTCTAAAGGCACACTGGGCCCGTTGCTGCCTCTCCTCTCCATTCCCTTAGCCTCTGTGATAGCCCACGGACAAGCTAAGCTCACCTAAGCCATAGGAGACTTTTCTCTGCTGGCTCCTTTTCTGGTGTTTTGTCATTGTTGACTACACATTAGGAAGAGCAGAATGGAGGAGGGATTTTTTTTCCTATAATTTATAAGCCACATTTTACAGGTGAGGAACGTTAAGCCATGCGTGGTGGCTTACGCCTGTTATCCTAGCACTTTGGGAGGCTGAGGACGGCAGATCGCTTGAGCCCAGGAGTTCAAGACCAGCCTGGGCAACATGGCGAAACCCTGTCTCTACTAAAAATACAAAAATTAGCTGGGCATGGTGGTGCATGCGTGTAGTCCCAGCTACTCAGGAGGCTGAGGTGGGAGGATCACTTGAACCCAGGAGGTCAGTACTGCAGTGAGCTGAGATTTTGCCACTGCACTCCAGCCTGGGTGACAGAGAGCCTCTCTCACACACACAAAAAGAAACACTGAAGCTCAGAAAAGTTCAGTAACATACCCCAGACTTATTTAGTAAATGGTCAAGCCTGGGTTCAAGTCCAGTCTGTCTGCCATCAAAGCCCAAGCTCTTTAAAGCTGTGAGGATAATTACAGCTGTCCATTATTGAGTTCTTGGAACGGGCTGGGCACAATGCCCAGCATTTGTTACAGATGTTGTCTCTCTTTTATCTTCAGCAAACCAGTTGGTATTCCCCTTTAAGAGATGAAGTGACTTGCACAAGGTAGCACAACCAACAAAAGGTGGAGCTGGGGTTTTAAACCAGGACTCCTGCTCTTAATGATTACCCTCTGCTGCCATCCATTTCTTCATGGTACTGGGTGGCATGGCTCCAGAGCCTACTTGTGGGATTTCTCCGAGTGGGAATGGAGACTGCTGGCTTGCAGGGCTGGGGAGGGGTGGAGGTGGAGGGACAGGAGTTTGGCCGACTTCCGTCGGTTATCCCGTGAAGGGCAGAATTCAGTGTACAGCTCCAAGAGGGAGGCCAGTGTTGATGGAGTCTGTTCTCAGGGCCCAAACAAGCCAGGAGGCCCGCAGAGCCTCTTTCTTAGGCTGAGCCCCCCAGAACTGGAGTTCTTTCCTAATTCAGATTTCATTGTTACTATTTCAAGTAGCTTTGCATGAGCTGCCAAATGGGGAAGAGACCTGAAGAATTCCCGCTCTAGGGAGTTGCAGGGAGGGAAATTGTCTGACAGAAGATCTTGGGCCAAGTACCGGGGTTGGGTTGGACCACTCTGTGGGTTCAGATCTTAATCTTACTAAGGAAATCAGGCTCCCGGTTGGCTGGAGCCGGTGAGACTTTCTCCATACTTAGTACCCCCCATCCCCCATAAAGGAAGAGAGATGAGTTTTTCCAGTACTTACTGGAAAGCTCATTGCTATCACAGTGGTGAGGGGTCAAGGCAGAAAGGAGGCGGAGCATGGAGGTCCTGGAGCGCGCTTGCCTCTGCTCTCCAACAACCTAAGGCCACAGGCATCTCGCTGCAGCGCTCTGGCCCAAGAGTCTCAGTTTTGTTTGTTCCTCACCACTTAACATGAGTAGGAAATAACTCCACGTGCTTTCTCACTACACTCTTCCACCTGGCTCCACGGGCTTCTCCCTGCCCCGTGCGCCTGCCCTGTGTGCCTGCTCTCAACAGAGGGGGCCTGGAGAAAGAGGCCACTTGTATATAATGCTATAGCAACCATTCATGGGATACTCTTCCTGGCATCAGCATAGTGCTTTTTGGTGCCAATTTGTGTCTCCTCTTCATAACAATCCTAGGAAAGACCTGTGAGTAGCCTTACTTGTAAACGAAGGCACAAAGGCCTCAGGAGAGAAACGACCTGGACAGAGTCACATAGCTGCTAAGTGGTAGAGCAGAGACTGGAACCCAATGCTGTTTGACCCCAAAATCTGTGCTTTTAGTGCCATGATGTATTAGTTTTAAAGAGGAACCTTTTGAGTATTGATAACTGATGAATCTATGTTTACATGGAGGTTTCATTATTTCTCTGAAAAAGTTAACTTTTAAGACTTGGTGATATAAGGATCTATAAATATATACAGAAATAAATTTTAAAAAAGTGGAGTGCAAAATGTGAAAATCATTTTCTTTTCTTTTTTTTTTTTTTTTTGAGGCAGGGTTTTGCTCTGTCTCCCAGGCTGGTGTGCAGTGGCAAGATCTTGGCTCACTACAGCCTTGACCTCCCAGGCTCAAGCAATCCTCCCACCTCAGCCTCCTGAGCAGCTGGAACTAGTACAGGTGTGTAGCCAGCACACCCAGCTAATTTTTATATTTTTGGTAAAGACAGGGTTTTGCCATGTTGCCCAGGCTGGTCTCAAACTCTTGGGCTCAAGTGGTCCGCTCACTTTGGCCTCCCAGAGTGCTGGGATCAGAGGTGTGAGCCACCGTACCAGGCCTGAAAATCATTTTCTTCCCTATCCCTCTAATCCCTAAAGGATAATACAGAGAACAGTCTGGTGTGTATCTTTCATTTTAAATGTATTTACATATATATATATGTATATACACACACAGTCTTTTTAAACAAGTGGGAATATACTATACATACCATTCAGTGCCTTTTTTTTACTTAATATGTCTTAGAGAGTTAGTTCATATAGATGGGTCAGTACATAGAGATTTTTCTCACTCTCAAGGGCTGTACAGTATCTTATGGTTATATTGTAATTGATTTTACCAGTCCCCTGTAGATGAACATTAAGATACTCCCCATTTTTTGCCAGTACAAACTGCTGCAGTGAACATGCTTATGCATACGTCTTTGTGCATATGTGCAGGTGTTTCTTTAGGGAATTCCTTTAAGGAATTACTGGATCAAACAATGTATGCATTTAAAAATTTGAAGGTACTGCCCTCCATGAGGCTATATGAATTTTTACTCACCAATCTTGTGCTGTGACTTTGGAATATGCCAGCAATCTCTTTTGGAAACAGGTGGAATATAAATAATAAATAATGCTTTTTAAAAACAGCCCTCTGGGCCAGGCATGGTGGCTCAAGCCTGTAATCCCAGCACTTAGGGAGGCCGAGATGGGTGGATCACGAGATCAGGAGATCGAGACCATCCTGACTAATGCGGTGAAACCCCATCTCTACTAAAAAAACACAAAAAACTAGCCGGGCGAGGTGGCGGGCGCCTGTAGTCCCAGCTACTGGCGAGGCTGAGGCAGGAGAATGGCGTAAACCCAGGAGGCGGAGCTCGCAGTGAGCTGAGATCCGGCCACTGCACTCCAGCCTGGGTGACAGAGCAAGACTCCGTCTCAAAAAAAAAAAAAAACACAGCCCTCTGGCTGGGCGCAGTAGCTCACACCTATAATCCCAGCACTTTGGAAGGCTGAAGCAAGTGGATCACGTGAGGTCAGGAGTTTGAGATCCAACGTAGTGAAATCTCGTCCCTACTAAAAATATAAAATTAGCCAGGTATGGTAGTGCACACCTATAATCCTAGCTATTCGGGAGGCTGAGGCTGGAGAATCACTTGAACCTGGGAGGGCAGAGGTTGCAGTGAGCCAAGATCATGCCATTGCACTCCACCCTGGCAACAGAGCAAGACTCCATCTTTAAAAAAAAAAACAGCCCTCATCCAGATAGTGGAGTCACTTGGTCCTAAAGAAATTACTAGCTCTTAGTCCCAGACCACAGGGCATACCTGCAATCCCAGCCATGACTTGCTAATTCAATGCATGCCATCTCTAGGGAGGCAGCAGAAAGCAGGACTGAACTTTCAGTCTTGGCAGAAAAATGCCAGCTGATGATGTCTTGCTTACCTTGGTTATACCAGCTCTGGGCCCCACCTGCCTGGCCTGATTTGAAGGCAAACTGCCTGGCTACTCTGGGACTGCCCTGGAAAACAGCCACTGTCATACCTCTTACAGGGAGGAAAACAGCCAGCTGGAGGGAGTCAGCCCTGAGCTGGGGGGAAAGGAAGGCTGGCCCTTCTGCTTTTGGTGTCGGGATTACTATTTAATGCTGTAGTCCTCTGTTTTCCTTCTTCCCCCAAATAAAGTGTGAGTATATGTAATTTTCAAAAGACATTTTAAAAGAGCCTTTCCCCACACCTCAAAAAATTTGATGTGGAAAGACAGATTGGAGGTTACACCCCTAATTTTTCCTATCCCTTTAAAAAATGAAATTATAGGCCGGGCGCGGTGGCTCACGCCTGTAATCCCAGCACTTTGGGAGGCCGAGGCGGGCAGCTCACGAGGTCGGGAGATCGAG
>NW_016805299.1:1905999-1956030 GCF_001698545.2 Rhinopithecus bieti | reverse complement strand
AAAAAAAAAAAAAAAAAAAGTATACAAGCAGCCCATGATTATATGCTTGAGATAAAACAGTACAGAAGAAAACAGTACAGAAGTAGTTCTAAATATGTCAAAAGTGAATATATTTCCTTTAGCTTCTTCTGATACTCTCCTCCCCAGAGGTAATCAAGGTTAATGTTTTAATGTATATCCAGACCTCTTCCTTTACAATTACAAATACATATTTATATCTATATCTCTGTCTATCTGTCTAGTTTTTTTTTTTTTTTTTTTTTTTTTTTTTTTTTTTTTTTTTTTTTTTTTTTTTTTTTTTTTTTTTTTTTTTTTTTGAGATGGTCTGACTCCCATGGCCCAGACTAAAGTGCAGTGGTGTGATCACAGCTCACACAGCCTCGACTTCCTGGGCTCTGGTGATTCTCCCACCTCAGCCTCCTGAGTAGCTGGGACTACTGGCATGCACCACCACGCCCAGCTAATTTTTGTATTTTTAGTAGCGATGGGGTTTTGCCATGTTGCCCAGGCTGGTCTCGAACTCCTGGGCTCAAGCAATCTGCTTACCTTGGCCTCCCAAAGTGCTGGGATTACAGGCATGAGCCGCCACACTCAGCCCACATCTAAATATTTATATACTTTTTATGTTAAATAAATGGGATTCTCGGCTGGATGCAGTGAGCTGTGATTGTGCCACTGCACTCCAGCCTGGGTGACAAGAGTGAGACCCTGTCTGTTTTTGTTTTTTTTTTTTTGAGACGGAGTCTCGCTCTGTCTGTCAGGCTGGAGTGCAGTGGCGCAATCTCCACTCACTGCAAGCTCCATCGCCTCCCAGGTACACGCCATTCTCCTGCCTCAGCCTCCCGAGGAGCTGGGACTACAGGCGCCCGCCACCACACCCGGCTAATTTTTTTGTATTTTTACTAGAGACGGGGTTTCACCGTGTTAGCCAGGATGGTCTCGATCTCCTGACCTCGTGATCCGCCCACCTCGGCCTCCCAAAGTGCTGGGATTGCAGGCGTGAGCCACCGTGCTCGGCCGAGACCCTGTCTTAAATAAATAAATAAATAAATAGGATTCTGTGCCTTGCTTTTTGCCCCACTTAGTATATGTTTGAGATCTTTCCATACATATATATATATATATATCTCATTTTTTAAAAACAGTTCTATGTAACATGAATGGATACAAATGTAATGTATTGAAATTTGTCAATATAATAAATCTCTGTGCGTACGTGTAGGGTATATTCCTGGATGTGGAATTGCAGGTGAGGAGGTTACATGTGCCATCATCCCTAGAAAGAGAAAAGCCAGGGTCCAAGTAACTAATCTTGGTGCTATGAGAACAACGTTTCCATAAACAAGTATATGGGAAATGGCCACATGCTAAACCACCCTCTTGGTCATTCACAATCAAGGAGCATATTAAAAGTTCTGGAAATTCTTCAGTAACCACTCTGTTGAGTGGTTTAACAAGAGTTGTTTGCAAAAGGAAAGACTTTAATTCTTTGTACACATTTATTAAAGTCTCCCTGAACAGTTAGTTAAATGCCACCATATGCTAATCTCTCAAAGACAGGACAGCATTTGGGTAGGAACTTGGCCACACACTGTGCCACCCAGTTGGGCAGCTGGGGTGGGGTCAAGTGTGGACTTTGTCCAGGAACCAAGAGATGCCTGTCTTGGTGGCTTTGGTGAGAGGGATTCAGCAAGGAAGGCCTGGCTAGAACGTCAGGAGGCTCTGGGGGAGGGTTGCAATTTTACTCTAGCCTAGCTGAGAGGTGATGTCAGACCTAGCAGACACACTGCATCCATCAGGCCCAGGCCTCCAACACAGAACAGCACAGATCTAGAATCCCTAGAGAAGGAGCCCCTTGGGGTGGAAGAGGGTAGACCATAACCCCCTGTTGACACACTTCTGGCCAACTGGTGAGGTCATGGCTAACTTCCAAAACTCAGTGTAGATGTTGCCTCTGCGAAACCTTCCCAAGCCCTCAGGCTGTTACAGCCAGGTCAGTATAAACCACTCCTGTGTGTTCTCCTAGCACCTTTGCTGCATCGCTTAGTGCAGTCAGTGAGTCTAGTTTGTCTTCCAGTTCATACTAACCTGCCTTGTGAAGAGGAAGGGTCACATAATGAATTGTGTACTTCACAGTCTTCTCTAACAAAAGTGGGAGCTCCTCCATAGTGGGATACTGTTCAGGCTCTCATTCAGTCATTACTGAGCACCTACCACTTGTCAGGCATTAGCTGAACTGCTGGCAATTCAGGGGTGAGGCAGACCCAATCCCTGCCCTCACTCTTACATGTCCTGTACAGCCTAGCCCAATGTCTAGCCTAGGACCTGGCACAGTGGGGCTTACGGATGGCAATCTCATTGGAAAGTTTGTTTTGAAACTGCCTTTGCAAAACAAGCACTGCTTTAACTTACCTTCTATGCTAAATATATTAATAAACATTTTCTCAAGATGCATTGTCCACTAATAGTTTAGTGTTGAAGAACAGGCCTTGGGTCAGATGGACCTGGATTCAAATCCTTGTTCCCTCCTCTTACTGCTTGAGGGACTTTGGACATATTACTTGACTTCTCTGAACTTGAGCTTCCTGATCTGTAAAATGGAGACAGTAACACCTCACAAGGTTGTTGTGAGGGGAGGAGCCTGCCCTATAGCAAGTGTCCTGCCATATAGCAAGTGAGCAGTAAACACTGGCCATTCTTCTTGTTGGTGTGATTACTGGGAACTGGTTGCCATTGTGATGTTGGGACTGGTGATGGAACTCTTGGATTGAGAATGCCGAGATGGTGCACTGAAGATGCTGTGTGCTCTTTCAGACCAGGAGGAGGATGAGGAGGAGGGAAGTTTATATAACGTAAATTCATTTGACCGTAACATATATATTTAAACATCGTGGACGACCTTGGGGGCCTGATGGGGAGTGGGGGTGCTAAGGCTCCAGCCACCCCTAGGCCCTCCACCTGGCAGGACCAAAGTTGGGGCGGTACCCGCAGCACCGCCCCCTGGGCCCCGCAGGAGTGTGCAGTCACCTTGTTAGGCCTATGTTGGCTTGCCCATCACTCCTGGCCTGCAGTCTCCCAACCCTGTGGCGGCAGCAGCAGCATTCCCTGAATGGATCAAAGGCGCTTGGGTCGTCTGCTGATTGGCTATAGGAGTCAGCCCAGGGCTGCTCACTGCACCGTCAGGTTGCTGATGGCAGTCTGTAGTATATCCTGGGGTATCGGAGTTTGGAGGAGTGCCCTGGTCCACCTGTGCGAAGGATACCCACGTCACCCTCCGCTCCCCGCCTCCCGCCCCTCCCACCCCTCCTCCCGCCCGGCCCGCGGGCCCCGGGCCCCGGCCCCGGGCGCCCCGCTCTCCATAGTTACCGCGCTGTGGAGGCGGCGGCCATCTTGGCTGCGGAGCGATGAGCGGGTCTAACCCGAAGGCTGCGGCCGCGGCTTCGGCGGCTGGGCCCGGGGGGCTGGTGGCTGGCAAGGAGGAGAAGAAAAAAGCGGGCGGCGGCGTCCTGAACCGTCTGAAGGCGCGGCGGCAGGCGCCCCACCACGCGGCCGACGACGGCGTCGGGGCAGCGGTCACGGAGCAGGAGCTGCTGGCGCTGGACACCATCCGGCCCGAGCACGTCCTGCGCCTCAGCCGTGTCACCGAGAGTGAGTGCCGCGCGGGCCGCGCCCTCCCCTCGCGCCGTGCCCGGCTCCCGGAGCCTTCAGCGGACCCGGCCACTCGACCAGCTCGCGGGTACCCCCAGACCCCCTTGGCCGGCCGGGCTGCACTTCCCGCTGCCCCGCCGGCCGGGCTCTGCCCCTCCCTGGTCACGTTGCTCTGGTGGGGAAGGACTCTCCTGGGCTTGACCTCATTCCTGTGAGTCCGGCCACGCTAGGATGCCCCTCGGCCGGTCGGCTCCCCAGCTCTGCCGGACCTGTTTGGGTAGAGGGCCCCGTTCAGCGGAACTGGACCCTCCTGAGCCGGCCGGGGGCCGAGGTCCCCTCATAAATGGGCCCTTGGACCCTCAGCCTGGAACCCCCGGCTATCAGTGAAGTTACCGCTCAGCCAGGCGCCCCCAGCCCTCTGGCAGGCCAGAAGCCTTACCTGCTTCCTCCGCCGGCCCCATTGCAGCCCTCCCCCATTGCAGCCCTCCCCATTGCAGCCCTCCCCATTGCAGCGCTCCCCATTGCAGCGCTCCCCATTGCAGCGCTCCCCATTGCAGCGCTCCCCATTGCAGCCTGCCGGGCCTCCCTCCCGCTTTGGGTCCGGAGCGTTGCCCCGTAGTGTGCAGGTGGGTTCTTCCTCAGACACATAGCCGTGGCATTTCCTGCTCATTTAAAACTGTGCCACATTAAAACAAAAATAAAGTTTCAGTGTGTGTACAAACTTCGACGTGTGAATCCTGCTTTTGACATTCTCTTGAATTAAGAATGATTTCAGGGTTTCAGAATTGCGTTTCCTGCACAAAAGGCAGCCATCCTAAGCTTCTTCGTTGATGGGAGGATGGGTGGGAAGAAAAATGTTGCCCAGTCCCTGCTCTGGGTGATCTGGTGATCTCCCTTTTTCCCAAGTCAGTCCCTGACTTGACGTCTTTTCTCTTACTGCTGTTTTCCCTGCAGGAGTGTGCACTCACCTGGTTAGGCCCATCTTGGCCTGCCCATCACTCCTGGCTTGCAGTCTCCTAACCCTGTGGCAGCAGCAGCATTCCCTGGATGGATCGAAGGCTGCCATGGTGTCTGCTGAACTGCTACAGCAGGCAGCCCAGGGCTGTTCAGGTTCACCTCAGATTGCTGATGGCAGCTCTAGTAATTTGGGAATGGAAGTTTGTGGGGAGTGGGCCTTGGTCCACCCTGCGAAAGGGAATTTCCATCTCCTAAAAGAGTTTTAATTTGATTCTAGATATTTGGATGCCCCCATTTCCCAACACTGTTTGGGTTGGGACTGTCTTTAGCAGGCCTGAGTGTATCTTTAGACATTCTTGCTATTTAGACATCCCTGCTAGTTTTATTGAAACTGTGTGAAAAAGCTGCTTTTTTTCTGAACCAGTTTTCATTTGGGGCTCTGAAAGTACACACATGCTCAGCACCTGGTCTTGGTAACCTCATGCCCTCTCTTGCCACCCAAGTGAGTTAGGGTATTCTGTGCCTGGCCCTAAGCAGGATTCTCAGTGGGCACTCAGATCCTATCTGGGGGCTTGGGATTGTTGCTCATTGTCCAAACCCACCTGTGCAGCTTCTTAGAGCCTGGCAACCTCTTTGTTACTCTTCTTAACGTCTTGTTCATTCTGTCCAGCAGATATTTGAGTACCCTCTAAGGGTCCAAAGCCGATGTTAGCCTTTTTAGCAGTTACAGAATAATCAGTAGTTGTCAAGTTTGCCATCTTACTAAAGAGACAACTTGTAAAACACGAAAACAACTAACTCAATAAAAGATCAAGTATCAAAATGAGTTGTGGAGAAGGTGCTATCCGGAATAATCCTAGAAAGAAATCAATGAAATTTGCTGTGATTAGAATTATTCGAATTTGCTGCTCAGGTTCTAGTCATTTGGGCCTAATGCCTTCACCGGCAGATGTATCCTCTTGCCTGGATATGTATAATATGTATGGTCTACTGTATGATTTTGTGTAACCCACAAACTAAGAATGGTTTGTACATTTTTAAATGGTTGAAAAAAACTTTAAAATCTTGAGACACGTGGTTATGTAAAATTCATATTTCAGTGTCCATAAATACAGTTTTACTGGAATATAGCCACATTCATTCATTTGCGTATTGTCTGGATGCTTTTGTGGCTACAATAATAGAGTTGAATGGTTGTGACAGAGACCATGTGGCGGCAAAGCTTAATTATTTCAAATCTGGCTCTTTACAGAAAAGTTTGCTGATCTCGGCTTTTTTACACTGACAGTTGGCAAACTAGCATTGTATTATCCGCTAAGTCGGTTTAAATGTCTTAGATTGGAATTCTATAAAAAGTTCTCTGCCCTGTTGTGACATCCAACTTGATAGATAATGAAAGATTTTTAGGTGTTTCCAAAGAAATCCACTTTTCTATCCTAGTTTCTAAAAGTTTTGTAATTTTTCATCCAAAGCAAGTCCTTGTTCTTTTTTTTCTTTGTTGGATCCCCTATTTCTGTCCATACAACTTCTGCTGGTGATAACACATGACAAAATTTTTGGGAGTATTTTAAGTGTATTGTGTAAGAAAAAATCTGAGTTTGCTTCAAAACTTTAGAATTAAATAAATGGTAGTTTTGGAGGATTATTTAACAGTGTTGGTTTCTCTCTCGTTTTCAGATTATTTATGTAAACCCGAAGACAACATCTACAGTATTGATTTCACCCGCTTCAAAATTCGAGATTTGGAGACAGGGACAGTACTTTTTGAGATTGCCAAACCTTGCGTTTCAGGTAGGCCTCAACGTTGTAGTGACCAGTAGACAGTTTTGAGCCAAAGGTCTTTGAAACTCAAATCTTGGTGTGCCACTGCATCCTGTTTCTTGGACTCCAGTGTGTCCCTCTTCTGTGACCTCTTCCCGTGGCCTGGCCTGCCAGGCATGGTGGTTTGAAGCTGTGTTCAGAGGCTGATGTTTGTTGGATGTCTATTCTATGCTGGTCACTGTGTTCCACATCTTTATGCACATCAGTGTATGTAATCCTCACACTTCTGTGAGGAATTACTGTTATCTTCATTTTACAGTGAAGCATCTGAGGCCTAGAATTCCCAAGCGGCACTTTCCTAAGGCCCTGTGCTGGTTCATCTTATGTTGCTTCCAGTTGGGAAAGGAATCCTTGAAATTAAACTATAATGAGGAAAACTCACCTGAGCTTAGAGCCCTCTTGGAGGATGATAGGGAGGATTCTGGTCCAGACACGAGGCAGTTTGAGCCATCTTCTCACTCTCCTTTACGTAGTGCCTTGGATTTCCCAGACCTGTTTTGGATTTTAATCTCAACCATTTTCTGGAAGAACAGACCCAGGAACTCAACTACTTGGGGTTCCTTAAATTAGCCTCTGATAGCTGCTTCCTGTGCTTGTGATAAAAAGTGTGGGGGTTATTCATTCTATCCAAGAGACCACAGAGCCTTTGGAGCACCTCACTGGAGGTTTAGCGCCCCCTGGAGTTAGTCATTTGTTAGAATACTGGTACAGATACTCATAGTATCAGTGTGGTTTCTAAACTTACTTTGCAGTGTTTCTCATCTGATTTGCTACTTAGAGCCTGCAAATTTGATAAGGCCCCAATTTCACCCCTACCTGGTGGTATTTATGCTATCATAATCTAATACTGACCAAGGCACCTAAATGCTCAAGTTCATGGGTAGTTGTTGTTGTCGTTGTTGTTGTTGTTGTTGTTTTGTGGGGTTTTTTTTGTGTGTTGTTTTGAGACAGAGTCTTTCTCTATCACCCAGGCTGGAGTGCAGTGGCATGATCTTGGCTCACTGGAACCTCCGCCTCCTTGGTTCAAGAGATTCTCCTGCCTCAGCCTTCCAAGTAGCTGAGAATACAGGTGCCTGCCACCACGCCTAGCTACTTTTTGTATTTTTAGTAGAGACAAGATTTCACCATGTTGGTCAGGCTGGTATTGAACCCCTGACCTTGTGATTCACCTGCTTTGGTCTCCCAAAGTGCTGGGATTATAGGCGTGCGCCACTGCGCCTGGTTGCTCATGGGTGGTTTTTTATTGGGATGGTCACATCAAGACCAGCTAGCTTCCTGGGTCTATGGTGTTCTCATCCCTAAGCCACATATCACAGTACCTGGGACATTTCAAGGACTCCAGGCCTACTACAGGTATGTGGTTTTGGATTAGACTCAGTTGTCATTTCAGTATAAGACAGAACTGTTTCAAGAAGGTCAGCTAAAGATACTGTAAAGTATCTTGGTTTTCAGTCTCTTTAGTTTTTACATTTAAGGATCTTGATTCACTTGGAATATTCCCCACATTGAGGCTGGGTGCGGTGGCTTACACCTGTAATCCCAGCACTTCGGGAGGCTGAGGCAGGCGGATCACTTGAGCCCCAGGAGTTTGAGACCAGCCTGGGCAACACGGTGAAACCCTATCTGTACAAAGTACAAAAAAATTAGCCAGGCGTGGTGGCACACGCCTGTGGTCCCAGCTACTCAGGAGGCTGAGGTGGAAGGATAGCTTGAGCCTGGGAGATCAAGGCTGCAGTGAGCTGTGATCACTTTGTTGCACTCCAGCGAAGGCAACAGAGTGAGACCCTATCTTAAAATAAAGCAGTAAATATAAACAATAGAATATCCTCACACTGAATCAGTACCTTTCTGCAGCACTTGTTCTGATGAATTTGAATCCCCAAGATTTGCTCTAACTCTCTCTGAATGACATTGTTGGAGCCGGGGTTTTAGAGTCTCTGGGGTTGAACCCCTACTCAGCCTGGTTGCCCAGTTGCTCTTGGGCTTGTCAAAGGCAGAGATGTTTGATGCTGAAAAAGACTTCTCTTATGTTGTACCCATGTACGGCTTAGACCTGGAGAAAATGTCCTCACTGGACACTGGGGGGTACTAACTCCTATTCACATTAGAATTAGAATGCTTATTCTCTGATTCTTTTTTTTTGAGACGGTGTTTCACTCTTGTTGCCCAGGTTAGGGTGCAATGGCGCAATCTTGGCTCACTGCAACCTCCGTCTCACGGGTTCAAGCGATTCTCCTGTCTCAGCCTTCCGAGTAGCTGGGATTACAGGCATGCACCACCACGCCCGGCTAATTTTGTATTTTTTGTAGAGACAGGGTTTCTCCATGTTGGTCAGGCTGGTCTCAAACTTCTGACCTCAGGGGATCCACCCGCCTCGGTCTCTGAAAGTGCTGGGATTACAGGCGTGAGCCACTGCGCCCAGCCCTCTGATTAATTTTACAAATCTTTCATCTCCTGGGTTCAGGAGTGGACTAGGCCGGAGACCAGCATTAACTTTGTAGAGGCGGAGGCCCCCACATCTGCTTCACCCTTTCCCAGGTGGTCAAAGGGTTAGGCCTGGTATGACCTAGAAGTAGACATCAGTTAAGGAACTATAGTATCTCAAGGCTGTAGGTCGATGTCTCCTATTTAAATAGCAAAAGTATTTTTAGTGGTTTATCTTTGCAGCCTGTCAGAAATTTCTGTATTCATTGAAATAACTTTCTTGATAAGTGTCAACTTTTGTAGCCTCATTCTTTTAGGTTGGTGCTAGCGCTTCAACTTGTTTAGCTACAGACCTAGGCTGTATAATATAGACCATGTCAGGGGCCCATTTCCCAGCTTGTGTTTCAGGCTTCACCCTTAGGATATGGTGTAAGCTCTCAAACTATTAAAAAAGGCTAATCGCTTAGTGTTGAAGAATAGGCCTTGAGTCAGAGGGAGCTGGATTCAAATCCTTGTTCCCCCCTCTTACTGCTTGAGGGACTTTGGACATATTACTTGACTTCTCTGAACTTGAGCTTCCTGATCTGTAAAATGGAGACAGTAACACCTCACAGGGTTGTTGTGAGGGGAGGAACCTGCCCTATAGCAAGCGTCCTGCCATATAGCAAGTGAGCAGTAAACACTGGCCATTCTTCTTGTTGGTGTGATTACTGGGAACTGGTTGCCATTGTGATGTTGGGACTGGTGATGGAACTCTTGGATTGAGAATGCTGAGATGGTGCACTGAAGATTCTGTGCTCTTTCAGACCAGGAGGAGGATGAGGAGGAGGGAGGTGGAGACGTGGACATCAGTGCAGGACGTTTTGTCCGCTATCAGTTCACACCGGCATTTCTCCGCCTCCGGACAGTCGGGGCTACGTGAGTACCATTACTACTTGAGGGAAGAATGTTCTGTTTGTTCACAGAGAAGAGTGTTTTCTGTTGGGTTTTGGGATGGCTTTAGAGGAGGGAGGAGGCAAAGTCAGGCTTACAGAGATTTATTTTCCAGGGTGGAGTTCACAGTGGGAGACAAACCTGTGTCAAACTTCCGGATGATCGAACGGCACTATTTCCGGGAACACTTGCTGAAAAACTTTGACTTTGATTTTGGCTTCTGCATCCCCAGCAGTAGGAACACTTGTGAACATATCTATGAGTTTCCCCAGCTTTCGGAGGATGTCAGTATGTATCCCCTGACTCTTACAGCACTCTAGATTCTGAGGGCTACAAGGAACAAACCTTGAAACCCATCTGGTCCAGCGCCCTGGCTTTGTCTCATGGCAGTGCTGACATGATGCGTATCTAGTCATTTGACTTCAGGCTTCTCATTTCCTATTGCTCCTGGCTCCTGTTCCAAACTCTAACTCGGCCCCATATGGGAGCAATGAAGGGTTTGTTTGTTTTTGTTTTTTTTCTTCCCCCGAGACAGAGAGTCTTGCTCTGTCGCCCAGGCTGGAGTGCAGTGGCATAATCTCGGCTCACTGCAACCTCCGTCTCCCAGGTTCAAGCGATTCTCCTGCCTCAGCCTCCTGAGTAGCTGGGATTATACCACACCTGGCTAGTTTTTGTATTTTCAGTAGAGACGGATTTTCACCATGTTGGCCAGGCTGGTCTCAAACTCTTGACCTCATGATCCACCCACCTCGGCCTCCCAAAATGCTGGGATTACAGGTATGAGCCACCGCCCCCTTGCCCTATCGCCCAGGCTGGAGTGCAGTGGCGCAGTCTTGGCTCACTGCATCCTCCGCCTCCTGGGTTCAGGTGATTCTCTTGCCTCAGCCTCTCGAGTAGCTGGGATTACAGGTGCCTGCCACCATGCCCGGCTAATTTTTTGTAGAGACGGGGTTTCACCATGTTAGCCAAGCTGGTCTTGAACTCCTGACCTCGTGATCCGCCTGCCTCGGCCTCCCAAAGTTCTGGGGATTACAGGCGTGAGCCACTGTGCTAGGCCTGAAGGTTTTTCTTTTTTTTTTTGTTTTGAGATGGAGTCTTGATCTTGATGCCCAGGCTGGAGTACAGTGGCGCAATCTCGGCTCATTGTAAGCTCTGCCTCCTGGGTTCATGCCATTCTCCTGCCTCAGCCTCCTGAGTAGCTGGGACTACAGGTGCCCACCACTATGCCCGGCTAATTTTTTGTATTTTTAGCAGAGATGGGGTTTCACCATGTTAGCCAGTACGGTCCCGATCTCCTGACCTCGTGATCCACCCGCCTTGGCCTCCCAAAGTGCTGGGATTACAGGCATGAGCCACTGTGCCTGCGCCCGGCCAGCCTGAAGGTTTTAATATTACAGGCCATCCTTTTAGATGCCTCCTGTGGGAAGACAGTGCCTAAGGGAGATAAAAGGAGGCCTGTGACCATCCCTGGGACTCTGATCAGATAAAGCACCTCTCCTGTGCACCGTTAGTCATGGTTTTCCATTGTTTTAGTCATTGGCCCTTCCCTTTTTTCTTAATCAGAGCTAGATGTGAAACTGCAGGCTAAATAGAATCAAGGCCTGAGGACTTCTTTTCCATTCCCTGCAGGATAGAGAGTTGATTGGATAAAGTGTTGAGATAGATCTAGCAGGAGGGAATGGGGCTGTTGCAGATTTTGGGGCAGGAGTAAGGTGGTGGAAGTACTGTCTGAGGAAGAGTGGCCTAAACCTGGGGAGAGAACCAGAGGGAGAAGGCTGCTGCCCTGTAGCCTCGGCAAGGGAAGATGGGGACCAAACGAGAGAAAGAACAGGCCTTGTCAGTTTCTGCGACTTTGGCCTACCCACCTCAGGAACACATCCTTTGTGAATACGTAGGGAAAAATCAAGGCATTTATAGGGTGTGAATGGAATCTTGTGACTAATGATGCCTTAAGTTGCTTTGTCGGCATCACTGATTGTTCTTCTCAGAATCCCAGGTCCTTAGGAATTGTCATATTCTGAAAACCAGATACCCTTTACTTGTGTGGCAGTGCAGTTCCCAGGTAACATCAGGATTGCTGAGATGTGGGGCAGGGTGTTGACGACAGCATCTGATTCAGACTTGAACCCCTCCTCCCAAGCTGGCTGGAATATGTAGATACTTGCAAGAAAAGATGATGTATAGTGATAAGTTTTACCCATGAAGCCAAATCAGCCTGGAGGGCAATATTCTGCATATAAACCAAGTAGTTTTGGCATTGGTGGGTTCAAAGAACTTTAAAAAATCAGTTTCACTTTTTGAGAACTGTGGTGAGCAACAGCACTTCCTCCAGGGGACTCTGAATGGCATGTAATCATTAACTCACAACTGATCAGAGGTAGTATTATCTTTACTCTCCAGTATGGTTAAAGACTCAAAATGGCATGTAATCATTAACTCACAACTGATAAGAGGTAGTGACTGTTAATTATCTTTCCAGTATGGTTAAAGAGGTCTGGGCAGTTGCTTGAACAAACAAAACTTTAGATCCCAAGACAGGCAGACCCATTGCTGGATCATTTGCGAGTTGATACCCAAAAGGTCTACAGAGAAGGCTCCCTGCCCTGTGTTCCTTGCACTCATTCCCACTTAGGATTCCTTGGGTTGTCAGGGGTGTGTGTAGAGGTGGGCACAGTGAGGCTCAGATTTCTGAATTTGGACTGGAATGTCTAGAGGTGAGCCACTGACCAGAGGCCAGGGCTGACTTTGGTCAGCTGAGAGCCCTGAGTAAATAGGTTGGTGGGATCCATGTTGGGAAGAGGGTGAACACATTTCCCTGGTATCTTGGCTGAAGAATCCAGGCTGGAGATGACAGATGAGGCCATGGTGGAGAGTTGACTGCATCCTTACATTGAAATGGAGATCATGTTCAGTTTGGGGGCCTCTGTGGTCTCTCCAGCTGTCAAGGACTGCCTCCCTGTGTTCTGACCTCATCATTATTCTGGCAGAGTATACTCTGAAGCGCTGGCTTATTTTGGAGGGGATACAAAGTTTTCTCCCACCTACCCTGTGGGGCAGACTCAAACATAATTCTTTGCTTTTTTTTCCCCCTTTGCCTGACTTGCAGTTCGTCTGATGATTGAAAATCCTTACGAGACCCGCTCTGACAGCTTCTACTTTGTTGACAACAAGCTGATAATGCACAACAAGGCTGATTATGCCTATAATGGAGGCCAGTAAGTGCTGCAGTAGTAGATACGGGAGGTGCTTTGCCGCGGCCACAAGATCTGGCACATGGAGGCGATTGAAGCTGCAATTTGTCAACACACATCTGGAACCTGGCCCCAGGAAGCCAAGGCTGGGGTGGCAGTTTCCTGTGCGCCAAAGGAGCTGCCAAACTGTGCTGTGTTTTCTTCCCCAGTATTTTTTCTTCCCTTTTTTTTTTTCCTGCCCCTTAGGTTGCAGAGGTACTATAGTAAAGTAAAAGGTTAGGATAAGGCTCCTGGAATCCAGATTAAAAAGTTTATTTTCCTGTAGTCTGGCTGCCTGTTGGTTGTCTTGACAAGCCTTTGTGTCTCCAGGCATAGCTGTGCCTGGTGAGAAGGCTCCGTCCAGGCCCACCAGAAGTTCAGCAGCTTTTAAGGTTCCTGAGTGCTCTGGGAAGTGGAAAGGTAGGCCTCTTCCAGGTAGCTCCTCCTCTCACCTCTGGCATTGCCATCAGTGCAGTCTGCCCTCGGTCTGTGTGAAGTCTTAAACCAACTGGAAGAAACTTGAAAGGGTGGGGAGGGAGGAGAGGTGCCAAGAGTGGAGGCACCAGGGAATGGATGATGCTCCCAAGCTGAAGGATCTACTTTGTGGAGAGGCTGCTGCTCTGTCTGACTTCCAGGGTCTCAGCCAGCCACCCTGGGAATAGACCAAGGTTTCAGCCTGGCAGTACCTTCTATTCTCAGTTTGGAGGACAGACAAGCTTGCTCTGCCTCTCCTGGCTCCTCCCTTCTGAGTCTCATGAAATAGAATGTGTCAGCTCTGCTCACAGAACAGTAGTATCTCTTGAGGCCAGAGCAGGTCTTGTATTTTGTTTTTTTATTTCCAGACTTCTTTTAGGAAGGTTTTATAAAATGACAGTGGTGTTCCCAGCATATGTGATATGCGGTTAGACTTCTGATAGTATTAATCAGCTTCCTGGGGCTAATGTGGCTTACGTTGGGAGGATATGCTTACGAATCAGCAACAGCTTTCTAAAGGAGAGATGTGACTTTTCTCTGCACTGTGCAGCCTGGAGGATCGGCTTTTGATGGGGATTTGGCTCCGAAGCTCTTTGTAGATTTCTTTTTTAGGAGGGTTTTCCTATCTACCTTTCTACTGAAGTAGTTTCTGGAACTATCCTGGTGGATCAGAGTTAAGTAATGCAGTCTGATCCTTCATACTGCTAGTTAGAATTGTTTTAGGTGTTCAGAAAGGGTAAAATAGGCTGAGGTGGCCTGTCAGAGTGATGTGCTCTCAAAAAAGTTTACCCGCACATCTGTGGGCTGCTTTTGTCCCTTAGTGACAGACTCCACAAACCCTCTGATTTTTTTGACCCTTAGTGGACAGACTCCACAAACCCTCTGATGAGATGATTGATGTGGCCAGGGTCCAATTAGCATCAGTAGAAGGATGTCACTAGGAAAGGACCAGGTATCTGGTAAGTGACTGTGAGGTGTCACAGTACCTGTGACAGGAGAGTGTCCCGAAGTGCTTGGGAGAAAGGCTGTATGGGGGCCAGGGACAGAAAAGACAGTGTGTGGCCACAGAAGTTCCTGTGCATCCACCACCAGTGCTGCCCCCTGTGTGGGCCCTAGAGAAAGTGGCCCCAAACCTTGGCCCAGTGCTTTGTACCAGGCCAGAGTCTTGGTGATGCCACGTGCTGGCAGCTTTCCCACTGAGAAGGTCCTAGCTTACCCCTGTGTGCTGGCCTTGGATTCAGCCCTGAGGGAGGGAAGAGACCATGCCTCCTGTGGAGTGGGTTCCTTATCACCAGACTGGCCACTCTCAGAACTGGAGTCCACTGTAAATCCAGGTGCCTTACGTGTGGCTCTGTCCCTTATGCTGCTGGGGAAAGCTGCATTGCCATTGTTCCCACCTCCTCATTGGCAGATAGATGCCAGCACTGTTAGCACTGTCTCCTCACCTTTTGTTTCTCATTGTGGCTCCTCAAATAGGATTTGCATGTTCCTGTCAAGCTTAACAACAATCCCTTCTCTCTTTGACAGAGGCCCAGGTGGGAGAGTTTCTACTATTTGATATTTGAGTATTATCTGGGATGTGGTTCTAGAGCTGCCCAGAGCTGTGCTCAGTAGAGTGTGTCTTGGAACGTGCCCCTGGGCAGACTGTATCTAGTACACTGGTGGGCTATCTCTTATCTGCAGTGTTTGCTTTTGCTAGGAAGAGGATGTAGAGGAAGGAGGAGGTGGGCAGTCTGGCTTGAGTTGTGCTGTATCCTCTACCTTGTTAGCTTGCCTTAGTCTCACTGGAGACCATGTGCGGATAGTGCTTGGTCCATGCCCAGCAGGGCAGGGCTTTGCTGCTTCTGAAAGTCTGGTGTTCTCTGTCTGGGGCTGTGGATGCCTGTGTCTAGCTGCTCAGGCAATCTTGAGAAGCATTCCACTCTGGGGTGTTAACCAGTATGAGTTTGAAATTCAAGCCTTTGTACTTGAGTTGGGGAGAGAATTGCAAGGCGTACTTTCTCTGAAAGTAACAGAACCAGTCAGGCTGCCATGTTATTAAGGAATCTGAACTGTTGATAGCAGGTATCTTGTGGGTGATACAATGGGAGGGGGCAAAAAAACTACCTGCATAGGAGACCCTGCCCTCTATCAAGAGCTGGGAGCACATTTCATCAGAGTAGCAGGCCCACCTGGTGCCACAGGGCCTGCCCTTCCTGCTTCTGTTCCTTTGCCTTGCAATCTCCTAGAGAGAGCCTCTTCCTGTACAGCCTTTGGGCCAAAATGCCCTTCTAGCTTCTCCAAAGAAGATCCTAGTTTATTTCATTTTATGTTTTAAAAGGTAAACAGGACATAACAAGTAAAAGAAGTTTTGGGCTAAAGTAGGGTATGTCTCCTTATGTATTAGCCCAATACTGTTTTGCAGAGAAAACATTTTTCAAGCATGTACTTCCTGAAGACATGTCAGTCTTTGGGCCATTTGATTTCCAATACATAGGGTGGAAGAATGTGATTTGGGGCTGACCATAAACTGGAAATTTGTGAAATGGCAGTGATTGGGCGATCTTCAGTTTATTTTTTCAGTTGAACTGGAACTCATTTCTGGAATGGATTTAATAGGCCGTGTCTAATGTACAAACTGGGTGAGTCCTGCCTTAGTGTGTCCTGCCCCACCGGTACGTGTCCAGGATACTCTTCTTTTCCCCTCTGTAAAGTCACTTTCTTCTGATGGCCATTGTCACTGTGATGCCAGGTTTGGGGATGAGGACAGTGCGTCCTGAAATTCACAGGACTGACTCCTCACCCCAGTGCACGAGGATTCCTGTGGCATAAGGTGCTGTTGTACCTAGTGTAGGAGCCTAATCATTGAACCATTGTGTTACATTCCATGTCACAGAACATCTCAGCCTCAAGAAGAATTTGGTGGAGGTGGATTTACCCCTTGTTTTACAAAGGACCGTGTAAAGTCATTGAAGTTGTGAAAGTCTATTTTTTTCCTGTAAATCTATTTTTTACAGAATATAAGAAACATTAGTGACCTGATCTGTCCTTCCTCCTCCTTCCCGCTTCCCCAAAATCACATTCCAGTTTTTATTGTCTGTGTCCAAAGTAAACTAGGTGACTTACTTGTATAAAATGTTATTTTGCCACAAGAGACAGTAATAAAGATTTTCACAGTACTTCTCCCTATCCTGTCTCCTGATTGTTGGGCCACTTGTGTTGCTGAGGGGAGCAGGGGCGGGTGGGGCCTCCAGGTTTCTCTTACTTTGGCTATTATGTGGCCCTTCTGTAAGTAGTTTAACTAGAGTATAGCTGGCTTCTAGGGTGATTGAGGAATTGTACTGGACTTGAGGCTTAATATTTTTGCTTTGTATTTTTCCAGGGTGAGTGGCTTTGTAAATTGAAAGTTTACATGCACATTTTAAAGGTAGGCTTTTTTTTTTTTTTTTTTTTTTTTTTGAGATGGTGTTTCATTCTTTTTGCCCAGGCTGGAGTGTGATGGCACGATGGTAGCATCGCACTCCAGCCTGGGCAAAAAGAGTGCAGTGGTGGCTTACTGCATCCTTCGCCTCTCGGGTTCAAGTTATTCTCCTGCCTCAGCATCCCAAGTAGCTGGGGTTACAGGCATGTGCCACCACACCCGGCTTATTCTGTATTTTTGGTAGAGACAGGGTTTCCCCATGTTGGCCAGGCTGGTCTCGAACTCCTGACCTCAGGTGACCAACCCGCCTCAGCCTCCCAAAGTGCTGGGATTACAGGTGTGAGCCACTGTGCCTGGCCATAAAGGTAGGCTTATAAGGAATACTTTACAGTAAAATTTACCTCACTTAAGGGTACTGATGCGTTTTGATGAATGAAGACTCTTATTACCCATCACAATCATGATATAGGACATTTCCATCGTACCCATTTAGAAAGTTCCTGAGTTCCTTGTGTTTGCAGCCAGGTGCCTTCTCCCACCTTAGCCTCTTGCAACCACTATCTGATTCTGTCTCTATTGGAAAACTTGGATGCTTTTAAAATGAAATTTCACATTCATATTTACAGTCACAATTCTCAAGAGTCTCATTTAGATGCTCTGTGGCAACTGAAACAATTATTGGCCTTTGCTCACAAACACAACTCACTCATTTCTCCCTTTTCTCCTGCTTTTTCATCGTTTCTTCCACCCAGGGCTGGTGCCCAGGTGGGATGACTGAAAGGTGAGGAAGCCCTTAGAGCATTTGCCAATGGGAGCCATTCATTTGACTTTAAAAGTACTGAGAATTTAGAGGCATTCTTTTAAATGCATTATTTAAAAAGGTAACACATTAAGGACTTTGCTGCATCTTTTGATTGGCTTTCCTCTAGGAAGTAGTGACCGAGGTTTCCACTTTCCTCCAAGAGGAAGAGACAGAATTTTTGGCAAATAGGTCAATGCTGGGAACATCCTGACTGGCTGAGTGTTGGGAAAGAAAGGCAGTTGGAGGGATATTTGGGTTCCTGGGAGGGCGTGGGTGGTGTCCAGGAAGCTATGGGAGTCAGAATCACACTTGCAAAGGAGAAGACCCTTATGGGACAAGTAAAATCAGTGTAGTTTCTTGGGCGGGGCAAAGGCATCCTGATGAGGATGCTAGGGGTCAAATGTGTGGCTGGGCTCTGCCCCAATCAGGAATCAGACAGACAGGACTAAAGTGGAACAGAGGGGTAGCAGCAAGACAAGACAAGGTCCTTGAGCTTCTTGGAGCAAGTGGGGGAAGCAGATAATTTCAGGTGCAAAGTGCCTTGAATAAACAGAACGAAAGAGAGCCAGTGGGGGAGAAATGGCCTGGTGTGGTCAGGGCAGGCCTCCATGAGACCTGAATGAAGAGGGGGCATTCCAGACAAAGGGAACAGTGATCACAGAGGCCCAGCTAAGGGTCTTATAGAAGAGCACAGAGGAACCAGCTAAGGGTCTTAGAGAAGAGCTGCCTCGTAAAGCTGAGCAACAATAACCAGGGAACGGTGGGCATGGGCCCTGATAGCCAAGGCAGGTCTTGGCTTTTTAAGCCATAGAATTGGATTTTAGGAGGGATGGGCCCGCCGACAAAGCCAACAAAGTTTTAAGCTGAAGATCGCTATCTTATTTATTCTTTAAAAAGACCTCTGGCCTTTCTGCGAAGCTCTATCCTTAGCTTTGTCTTGTTAGTATTTTGATTAACGAATGAGGGCACGAACAGCCAGCTGACCAACCGCGCGCGCAGTCGAGCGTCGGTTCATTGCCTTGGGAGGGACCCACTGGAGGCCCCGCCCCCGAGGCCCTACGGGCGTGGCCTCTGCCCCGAGTCCCGCCCCCCAGCCGTCCGGAACAGCTCGCTCGCCGCGGGAGGTCGTGAAGCCTGGGGCAGTATTTGCCGCCCATGGCCGCCGCGCTGCTCGCACGGGCCTCTGGCCCTGTCCGCAGAGGTGAGTGCGCTCGGGCTCCGCACGGCGGGGCTGCGGCCGGCGCCTGGCCCAGCGGGCGGAGGTCCTGGTGGCCAGCTCTATCCGAGCCGCTGGCAGGCGGAGTCCCGCTCCGGGAGCGTTCACGGCCTTTGCCCCAGTTCTGCCGCTCCTCGCGCCGGACCAGCCCGGCCCTTTGGGCGTCCCCGGTTCCTGCGCAGACCCCTAGCCCCCCGATTGACCCCAGCCGCCAGCCCAATTCTCAGGGCTGCATCCATATCTCCCTCCCCTCATTTCACCCCCACTAGAGGTTCAGGGTGCGCCCTTCCGGAGCCAGGCCTGGGATTGAACCAGACCCGCATCTGTGACCTTGGGCGAGACAGCCCCTCTCAGCCTCAGTTGGCCCTTGTGTAAAATGCCCACAGAGAATATCAGAGTTGTTGGAAGGATTAAATCACAGGGTATGTAAAGTACTTCATGCCTGGCGTCTAACAGGTGCTCCACAAATGCTCGTTCTTGCTGGTTGATACAGTACCTTTCCCATCTTACATGTCTCCAGCTGTAGCAGCCGTGACACATATAGCCAGAGCTTCCTTTGCCTGGCCTGAATTACAAGATGAACGCTACTGAGAACTGTGTTAAGTGCTAGTTAGGCTTTCTTTAATCTTTGCACTCCCAGGAGCGGAATACTATTTTCCTCCACTTGTTATAGAAACGAAGGCTCAGTGACGTTTAAAACCCTTGCCTAAGGTCACAGAGCTGAGGTCTTATTACTATTGGTATTATACTGAGGACTGAAGGATGTCGTGTATGGAAATGTCTAGTGAGTATACTAAGCATTCAGTTAGTAGGGGGTTTTCAGTGGCAGCCATGGACATTTTGGGCTGACAGTTCTTTGTTGTGGGGGCTGTCCTCTGCCCTGTAGGATGTTCAGCAGGGATCCCGGACCCCTATCCACTGGGTCCCAATAGCATTCCCCTCCTCTAGGTGAGACTACTAAAACTGGCTCCAGACATTGCCAGATGTCCCTTGGAAGGCAAAATCCTCCCTGGTGGAGAACCACTGAGTTAGTGGGTCACTACGATTCTTTGACCCTGCCTCCTTCCACTCACTTCTGCCCTTGCTGGCAGCTCTCTGTCCTAGGGCCTGGCGGCAGTTACACACCATCTACCAGTCTGTGGAACTGCCTGAGACACACCAGATGTTGCTCCAGACATGCCGGGACTTTGCAGAGAAGGAGTTGTTTCCCATTGCAGCTCAGGTGGATAAGGAGCATCTCTTCCCGGCTGCTCAGGTGAGAATGCAACCTCAGCAGCCCATGATGGCGGTCTGCCTCTGCTCCTGGATGAGTGGTGGCAGGGACAGCGGCACTTGGACTCCGGTAGAGGAACCCCAAAGCAGGGCCTGGAACCCAGAAAATGCTCTGGAAGTTTCCCTTGTCCAGCCTGTGGCCAGTAGCCAGTACTTAACTTCTGGAACAATAGTAATATGTGGTGGATGGTCAGTTGCTTGCTGTGTGCCAGCCACTGTGCTCATTCTAATAGTGCTTTTAGGGTGCTTGGCATGCGCTAGCCTCTGTTCTTGAGATGGGTTATCCCATCTGTTCCTCACAACAGTCCTGTGAGGTGAAGGTACTATTCTTATTTAATAATGTTTTTGAGACGGAGTTGCACTCTTTTGGCTCAGGCTGGAGTGCAGTGGTGCGACCTCGCCTCACTGCAGCCTCCACCTCCTGAGTTCAGGTGATTCTAATGCCTCAGCCTCCCAAGTAGCTGGGATTACAGGCGTGCACCACTATGCCCAGCTAATTTTGTATTTTTAGTAGAGATGGGGTTTCACCACGTTGGCCAGGCTGGTCTCAAACACCTGATCTAAGGTAGTCTGCCTGCCTCGGCCTCCCAAAGTGCTGGGATTACAGGTGTGAGACACCATGCCCAGCCAAAGGTACTATTATTATATACCCCATGGACTCAGACTGGTGAACAAGGTAAATAATGTACCCAAGGTCATGGAGCTCATCAGCTGCAGCCTGCTTGATTTGTTTTCTTTTTTATTTACTTATTATTTATTTATTTATTTTTAGATGGACTCTCGCTCTGTTGCTCAGGCTGGAGGGCAGTGACGCAATCTCGGCTCACTGCACCCTCTGCCAGGATTCTGAGTTCAAGTGATTCTCCTGCCTCAGCCCCCAGTAGCTGGGATTACCGGCGGCTGCCACCACACCCAGCTAGTTTTTGTACTTTTAGTAGAGACGGGGTTTCTCCATGTTGGCCAGGCTGCTCTTGAACTCCTGACCTTAGGTGATCTGCCTGCCTTGGCTTCCCAAAGTGCTGGGATTACAGGCGTGAGCCACCGCGCCCAGCCTGCTTGAACTGTTTTCTGCCCTGAGTTTCCCATGAGCGCACTCCCTCCCATGCCATTGTGTTCTCCCATTTGCATTCAGTCTGTCTGCAGCTACGCATTGGAGACGTTACTGCCGTACACTCTGACCTAGTAAGATATCCAGCACTTGGTGTAAACACTCAGTAGTAGATAGCTGTTTAGTTAATGTTTTGTGAAAAGTCAGACCTCTCTGGCCTCTTCTTGTCTGTTTTATTTTATTTTATTTTAATTTTAATTTATTTTTTATTTAAAATTTTTTTTGAGACAGTCTTGCTCTGTTGCCAGGCTGGAGTGCAGTGGCGCGTTCTTGGCTCACCGCAGCCTCCGCCTCCTGGGTTCAAGCAATTCTCCTGCCTCAGCCTCCTGAGTAGCATGCTGCCACGCCTGGCTAATTTTTTGTATTTCAGTAGAGATGGGGTTTCACCATGTTGCCCAGGCTAATCTCAAACTCCTGAGCTCAGGCAATCTGCCCGCCTCGGCCTCCCAAAGTGCTGGGATTACAGGTGTGAGCCACCGTGCCCGGCCTGAAAAATGAGTTTTAAAAGGGACTTAAAACATTGTTTTTATATGAGGAACCCACTAACTGTTTCCCAGATATGAAGGCAGTAGGTGCTGCAGGCTTGCTTTGTCTGTCACTGCTGGGAAAGGGGTCTTATACCCTTTCTTATGGTTTCTCTTGGAAGTCTGGAGACCACCAGGCTCAGCCTCGTCAGTGCTGCTGCCTCTTGTCAGGGTGCAGGTCCGGATTGCTGGGTCACAGACACTAGGAACCAAGAGTGACCATTGCAGGGGGCTCTAGGAGGCCACCCCTTGATATAGCTCTGAAGGTCAGGCCTCCCTCTGTAGAAAATACTAAAATATTGGGACTGGGGTGAGCCTGGCTGCTGTTAGTCAATTACCATCAATTTACACAGGTCAGAAACGACGGACAAACTCGAACGCATTTTTTTTTTTTCCTGGGCTGCTTTTCTTCTTTTCTTTTTTTTTTTGAGATGGAGTCTCACTCTGCCCCCCAGGCTGGAGTGCAGTGGTATAATCTTGGCTCACTGCAGCCTCTGTCTCCTAGGTTCAAGCTATTCTCCTGCCTCAACCTCTCAGGTAGCTGGGACTATAGGCGCCCGCCACCACGCCCAGCTAATTTTTGTATTTTTAGTAGAGGCTGGGTTCCACCATGTTGGCCAGGCTGGTCTTGAACTCCTGACCTCAGGTGACCTGGCTGCCTCGGCCTCCCGAAGTGCTGGGATTACAGGCGTGAGCCACTGCTTAATTATATTTTGGGTTTCTTCTTTTTGCCTATCTTGTGTCTTCCATCTCCTGCCACCCCTTTTTCCTTCCCTCGGGCTGGTCTCCCTGTCTCTTTTTCAGGAGGCCGTTTAACGAGTGCACATTACCACAGTTACTGCTTTTGTCCCCAGTTTTTTTTCTAGAATGTTGCTGTGACTGGCCACAGTATGTTGCCTGAAATCTAGAGATGAATTTCAGAGTGAGAAAGCCTGGGAAACAGCCCCTGTCACCGCTGATAAAATGGGGTGAGGTGACTGTGTCCAGGCTCTGGGATGGGGTGGAGAAGGCTGTGCTCTCATGTGCTGCCCCAGAGCGGCGCTCCTCTCTTTTGAAATTTGCTGTCTCAACACTGGAGTGGGAGTGAGCAGAACTGCCATGTCTTTCACAGACAAAGGTAGATGCTTTATTTTTTAAATTATTTTTGTGTGTGTGTGACGGCATCTCGCTCTGTCCCCAGGCTGGAGTACAGTGGTGCGATCTCGGTTCACTGCAGCCTCTGCCTCCCGGGTTCAAGCAATTTTCCTGCTTCAGCCTCCCAAGTAGCTGGGATTACAGGCACGCACCACCATACCCAGCTAATTTTTGTATTTTTAGTAGAGACGGGGTTTCACCATGTTGGCCAGGTTGGTCTCGAACTCTTGACTTTGTGATTCGCCCACCTGGGCCTCCCAAAGTTCTAGGATTACAGGTGTGAGCCACCACGCCCGGCTGGTAGATGCTGTAAAAGAAAATGCTGATGGTGAGAAAGGAGGGAGGACAGGAGCTGGGTGAAAATTGAGGGTGGGCCGGGCGCGGTGGCTCAAGCCTGTAATCCCAGCACTTTGGGAGGCCGAGGCGGGCGGATCACAAGGTCAGGAGGTCGAGACCATCCTGGCTAACACGGTGAAACCCCGTCTCCACTTAAAAAATACAAAAAATTAGCCGGGCGAGATGGCGGGCGCCTGTAGTCCCAGCTACTCGGGAGGCTGAGGCAGGAGAATGGCGTGAACCCGGGAGGCGGAGCTTGCAGTGAGCTGAGGTCCGGCCACTGCACTCCAGCCCGGGCGACAGAGCAAGACTCCGTCTCAAAAAAAAAAAAAAAAAAAAAGAAAATTGAGGGTGATGGTATACGCTAGTGAGGTCCTTTGGGTGCGGGAATTGTGAATTCCTACAACTTTTGATTCTAGCTCGTTGAGAAGTGTTGCGTTAGCCAGAGGGAGGCGGTGCTATGTAGAAAGGAGGAGGCTGGGGTTCTGTCTTGCCTCCTGGTGGCCTAGACCTAGCCACTGATGCCACACACCCTTTCTGTGTGAATTCCCTCATTTGTAAGAGGAATACGGGGTCATCCTCACTTTGCTACCTGTCGGGATGTGTGACCAAGCATTTTAGGTGAGTATGAGGAACTGAATGCACCTAGGAGAGTTTCATCCTTTTACTCTCCTTCTGGGAATTTGGGTTCCCACTGTGTTTCTGGGGATGAGATGGAGTTACAAAGCGATTGGCTCATGCACCATTTATTGCAGGGTTTTATACCAACAAGCTCTGGGGTGAAAAGGAGGGTGTGTCTCTGTGTCCAGGGAGATCTGAAGGTTCTTGGAGGGTGGGGCGGCTTGAGCTCGTTTAGCCTCATTCTGTCTCGCTGGCAGGCTAGAGAAAGAGGCTTTCGGTGAGGTTCATGCGCAGGCCTGACCGTGAGTCTTGGACACCTGCATATTCATTTTTGTTTTGTTTTTGTTTTTTTGAGACAGGGCCTCACTGTCACCCAGGCTGGAGTGCAGTGACACAAGCACGGCTCACTGCAACCTCGACCTCCTGGGCTCAAGTGATCCTCATGCCTCAGCTCCTGCAGTAGCTGGGACCACAGGTGTCCACCACCATGCCTGGCTCATTTATTTTTATTTTTATTAATTTTTTGTGGAGATGGGGTCTCACCATGTTGGTGAAGCTGGTCTCAAACGCCTGGACTCAGGTGATCCTCCTACCTCTGTCTCCCAAAGTGGTGGGATTACAGGCCTGAGCTACCACACCCTTTTTAAAATTTTTTTTAATTAAAAAATTTTCTTTTAAAAACAAGGGTGTCATCACCATGTTGGCCAGGCTGGATTTGAATGCCTGGGCTCAGGTGATTCTCCTGCCCCATCCTCCTCCTGAGTGGCTGCAGACCTGCGCATTTCTAGCACTTGGTAGAGGACTGTCCGGCAGCAGAGGTGTTCCTTAATAAAATAGTTTTTTTTTTTTTTTTTTTTTTTGAGGCAGAGTCTCGCTCTGTTGCCCAGGCTGGAGTGCACTGTGCGATCTCAGCTCACTGCAACGTCTGCCTCCCAGATTCAAGTGATTCCCCTGCCTCAGCCTCCCAAGTAGCTGGGATTATAGGCATCCACCACCACCCCCAGCTAATGTTTTGTATTTTTAGTAGAGACGGGGTTTTGCCATGTTGGCCAGGATGGTCTCGAACTCCTGACCTCAGGTGATCCACCCACCTCAGCTCCCAAAGTGCTGGGAATACAAGCGTGAGCCACCATGCCTGGCAAAGTACTCTGAAGTGTGGCCTAGAAAAGTGTTCTGTTCAGAGGCCACGTTTGTACTGCCACAGGTCTGCGTCTCCAGGTCCTCTTCTTAGTGAAATGCAGCAGAAAGCACTCTCCCTTGGACTTCCCCCTTCCCTAGTTGTTTCCTGCCTGCTGAAATGGTGCCTATTCTGAGCAGGCCCCCTTCTCCCCAGGTGTGTGGTGGCCACAGAATGATCTTCTTTTTAGTAATTCTCAAAATGATACCTCCCTGGTAGCTCTGAGTTCCCATTTGTCACTGTGGATGAGTTTCCTATTGCTGCTGTAACAAATAACCACAAACCCTGTGGCTTAAAGCAATACAGATATATTCTCTGACAGTTCAAGACCAGCCTGGGCAACATAGCAAGACCCCATCTCTATCAAAAATAAAATGGAAAAAACAAAACAAAATCATGGCAGCCACTTGATGATAAATGCCGTTCACCAGTTACTCAACCTGAGTCAGGAATCCAGTGTGGGTCCCACAGTGCTAAATCAAGGCATTGGCAGGACTGAGTTCCTTCTGGAGGCTCTGGGGTAATCCGCTCCTGTCTTTTCCAGTTCTAGAGGCTGCCTGCATTCCTTCCTGCCAGAGTTCCTGGCTCTGCTTCCGTCGTCACCTCTCCTTCTCTGAGTCTGTGTCTGTCTTTCCCTTACAAAGACGCTGTGATGACACTGGGCTACTCTGATCATCCAGAATAACCCTCGCATCTCCAGATGCTTCACTTACGTGCAGAAAGTCCCTGTTGCCACGGAAGGGAACATACTCACGGGGCCTGGGATTGGGATGGGGACATCTTGAGGGGTTGCTGTCATGCTGCCTTCCACACACTGGCCGTCTCCTTCCCAGCTTCTCTGCCCTCTGACTGCAGCACAGCGTCTGCCTGGGGGCCACAGAGCTTGATGTGCACTTGCGGGGGTCATAGCTCAAGCCTCTCAGCATACACGTTTATGTCCCACATGTGGTAAGCGTGGGAGACTCAGAGATGAGGATGGCCTGCCCCGTGCTTAGAGTCTCACAGGCGAGTTTCCTATGGGGACAGTTCAAGGAGGAATCAAGCAGTTTTACAGAGGGACACACGGATTGTCACGGAAGTGCCGCAGGCTCCTAGGTGCCCCCTCTTTTCCATATGTTATTATCAAAGTAAGAACCAGGCTTGGTGTGGTGGTTCGTGCCTCTAATAGCATGAGGGAGGCTGAGGCAGGAGGATCACTTAAGCCAGGATTTCGATACCAGCTTGGGCAACATAGTGAGACCCTGTCTCTAAAAAACAATAATTTTTTTTTTTTTTTGAGACAGTCTCGCTGTGTCACCCAGGCTGGAGTGCAGTGGCATGCTCTCAGCTCACTGCAACCTCTTCCTCCCAGGTTCAAGCAATTCTCCTGCCTCAGCCTCCTGAGTAGCTGGGATTACAGGCGCCTGCCACGACGCCTGGCTAATTTTTATATTTTTTGTAGAGACATGGTTTTCCCCACGTTGGCCAGGCTGTTCTCGAACTCCTGGCTTCAAATGATCTACCCATCTTGGCTTTCCAAAGTGCTGAGATTCTTTGGGAGGCTGAGGCAGGTGAATCACCTGAGGTCAGGAGTTCGAGAACAGCCTGGCTAACGTGGTGAAACCCAGTCTCGACCAAAAATATAAAAACTAGCCGGGCGTGGTGGCGGGCGCCTGTAATCCCAGCTACTTGGGAGGCTGAGGCAGGAGAATTGCTTGAATCCAGGAGGTGGAGGTTGCAGTGAGCTGAGAGCACGCCACTGCACTCCAGCCTGGGTGACAAAGCGAGACTGTCTCAAAAAAAAAAAAAAAGAAAACAAAACAAAACAAGGTGCTGGGATTACAGGTGTAATCCACCGCGCTCAGTCCTAAAAAAAAAAAAAGGAACTTGGCAGCCACTTGATGATAAATGCTGTCCACTAATAACTCAGCCTGAGCCAGGTGCTGAGCTCTGCGTTTCATGTATATTATCTCAGTCAGGCCTCCGAATAGTCCTCTGAGATGAGTACCGTTTTGGGGAAGAAGAAGGTAAAACTTTTATATTCACAGGAGTAACATTCATTGTAGAAAAACAAGAACATATTAGCAAACCTTCTTATTTATGTAAGTCACTGTAGTATAAGAACATGGTTGAGGCCAGGTGTGGTGGCTCACACCTATAATCCCAGCACTTTGGGAGGCCAAGGTGGGTGGATCACGAGGTCAGGAGTTCAAGACCAGCCTGGCCAAGATAGTGAAAACCTGTGTCTACTAAAAATACAAAAATTAGCTGGGCATGGTGCTGGGCGTCTGTAATCCCAGCTACTCAGGAGGCTGAGGCAGAGAATTGCTTGAACCTGGGAGGAAGAGGTTGCAGTGAGCTGAGATCACACCATTGCATTCCAGCCTGGGCAACAGAGCGAGACTCTGTCACAAAAATAAAATAAAATATAAAATAAAATAAAATAACATGGTTGCAGGAGTGAAATTGTATAAAAGGGCTGGTGAAAAGCAACGGTTCCCCTCCCTGTCCCCGTCCCTCTCCCTGCTCTCCCAGAGGTAAGTGGTTTTACTTGTTCCTTTTTGAAGTTAGGTAGACTCTGTTGTGGCCCACATTTCCCATATTACTCACCTGAGAGTAATAATACTATTGTTTTGTTTTTGGTAGAGATGGGGTCTTGCTATGTTGCCCAGACTGGTCTGGAACTCCTGGCCTCAAGCAATCCCCTCACCTTGGCCTCCCAAAGTGCTGGGATTACAGGTGTGATCACTGTTCTTGGCCCGCTCTTAATATTGTTATTCCTCATAATTCAGAGTCCCAAGCTCTTAGCGTTCATCCATTCTCTCACTGGCCTTGGGCATGTAGCAGTGAGCAAGAGTCCACACAGTCTCTGCCCTCGTGGTGAGGGCAAAAAACCTTAATCCAGAGAAGCACGTTCATCCCTGAGAAATTCCAGTCACAGAGGTGCTGCAGGAGAGGGACTGAAGGATTTGACTCAGCAAGGCTGGGGGTGGCAGTCCAAAGCAGTGAGGCCTGAGCTGCGATCAGAAGGAGAGGAGGGGCGATAGCCAGCTGATGGATAGGAGGCAGCATGTGCAGAGGCCCTGTGGTAGGGAGGGTGTGTGTGTGTGTGTGTGGATGTGCACAGGGGACTGGATGAAGGTCAGTGTGGCTTATGCTGTCCTGCTCCTTACCTCTGAGTTCCCTGAAAGCATCCTGTGCCTTCTGCCTGCTCGCTGCTGTGGCTGTGGACGGAGTGGGGAACAGGCGTCACGCGGGGGCAGGACAGCTTGAATGAGTAGTGCCGTCATACAGACCTCAGTGGAAATGGGTCTTCAGCGTCTGGACTTGGGGATCCCCTGTGGGTGGCTGGGGTCACATGGCCTGAATTTCTGCAGGCACTGCCTCGGGGGCAGGAGGGTTTGGGCTTGGGGAGGGTGGACTCACCCCCAGCAGCTGCCCATGCCATGCTGTCCTTCCCTGTGCCCAGGTGAAGAAGATGGGCGGGCTCGGGCTTCTGGCCATGGACGTGCCCGAGGAGCTTGGCGGTGCCGGCCTGGATTACCTGGCCTACGCCATCGCCATGGAGGAGATCAGCCGCGGCTGCGCCTCCACTGGAGTCATCATGAGTGTCAACAACGTGAGCCCCCCCCGCCCCAGGCCCCTGGGACACATGGGTGGAGGGAGGCTCCTGTGAGCGGGCAGACTCTGGCCTCGGCTCCCAGGCCTGATCTCTCTGGAGACGTCACAGGCCTTGGTCCTACTGGCTAGGCCCTGGAGAGAACAGGCCCTGAGGTGCAGCCCGCAGGCGGGCAGGATGCACCTGGGCCTGGGGCCTCCGACCGCTCCCTGCTGTCCCCCTAGTCTCTCTACCTGGGGCCCATCTTGAAGTTTGGCTCCAAGGAGCAGAAGCAGAAGTGGGTCACGCCTTTCACCAGTGGTGACAAAATTGGCTGCTTTGCCCTCAGCGAACCAGGTACCTGCCCTGTCCTCTCACCCTGTCCTTAGGGTGACAGGCCCCGAGGGGTAGGAGAGGAAGGTGCTGGGCCAACTGCCCACTGCTTCAGAGGCCAGAGGGGAGGCTCCCCGTGTGGTTGGTGGGGTGAGCACTGTTGCCACCACGGCGCTGGGAGGAAAATTGCCTTCGGGGTCCCCTGGTTTAAGACGCCCAACTCCTGCACACCCCCTTTGCCCTCTGGGCCCGTCACTGAGAGCTTTGGGACCCTCATCTCTGGAGCCCGAGTCATAGGGTTTCCTGCCCACCAGCAGAGGGTGTGGAGCGAGTGAGGCTGGTGCCCTCAGGTTGTGTGGGGTGGGGCCTGCGCTGAGCCCTGAGTCTGTGGGCAGGAAACGGTAGCGATGCAGGAGCCGCGTCCACCACCGCCCGGGCCGAGGGCGACTCGTGGGTCCTGAATGGCACCAAAGCCTGGATCACCAATGCCTGGGAGGCCTCGGCTGCCGTGGTCTTTGCCAGCACAGACAGAGGCCTGCAAAACAAGGTGGGCATCCCAGAGAGGGGTTCAGCCAGATCCTGGGCTGCCGTCATTTCAGTTCCTAGAGCCTTCTCTCCTCGGCCTGACTGGGCCTATTTTTGCTCTAGGGCAAGTGGGCTGTCCCTGTCCCTCCCCAGCTGCCACTGAAGTCTGCACCTTCCCCAGAAGCTGGCAGAGGGTGTCAGGGCTTGAGTTTCCGAGGGAGGTTGGGAGGGGACCGGGTTGGTGTTGGATGTGCTGGTGTGAGCGTGTGCTGGTGTGAGGGTGTGGCTGAGGGGCAGCTCTGAGAAAACCACCCGCCCCTCCGTTCAGGGCATCAGTGCCTTCCTGGTCCCCATGCCAACGCCGGGGCTCACGTTGGGGAAGAAGGAAGACAAGCTGGGCATCCGGGGCTCATCCACGGCCAACCTCATCTTTGAGGACTGTCGCATCCCCAAGGACAGCATCCTGGGGGAGCCCGGGATGGGCTTCAAGATAGCCATGGTGAGCCCGGCAGTGGGGGTGGCACCTTGGGGCCAGGCTCGCCCCCCAGCTGGCGGGCCACTGACCAGGGCAGTTCCCACAGCAAACCCTGGACATGGGCCGCATCGGCATCGCCTCCCAGGCCCTGGGCATTGCCCAGACTGCTCTCGATTGTGCTGTGAACTACGCTGAGAATCGCATGGCCTTCGGGGCGCCCCTCACCAAGCTCCAGGTCATCCAGGTAATGGCAGCTTTAGGAACTGGGCCTAGAGGCTGGACAGCGGCCAGGAAGTGTGGCCTCCTGACGGCTCTCCGTCCTCCTTCCCCTCCCTCCTGTCCCTGGAGGGGCAGCTGCTGACCTGTGGTGTGGGGTGGGGCTGTTGCAGTTCAAGTTGGCAGACATGGCCCTGGCCCTGGAGAGTGCCCGGCTGCTGACCTGGCGCGCTGCCATGCTGAAGGATAACAAGAAGCCTTTCATCAAGGTGCCCACAGGGGTCCCCGAGCCATGGCCCAGAATGTGGTGGGCCCAGGGACAGGGGAGAGGTTGGGGCGGGTCTCTGCCCCTCGGCCCCGTGGGTTAGAGGTGTGGGCCTGGGGTTTACTGCCCCATGGGGAGGTTCTACAGGCCTCCCCTGCGGAGGTGCTGTGAGCAGGGGTTGGGGGGGTCCCCTCAAGGGAAGGCTCTGACTGTACCCCCATGTTTAGGAGGCAGCCATGGCCAAGCTGGCCGCCTCGGAGGCTGCGACCGCCATCAGCCACCAGGTGAGTGTCCGCGGTGAGCCCTGAGGGGGCCAGCTGCCCCTTCTCCAGCTTTCCCCATGCCAGGTTCTTCTCCCTCCTGAGCCCCTGTTCTTGTCTCAGGCCATCCAGATCCTGGGTGGCATGGGCTATGTGACAGAGATGCCAGCAGAACGGCACTACCGCGATGCCCGTATCACTGAGATCTACGAGGGCACCAGCGAAATCCAGCGGCTGGTGATCGCCGGGCACCTGCTCAGGAGCTACCGGAGCTGAGCCCGTGGCGGGCTGCCCGAGGACTGCGGGAAGGCGTGGGAGCCAGGGCCTCCACCCTGACCCCGGGTCAGAGACTGGGCGGCCCTGCGGGGGCTCCCTGGGGCCCCGGTACCCTGGACTGGCCGATGGGCTCAGTGCTGCCACCCGGATCAGACCGCAAGGGAATGAGGCCCTCCGACCACTGGCAGCTCCGCCTCTGGGCCTTTCTGCCTCCTCACCACTGTGCCTCATGTTCCTCACCTGAGTGGCCCTGGCCTCCTGGGGGTGGGGTTGTGGGGGGAGCTGAGTGACACTCAGGGACACTTCAGTTGTGCTCCCGGGGGCCCTGGTGCCCCGGCATGAGGACCCAGTGGGACAGGCCCTTGGTGGGGTCTGTCTTTTCCTTGAGGTCAGAGGTCAGGAGCAGGGCTGGGGTCAGAATGACGAGGCCCAGGGTCCTGGTGTTGGGCAGGCGGTGGGGCTGGGCCATGGAGCTGGCCCGGAGGCCCCTCAGCTCTTCGTAAAGTCTGATGAAGGCAGGGGTGGTGATTCATGTCTTGTGACTGACCGTGGGTAATAAACATACCTGTCCCCCAGTCTGTGTCCTCACCTCTCTGGGGTGCTCTGGGGAGGGGTGGTGGTCTCTCGTCTGCACAGAGGCCCACTCTCTGACAGCCTCACCCTATGAGTGTTGGGGGTTTTGGGGAGGGACCTGGCCACCTGGGAGGTTCCTGAGTTCCAGCAGGAGTCCAGGTTGGCCAAGGAGGCAGTTCAGGAATAGGAACTGGGTCCTGCAGGCCTCAGGGAGTGACCCCTAGGCAGGGAGGGTGGGCCAGGCAGGGCCAGTGGGCTAGAAGGGGTTCTCTAGGCAGGACCAGCCTCCAGGCAGGAGGAAGGAAGGCCCCAGATTGCCAGAGTCAGGGAGCAAAGCTGTGGAGACCCCGAGCCCCAGGTAGGAGAACATAGAACCTTGAAAAGCAACCATCTGCTCACTAGCGCGCCGAGGGTAGCCCTGGCCAGCCAGTGCAGGGGCTTGCCCTGGTCCTGGGGCCTGCGGGGCTGGTTCTGGGCAGAGGTGCCCCTGAAGCCGAGGTCCAAGCTCTTAACCCTTTGGGCCAGTGTCGATCTAAGCAGCTGGAAGAGAAAACAGTGAGCAAAGAAAGATTTCAAAGGAGGTGGGGACAGTCCTCTGCCGGGCAGGCAGGGCAGAGAGTCAAACTGGCATTGCTGGGAGGTCTCTGGAGGGAAATGGGAGGGAGACAGATGACTTTAGGAGCTGTCATCAAAGGGGCACCCAGGAAACCAGAGCCCCTGCTGCGGGTGGAATTTTTTTTTTTTTAAGAGACAGAATCTCACTCTGTCACCCAGGCAGGAGTGCAGTGGCATGACCACAGCTCATCAAAACTTCAACCTCCCAGGCTCAAGTGATCCTCCTGTCTCAGCCTCCCAGGTAATTGGGACTACAGGTGCACACCACCATGGCCAGCTAATTTTTAAGTTTTTTGTAGAGATGGGGTCTTGTGGGCCGGGCGCGGTGGCTCAAGCCTGTAATCCCAGCACTTTGGGAGGCCGAGATGGGCGGATCACGAGGTCAAGAGTTCGAGACCATCCTGGCTAACACGGTGAAACCCCGTCTCTACTAAAATACAAAAAAATTAGCCGGGCGCGGTGGTGGGCGCCTGTAGTCCCAGCTACTCGGGAGGCTGAGGCGGGAGAATGGCGTAAACCCGGGAGGCGGAGCTTGCAGTGAGCTGAGATCCAGCCACTGCACTCCAGCCCGGGCCACAGAGCGAGACTCCGTCTCAAAAAAAAAAAGAGAGAGATGGGGTCTTGCTTTGTTGCCCAGGCTGGTCTTGAACTCCTGGGCCCAAGTGATCCTTCCAGCTCAGCCTCCCAAGTGGGGTTTCTGTGCCAGGCGCCGATGCCCCACAGCCGAAGGATGACGCTCTGCGGGGCAGATCTGCCCTCGGCCTGCCCTGACCGGGGTCTGGTCCAGGGTGAATGGGAGTGCGCTTCCTTGACCGAATTTAGGTCCTGATTTACCCCGTGGGCGGGGTGTGCGCAGGGCCCACGGGGACTGTGTTTCCTGCTAACGAGGCACACCTGTGGCTCCTGGGAAGCGCGTCCTCCCGGGCTCCCGAGGTCAGCGGCGTCCTGCGCAGCCCGCAGAAGTTTGGGTCCCCTGGGCTTTCCTCCTGGCTCCAGGTAAGTGCCGCAGGGTCTTGGCTCCTGGCTCACACTCTCGGGGTCTCCTGGATCTGCTCCTGGGCCTGCCCTGGGCTCGGGTAAGCCAAAGGTATCAGCAGAGGGGACCCAGGACGCCTCCAGAAGCAGCGCGTTTGAGCCCTTCCACCTGGGGGTAGATGAAGGCCTGTCATTGCCTGTCCCCACGAGCCGGGAACAGTGGGGAGGGGGTGTTTGGAGGTTCTGTGCTCCCCCTCAGCGAGGCAGCGCTGCTCCTGGCACAGATGCGGTGCGGGGTTGAGGTTGTTTTTGGGCCCTTCCTCTAGGTGATGGGAGAGAGGAACGCAAACAGCATTCATCCCAGGCTGGGGACCCGGCGTCTTGGCTGAGGACTTTGGCCCCACCCAGCTTGGAGTTCAGGCCCCTCAGATCCCCTGCTCTACTCTCTAAGAAGGGTCTGGGCCCTGGAGGGTCAAAGGCTGCCGACTGGAGTCACACTGCTCCCAGCAGGGCGGAGGGCTGGAGTCAGCACAGGCCAAGAAACAGGCCTGCGTTTCCCAAGTCGCAGCCCTGGAGGGGTTTCTGCTTCTCAGACCTGCTCAGGGCTCATTCAGATGGCCACAAGGAGCCTTTCCAGGAAGCGCAGCCTCGGAGGCCTGGGGTCCTCCATGTCAGATGAAGCAATCCAGGCTCTGAACCAAGAGCCAGTCTGTGCACTTGGGGGCTTCGCGGTGCCATCGTGGGTCCGGGGTCTTCCCTTCAGTGAGGGAGAATCAGCACAAACCCTTGGCTTTGACAGGGTGCTGCCCATTCGTGGAAGCTCCTCCTAGCTTGGAACTGAATCTGGACTCTGCCCCCAGGAGCACTGGAGCCTGAACTGTCCTAGAGCCCATGCCCCTTTGGATATGAATTTCTCAGTGTAGATTTCCTAAGGTCACTTACATAACGACAGGACTGTTTCCCAGTTGGGACACTGAATCCTAGTCAACTTGCACATCTCCACACTCCACTCGGATTGTGCCAGCCACCTCCGTGTCTGCGAGATCAGCTTTTCTCAAGGTGCAGGGGCCTGCGTTGCATGTAGCTGAGAGGCCACCTGTTTCCTTCCCTCTAGCCCTCTGGGACAAGTTCTCCTTACTTTGGTTCTTTTTTTTTTTTTTTTTGGAGATGGAGTCTCGCTCTGTTGCCAGGCTGGAGTGCAGTGGCACAACCTCGGCTCACTGCAACCTCCACATCCCGGTTTCAAGCGATCAAGCGATTCTCCTGCCTCAGCCTCCCAAGTAGCTGAGATTACAGGTGTGTGCCACCACGCCCGGCTAATTTTTGTATTTTTAGTAGAGGCGGGCTTTCACCATGTTAGCCAGGCTGGTCTGGAACTCCTGACCTCAGGTGATCCACCCACCTCACCCTCCCAAAGTGCTGGGATTCCAGGCATGGGCCACCACGCCTGGCCTGAAATCATACGTTTCTAAGTGTGGCTTTTGCTTCATCTGATACATTTTAATGTCATATTTTCCTTATTAGCTTTCTGAAGCCCATTATGCTTTCTATTTTGACTTACCAGTTTTTTTGTTTGTTGGTTTGTTTTTTGAGACGGAGTCTCGCTGTGTCGCCCAGGCTGGAGTGCGGTGGCCGGATCTCAGCTCACTGCAAGCTCCGCCTCCCGGGTTCACGCCATTCTCCCCCCTCAGCCTCCGAGTAGCTGGGACTACAGGCGCCCGCCACCACGTGCGGCTAATTTTTTTTTATTTTTAGTGGAGACGGGGTTTCACCATGTTAGTCAGGATGGTCTTGATTTCCTGACCTCGTGATCCACCCGCTTCGGCCTCCCAAAGTGCTGGGATTACAGGCTTGAGCCAACGCGCCCGGCCGACTTACCAGTTATTTAGAAGACTAGTAGTATTTTTTGAGATAGGGTCTCTTATCGCTTGGGCTGGAGTGTAGTGGTATAATCACAGCTCACCACAGCTTTGACCTCCCAGGCTCAGGTGATCCTCCTACCTCAGCTTCCCAAGTAGATGGGACTACAGGCGCCACCACACCTAGCTATTTTTTGTATTTTTCGTAGAGATGGAGTTTCACCATCTCTGCTAAAGATGTGACCAGCCCAGGCTAGTCTCAAACTCTTGGGCTCAAGTGATCTGGGAGGCCACCTCAGCCTCCCAGAGTGCTGGGATTACAGGTGTGAGTCACCACGCCTGGCCACAGAGTATTATTTTACTAATACGGGGTTTTCTAAGGTATTTTTTGTTAATGATTTTTAAAAACTGATGGAGTTTACAGTTTTAGCCATTTTAAAGTGTACACTCAGTGGCATTTAGGACATTCATAATGCTATGCAACCATCACCACCATCTAGTTCCAGAACATTCTCATCACCCCATTAACAGGAAACTCCATACCTACTGTTGTTGGTTTATAACTTAATTGCATTGTGGTCTCAGCACATTTTCTGCATTATTTAAATTTTTTGAAATCTGTTGAGATGTGCTTCATGGCACTAAGTTACTTTTTATAAAGATTGAATATTAGCAATTTGGTTTTTCCATGTTCGTAAGTGAAGTTCTAGCTCATTTATTTGGATTGCTGCTGCGTGGTGTCCTGTGGGATAAACTATACTGGGGTAGTTTCCTGCTTTTTACTCTTATAAACCATGATGCAGCGGACATTCTGGCACGTGTGTCCTTGTTGTTCTAGTGTGAGAACTTGTGAGCATTTAAATCGAAGTGGGCTTGCTGGGCCTTAAGGCTGTTTATTTCTTCAGCTCCACTAGATATTGCCAAATGGCCCTCCAGCCATGGGATCAGTGGTCAGATCCCCCTCTGTGCGTACGCGAGGGTCGATGACGTGCATTCTTCCTGTTCCTTGGCACCCACAGATTTTACAAATGTTCTTCAATATAGTTGTGATTTTAACTTGCATCTCCCTGGTTGCTTGAGAAACTGCCCATCTTTTCACATGGCGCTTGGTCGTTCTGGTTTCTGCTGCGAATCGCCGTTGTCTGTTTCTTCTGGGCTGTAATTGATTTGTAATTGTCCCGTGTGTTTATTCTTGCTACTAATCATTTGTCAGATAACTGGTTGCAAAAGGACTCATACAGTGTGTGGTTTTCCCTTTATTTAGTTATTTATTTTTTTTTTTTTTTTTTTTTTTTTTTTGAGACGGAGTCTTGCTCTGTCACCCAGGCTGGAGTGCAGTGGGGCAATCTCGGCTCACTGCAAGCTCTGCCTCCTGGGTTCACGCCATTCTCCTGCCTCAGCCTCCCAAATAGCTGGGACTACAGGCGCCCACCACCATGCCTGGCTAATTTTTTGTATTTTTAATAGAGACGGGGTCTCACCATGTTAGCCAGGATGGTCTCCATCTCCTGACCTTGTGATTCACCCGCCTCAGCCTCCCAAAGTGCTGGGATTACAGGCGTGAACCACCGCGCCCAGTCTTCCCTTTTTTTAAAATGGGTGCAGCCACGTGTGGTGGCTCACGCTTATAATCCCAGCTCCCACTTTGGGAGGCTGAGGCGGGTGGATCACCTGAGGTCAGAAGTTCGAGAACAGCCTGGCTAACGTGGCAAAAACCCATCTCTATTAAAAAATACAAAAATTAGCCAGGCGTGGTGGCGTGTGCCTGTGGTCTCAGCTGCTTGGGAGGAACCTGAACCTGGGAGGCGGAGGTTGCAGTGAGCCGAGATTGCGCCATTGCACTCCATCCTGGGCAACAGAGCAAGACTCTATCTCAAAAAAAAAAAAAAAAAAGAAGACTGCAACTTGGATATGCAATACTTCGTTGACTTTGGGCACTTTCCTGGGACATGGGATTTAACAGTCAAACCGCAAACCCAGGAGATGGAGCAAACTTACTGCTCAGGTAGCTGTTAGAAGCTTGGAAAAGGCCCAGTGTGGTGGCTCAGGCCTGTAATCCCAGCACTTTGGGAGGCCAAGGCAGGCGGATCACTTGAGGCTAGGAGTTTGAGACCAGCCTGGCCAACATGATGAAACCCCGTCTCTTCTAAAAATACAAAAAAAAAAAAAAAAAAAAAAAAAAAAAAAATTAGCCAGGTGTGGTGGCAGGTGCCTGTAATCCCAGCTACTCAGGAGGCTAAGGCAGGAGAATTGCTTGAACCTGGGAGGTGGAGGTTGCAGTGAGACGAGATCGCACCACTACACTCCAGCCGGGGTGACAGAAGGAGACTCCATCTCAAGAAAAAGTCTGGAAAAAATGATACCCAGTTATCAGTGGAGGTGAAATGATCGAGTTGAAGACTAAAGACAGTAAGTGAAGGGGGCACGCTGGAATGAACGTGCTGTGTGAGGTAGAAGGCCCCTCAGAGGAGTCCCCCTCCACTGGCGCCATCAGCAAGGCTGGTGAGAGAGGCACACCTTGCTAAGCAGGTCGGTGGTGACTCCCCTCTGCAGGCCAGAGCTGACAGCAGGGGAAGCAGTCACAGAGCTGGATTCATTACCAGTTATGTATTCCAAGTGACAGCACTTAATTGCAAGAAGCCAGGAGACCACAATTACTGGAAAGACCAACGAGCTGAAGGGAGGTTCCCAGGGAGCTTGAGGTTGTAGAGATGGTTAAGGAATGTGATCGACTGTTTTTCTACTTCTGCTATAACAAACCACTACACATGTAGTGTCTCTAAAAGTACAAATGGGCCGGGTGCAGTGGCTCATGCCTATAATCCCAGCACTTTGGGAGGCCGAAGTGGGCAGATCACTTGAAGTTGGGAGTTGGAGACCAGCCTGACCCACGTGGTGAAACCCCATCTCTACTAAAAATACAAAAATTAGCCAGGCATGGTGGTTCATGTTTGTAATCCCAGCTACTTGGGAGGCTGAGGCAGAAGAATCGCTTGAACTTGGGAGATGGAGGCTGTAGTGAACTGAGATGGCCCCACTGTACTCCAGCCTGGGCAACAAAGTGAGACTCCATCTCAGAAAATAAATAAAAAGTACAAATGTATGATCTCACGGTTCTGTAGCTCAGAAGTGTGACACTGGTCTCACTGGGCTCAAAGCTTGGGGTCGGGAGGGCTGCATTCCTTTCCAGAGCTCTTGGGGAGAAGCCATTTCCTCACTTATTCTAAGTTCTAGAGGCTGCTCACATTCCTTGGCTCGTGGCTCCCTCCTCCAGTTTCAAAGCCATCAATGTTGCGACTCTGACCATTGTCCCATGGGCACCTTTCTCTCTCTGACTACAGCCTGGAAAGGTCCTCAACTTTTATTTTTTTTGAGACAGTGTCTCATTCTGTCATCCAGGGTGGGGTGCAGTGGTGTGATCATGGCTCACAGCTGCCTCAGCCTCCTGGGCTCAAGCAATCTTCCTGCTTCAGCCTTCTGAATAGTTGGGACTACAGGCACATGCCACCATCCAGCTAATTTTTTGTAAACTTGGGATTTTGCCATGTTGCCCAAGTTGGTGTTCAACTCCTGGCCTCAAGCAATCCACCTGCCTCGGCCTCCCAAAGTGCTGAGATTACAAGCGTGAGCCACCGCGCCCGGCCAAGACACATGACTTTTGATTGAAACAAGGGGTGAAAACAGGAGTGGCCCCGCTTGCCATCTTGTGCTTCCTGTGCCACAGCTCTGGGCTCCACGCGGTTGGATGTCCTGGTCACCAAAGGGATCAGCAAGAATCCTACTGAACTACAATTCCAGCTGCTGCCAGGCCAGCAGGAGGAAAAAGGAATCAGCACGTTGGCAGAGGTCACTGATGAGCAGAAGGTGGGGCTGCTTTCCCACAGTGGGGACGGGAGCAGCATCTCCAGCCCTGCGTGATCACTGGGATGCCTTCGGGAACTCCCCTCCCCCACTGTATCTGTGCACAGGCATCTGCAGCAACCCCAGACTGAGAAGGGGGTACCCATCCATAAGTGCTCAGACCCTTCAGAAACGAAGGTGTGGGTCACTCCACCAGGCAGCCTGGTGACACCTGCCACAATTGCTGGGGGAGAGGCATTTAGAATGGGTACTGGAGGAGGGGGAAGATGAGTACAGTCTGCAATCACAAGAGTTTTGGTTTCTGTTTTGAGACAGGGTCTCACTCTGTCGCCCAGGCTGGAGTGCAGTGACATGATCATGGCTCACTGCAGCCTTGACCTCCCAGGCTCAAGACATCCTCCATCCTCATCCTCCAGAGTAACTGGGAACAGAGGTGCCTATTTTTTTTTTTTTTTTTTTTTTAATAGAGATGGGAGTCTCGATATGTTGCCTGGGCTGATCTTGAACTCCTGACCTCCAACCAACCTCCTGCCTTGGCCTCCCCAAATGCTGTGATTACAGGCGTGAGCCACTGCACCCAGCCTAATCCCAGGGTCAACACTGGCGAAGGAGGCTGCCTTTCACCTCACTGCCTCCTCCCTCCCAGTTCCGCAAGGAAGCAAGGCTCACAGAAATCCCAGAATTGCTGTTTCCGCAATAGGTGTAGAGAAATAGGTGTGACAGTGCGCCTCACAGACCTCCAACGGCAAGGAGCATGACTGACCAGGTGTCCACGCTGCTGAGCTTTGAAATCCACCTTGCAGGCTGGGTGTGGTGGCTCATGCTTATAATCCTAGCACTTTGGGAGGCCAAGGCAGGCGGATCACCTGAGGTCAGGAGTTCGAGACCAGCCCGACCAACGTGGAGAAACCCCGTCTCTACTAAAAAAAAAATACAAAAATGAGCCAGGCATGGTGGCATGTGCCTGTAATCCCAGCTACTCCGGAGGCTGAGGCAGGAGAATCGCTTGAACCTGGAGGTGGTGGTTGCGGTGAGCCGAGATCACGCCATTGCACTCCAGCCTGGGCAGCAAGAGCAAAACACTATCTCAAAAAAAAAGAAAAAGAAAAGAAATCCACCTTGCGTTTGTGCTGAGGCCACACCTCCAGCAGGGCCCTCCCCACCAAGGAGGCAGCGCAGCAAAAACATGAAGGCAGGTCTCATAGCCAGTGCTGGCCGGGGGGTTCCCTGACAGCTCTGTTTTCTTTTGTTTTTGTTTTTGAGACAGAGTCTCACTCTGTCCCCCAGACTGGAGTGCAGTGGCGTGATCTCGGCTCGCTGCCTCCCAGGTTTAAGTGACGCGGCCTCAGCCTCCTGAGTAGCTGGGATTACAGGCGCCCACCACCATGCCTGACTAATTTTTATATTTTTAGTAGAGACAGTTTCACTATGTTAGCCAGGCTGGTCTTGAACTCCTGACCTCAAGTGATCTGCCTGCCTTGGCTTCCCAAAGTGCTGGGATTACAGACATAAGCCGTATCTATATATATTTTTTGAGATGGAGTTTCACTCCTGTTGCCCAGGCTGGAGTGCAATGTCGTGATCTCAGCTCACTGCAACCTCTGCCTCCTGGGTTCAATCAATCCTCCTGCCTCAGCATTCCGAATAGCTGGGATTACAGGCCTGTACCACCACACCCGGCTAATTTTGTATTTTTAGTAGAGACAAGGTTTCTCCATGTTCAGGCTTGTCTCGAACGCCTGACCTCAGGCGATCGGCTAGCCTTGACCTCCCAAAGTGCTGGGATTACAGGCGTGAGCCACTGCGCCCTGCCTCAAATTCATATATTTTAAAAAAGCATAAATGGGCTAGGCACAGTGGCTCACACCTGTAATCGCAGCACTTTGGGAGGTTGAGGTCAGTGTACCACTTGAGGCCAGGAGTTCAAGACCAGCCTGTGCAACATAGCAAGGCCCCATCTTAAAAAAATAAAAATTAAAAAAAAAAACATATAAATACTTGTTATTTATAACAAGTGAGTCACCCTGACAAGGGAGTCAGGGGACTCATGTTTTTGGTACAAGATTTTAATACAATTTGATTTTTGTGTATTTTATATGTAATACACAAAATGAAAACATGGCATATCAAATCCTATCACAAGGTCAAGAGATTGAGAGCATCCTGGCCAACATGGTGAAACACTATCTCTACTAAAAATACAAAAATTAGCCAGGCCTGGTGGTGCGCACCTGTAGGCCCAGCTACTCAGGAAGCTGAGGCAGGAGAAGCTCTTGAACCAGGGAGGCAGAGGTGGCAGTGAGCCGAGATCACACCACTCCACTCCAGCCTGTGCGACAGAGCAAGACTCCGTCTCAAAAACAACAGCAACAACAAAACTATCATACTCATGCTGATGAAATGTAAAATCTATGTAAATGATTTATCTTCCAGGAAAACAAATACACAGAATTGATTCTAGAGAAGGCAGAAAAACAAAACAAAACAAAGCAAAACAAAACAAAAACAGAAGAGATGAGTAAAACTAGAACAAATTGAAAAGGAGTTAAAAGTTTGCCCTCCCAAAAGGCATCTCCTAACAGTGTCAGTGGAAATGTAACTCAACTGGAATTGCCTCTCAGAGCAGGCGGAAGGGTAAATTGGTAAAATTATTGAGGAGAAATGCTGTATTCCAACAATGAGTATACATACAACTATAAAAAAGAATGAACTACTGACCATAAATTGCTAACATGGCTGAATCTTACAAATGTAACATTAAGCAAAAAAGGTTAGGCTCAAAGCTGGGCACAGTGGCATGCACCTATAACCCTAGCTACTTGGAGCCTGAAGTAGGAGGATCGCTTGAGGATGCTCTAGCAGTTGGAGACCAACCTGGGAAACATAAGGAGACCCCCATCTCAAAACAAGCAATAAAAGTTAAATTTAAAAATAGGTAGGCCAGATGCGGTGGCTCATGCCTGTAATCCTGGCACTTTGGGAGGCCGAGGCAGGTGGATCATGAGGTCAGGAGATCGAGACCATCCTGGCTAACACAGTGAAACCCTGTCTCTACTAAAAATACAAAAATTAGCTGGGCGTGGTGGCACGTGCCTGTAGTCCCAGCTACTCAGGAGGCTGAGTCAGAAGAATCGCTTGAACCAGGGAGGCGGAGGTTGCAGTGAGCTGAGATTGCGCCACTGCGCTCCAGCCTGGGCGACAGAGCGAGACTGTTTCAAAAAAAAAAAGGTAATACTCAGGCTGGGGAATACAGGCTCATGCTTGTAATGCAGCGCTTTGGGAGGCTGAGGCAGGTGAATCACTTGAGGCTAGGAGTTTGAGACCAGCCTGGCCAAACTGGTGAAACCCCATCTCTACTAAAAATACAAAAATTAGCTGGGCGTGGTGGGTGTGGGTGTAATCCCAGCTACTCAGGAGGAGACTCACTTGAACGCAGGAGGTGGAGGTTGCAGTGAGCCGAGATCGCACCACTGCACTCCAGCCTGGGGGACAGAGGGAGACTCTGTCTCAAAAAAGTTTATACTCAAGACTTCATAATGTATTCACTGTATTACATGAATTTCAAATGCAAGCAAAACGAATCTGTGGTGATTGAAATTAGAACAGTGGTTACCTTGGGGGCCACTGACAAGAGGCACAAGAGAAGCTTGCTGGGTGCTGGAAAGGTTTTACACTCTGATCCGAGTGGTGGTGGTTCAGGCATAGTCATGTGGAAGGGTTCACGAAGGCTGTACACTTAAAATAGGTGAATGTTACTGGTTGTAGCTCAGTATTTTTTTTTTTTTTAATGAAAAAAAAAGACAAAAAACCCCCACGGTATCTGGTCCAGATGGCTTTGTTGAGAGTTCTAAAAGAGGCAAGAGGAAAGGCCAAGGGTTTCCACAGTCTGCGTTTCTGTTGCGAGCAGGCCTGGCTTACTCAGTCTTTGCTGGTCTCTGGGAGTGCCTGGAGCTATGGCACTGACCTGGGACAAGCTGAGAAGGAAACTCTTGGAATGTGCATGTAGTTACTGATGAATGTTAATCTGTAGTCCTGGGGCACTGAGGCAGGATGAGCAGCCTGTCAGATGTCAGAACGTTTAACATCAAGACTTAGGATGTGCATCTGGCATCTGTTTTGGAGTGCTGTGTTTTGGTTACTATGGCTGGTCACGTGGCAGGAAAGTGCCTGTGTGACCATCTTCTTAGAGCAATGGATTTCGAGACCTGGGTGAGTTTCGCTGGGCAGAGACATCTCACACCTCTGTGGCCCACACCTGGAAAGGAAGCACACCCTGCAACCTGCTCTTGGCCTCCCTGGACTTTGTCTATGTGTATCTCTCTCTGGTCCCGTGTTGTATCCTTTGCTTAGTCAGCCTTAGCTGTGGTATAACCTCATCAGGCCATGTGAATCCTTCTAGTTAATAAGTGAAGTAGGCAAGGGGTCCTGATTCATCCGCCACAGCCCCCAGCTCTGCCCCGCTCTGGGCTGCTGTGCTCCCCTCTACATTTGCTCACAACCGCCTTCTCTCCCTAGAATTTTCTTCTGATCTTTAGTTCCTTGAATCAATATGCTTTCTTTTAATCTCTTTAGCACTCAGGGTTCGGCTAAGGAAGGAAGCCAACAACCTGTATGCTAGCTCACCATCCTAGGGCAAACCAGAAGTCACCCACTTTTAAGAAAAATTGTTTATTGCTGACATATTTCGTTTTTATTTCTGTGTTTATCTGGTTATGTTGAAGAATTTCATTAGTTCTTTCAATAGGTTATCCACTCAGGCCAGGCGCGGTGGCTCACGCACGCCTGTAATCCCAGCACTTTGGGAGGCCCAGGTGGGTAGATTACCTGAGGTCAGGAGTTCAAGACCAGTCTGGCCAACATGGTGAAACCCTGTCTCTACTAAAAATACAAAAATTAGCCAGGCGCAGTGACTCATGCCTGTAATCCCAGCACTTTGGGAGGCCAAGGCGGGTGGATCACCTGAGGTCGGGAATTTGAGACCAGCCTGACCAACATGGAGAAACCCTGTCTATACTAAAAATACAAAATTAGCCGGGCGTGGTGGTGCATGCCTGTGATCTCAGCTACTCGGGAAGCTGAGGCAGGAGAATCGCTTGAACTTGGGAGGCGGAGGTTGCGGTGAGTCGAGATCGCGCCATTGCACTCCAGCCTGGGCAACAAGAGTGAAACTCTGTCTCAAAAAAAAAAAGTTCACTTGGAAAACAAAACAATTGTCCCTGCACATAACTCTTAGGCACTGCTCTTCTCTCTCCACCACGTTGTTCTAGGTGGATGGTGAGCTGCTCGTTACCACTGAAGGACAGAGAAATAAAGGACACAACTGATCGGTTTTCCTTGGAGTGAAGTTAACAGGGAGATCATAGACCAGGTGAAGATGCCTCCAATGTCTAAAACCAACAGGAATTATCAAAATGTAGACTGTAAGAATCTTCTGCTAGCCAACAAGACAGGAAACTCAGTTGGGTGCGGTGGCTCACACCTTTAATCCCAGCACTTTGGGAGGCCAAAGCAGGTGAATCCCTTGAGGTCAGGAGTTCGAGACCAGCCTGGCCAACATGGTGAAACCCTGACTCTACTAAAACTACAAAAATTAGCCAGGCGTGGTGGTGGGCACCTGTAATCCCAGCTACTTGGGAGGCTGAGGCTGGAGAATCTCTTGAACCCGGGAGGTGGAGGTTGCAGTGGAATGGTGCGGTGCCACTGCACTCCAGCCTGGGTGACAGAGCAAGACTCTGTCTCAAAAAAAAAAAAAAAAAAAATCCTTTTTTTACACTCCGCAATACCAAGGCTCTCTGGTGCTCACACTTAGCCATGAACTGCTTGTTCACAGTTCTTAGTTTCTTACTTGCTGCAGACAGAGCATCAGGACAATTTAGCAGTGAGAAGCCACCTCGGCAGTTTCCCTGGCATTGTCCCACCTCCACCCTGGATAATCTTCAAATTCTGCATCATCACAGCTGCCACAGCATTCCCTCCTCCAGGACATTCCCCAGGTCACCACTGATCAGGTCTTTAGCAATGGAGCCACCACGTTGGACTGGGATCTATTTATGCCACCTACTGACCAGGACTGTGTCCTCTTCCCACATTGGGCAGTCGGTGAGACCATTCCAATCCCTATCTTACCTCCCATTTCCTCAGACCACTCCTGGTTCCACTTGTGGTAGTCTGGGTCTTTGGAGAGACAGACACCAAGATGAAATTGAACACGTAAGAATGTGGGAGACATGCTTCTGGGAGAAACCACAGGGAGGAGCTAGAGGAGGCCGGGGGAGCATCAGACCCCAAGTGAAGGAGAGAGGGTTGAGTGGAACATCCTGGACTGACAGTGTGAGAAGGGTTCAGCAAAGCCATGGAGAGTCTCCAGCCAAATTCAGCCATCAGAGGAGTCCCAGGCATGGCTCTCCCTTAGGATCCTTGTTGCACTTGGTCACTAACCCAGAGCAACTTGTGGGAAGGATGTCCATGGTTCAAACTTGAGCATGGGTTTTAGAGGACAGCAGCTGAGGTCCTTGGCCAAGTGTGGTTCCCTGTGCTTGGAGATCTGAGATCTGAGAGGTGCATTTTCATGGCTACCATACTTACATCTTTTTTTGTTTTGTTTTGTTTTGTTTTGTTTTGAGAGGGAGTCTCACTGTTGCCCAGGCTGGAGTTCAGTGGGGCGATCTCAGTTCACTGCAACCTCCACCTCCCAGGTTCAAGTGATTCTCCTGCCTCAGCCTCCTGAGTAGCCGGGATTACAGCCACCCACCACCATGCCCAGCTAATTTTTGTATTTTTAGTAGAGACAGCGTTTTGCCATGTTGGCCAGGCTGGTCTCGAACTCCTGACCTCAAGTGATCCACCTGCCTTGGCCTCCCAAAGTGCAGGGATTACAGGTGTGAGCCACTGCACCTGGCCCATACTTAATCTTCATACCAATCTGGACTTACTACACTGGCTCAGACCCAGTGTCATTCTGGACCTTTCCATCTTTCCTGTGTTATAGTCCTTGAATCCTGGATCTTTTTTTGTCTTATTACCTAGTTTTGGTGGAGTATTTCGTTTAGTGGCTTTCTGAGAAAAGGTGCATGGAAGGCAATTTAAAAAAGATACTGCATATCTTAAATATTTTTATTCTAATTTTTATCAGGCCCTTGGTAGTCTGTCATGGTGAAGAATTCTAGTTTGGAAATTCTGTTTCTTCAGAGTTTTGAAGGCATCAGTTGTCTTTTAGTGTCCAGTGTTGCTCTTTAGAAGTCTAAAGCTATTCTGATTCTTGAGTCTTTGCAGGTGATCTGACTTTCCTCTCTGAAAGTGGCAGCATCCTCTCCTTGTCTCGGGTGTTCTGAGGTTTCAAGGTTATGTGGCTTGGTGTGGGTATGTTTCATTCATTTTGCTGGGCACCTGGTGGGTCTCTCCATCTAGAGTCATGTTTTTTCCTCCGTGTTCTTTAATTCTTGGAAAATCACATTATTTCTTTGATAATTTGATTCATTTTTTTTTTTTTTTGAGATGGGGTCTCGCTCTGTTGTGGTACAATTATGGCTCACTGCAGCCTCAGGCTCCTGGGCTCAAGCAATCCTCCCACCTCAGCCTCCTGAGTAGCTGGGATTACAGGCATTTGCTACCAGACCTGGCTAATTTTTTTATTTTTAGTAGAAACGGGGTCTTGCTATGTTGCCAGGCTGGTCTCAAACTCCTGGGCTCAAGTGATCCTCTCATCTTGGCCTCCTAAAGTGCAGGGATTGTGGGTGTGAGCCACTGTACCCAGCTTGATTCACTCGTTTTTTGGTTTGCTTTCTAAATTCCTAGAGATCTAATGTACCTTCTTGGTAGAACCTCTAATTTTCTTTTCTCTCCTATTTTCCTTGTCACTCCTATGTTTGAGCAGGTCAATTTTATTTTTCTATTCCTATTTGTTTGTTCAAAAATGTGTATTGAGCACCTATTGTAGGTGCTGGAGATACACCAGAGAAAAGACAAAGCCCTTGTGTGTTTTTTTTTTTTTTTTTTTTTTTTTTTTAGATGAGGCCTTGCTCTGTCACCCAGGCTGGAGTGCAGTGGCATGATCATAGCTCGCTGCAGCCTTAAAGTGCTGGACTCAAGGGATCCTCTGCCTCAGCCTCCCACATAGCTGGGACTACAGGTGCACACCACCACAGCCAGCTAATTTTTTTTAAAATTTTTTTTTTAAAGGTGGAGGTTTTTTGGTTTTGGTTTTGGTTTTGAGATCGAGTCTCACTCTGTTGCCTAGAGTGCAGTGGCGTGATCTTGGCTCACTGCAAGCTCCACCTCCCAGGTTCATGCCATTCTCCCGCCTCAGCCTCCCGAGTAGCTGGGACTACAGGCATCTGCTACCATGTCCAGCTAATTTTTTGTATTTTTAGTAGATATGGGGTTTCACTATGTTGGCCAGGCTGGTCTCGAACTCCTGACCTCAGACAATCCACCCGCCTCAGCCTCCCAAAGTGCTGGGATTACAGGCCTGAGTCACTGCACCTGGCCTTTTTAAAAATTTTAGTAAAGATGAAGGTCTTTACTGTGTTGCCCAGGCTGATCTCAAACTCCTGAGCTCAAGTGATCCTCCTGTAATCCCGAAGTGCTGGGGTTATAGGGATGAGCCACTATGCCTGAACCCTTGTTGATTTTGGATTCCAGGTTTTTTTGTTTGTTTTTTCTTCTTTAAACGATGGGGTCTCACTCTATCATCCAGGCTGGAGTGTAGGGACGTGACCGTTGCTCACTGTAGCCTCCAGTTCCTGGGCTCAAGATCCTCCTGCCTCAACCTCTCTGTAGCTACAGGTGGTGCCACCGTGACCCGCTTATTTATTTTGTAGAGACGGGGTCTTGCTATGTTGCCCAAACTGATCTCAAACTCCTAGCCTCAAGAGTTCCTCCCCACTTGGCCTCCCAGATACTGAGATGATAGGCATGGGCCACTGCACCTGGCAGTTCCTTGTTTTCATAATTCTTTCCAGTCACACTGTGCGGTAGTGAGAGAAGGTGGTCAGTTGTTTTCACTTTTCTGAATATGAGGCCTTGTGAGAATCGAACACATGGTCCGTTTTCATCAAGAGTCTATGAGAACTGAAAAGGTTATGTGTTGTATGATGGTAGAGATTAGTAAAATTGAACTAATGCTGATAATTTGATTCTGATTCATTCATTCATATTGCAGCAGCTACTGTATCTAAGATACTGTGCAAGCCATTGGCAGAAATAGTGGGTGAGCAGAAACAATTCTTTTTTTCACAGTCCTTGTAGGCAAGCTAGTGGTGGTGGTGCCAGTGGCAGACACTAATCCCATCGCAGCCTCAGTGGGATGTGTGCAACGCAGGAGAGGAGCAGAGTTCTAGGAGAGACTGAAATAGAGGAACGTGAGCCAGAAGGCTGGGTCACAAAAGGCTTCCCTGGCCAGGTGACAGCTGAGCTGAGATCTGAGGGATGAGTTGGCATGAATGAGACAGAGAGCCTAGAGATGGACAGCCCAGGCCTGGGAAATGGCTTGTGCAGATGCCCTGTGGTGGGAGAGGCATGGTCTTTAAGGAATGGAAGAATGGCTAGAGGACAGAGTGGGAACGTGGAACACGGCTTGAGATGAGCTGGAGAGGCGGACAGCCATATCGGGCACAGTCCCATGGGTCACATAGATTTCTGCCTTGTCCTGGAAGTGACAGAAAGCCTTTGGCCCACTTGACTTAGAGAGATGGTGTACAAATGTTTTGGTTTGTTTGTTTTTACAGAGTCTTGCTCTGTCACCCAAGCTAGAATGTAGTGGCACAATCATAGCTCTCCGCAACCTCAAACTCCTGGCCTCAAGTGATCCTCCTGTCTCAGCCTCCCAAAGCACTGGGATTACAGGCACGAGCCACCATACCTGGTCTGAAAATGTTTTGAGGCCAGGTGCAGTGGCCTGTAATCCCAGCACTTTAGAAGGCCAAGGCGGGTGGGTCATCTGAGGTCAGGAGTTTGAGACCAGCCTGGCCCATGTGGTGAAAACATGGCCTCTACTAAAATACAAAAAATTAGCCGGGTGTGGTGGCACATACCTGTAGTCCCAGCTACTCAGGAGGTTGAGGCAGGAGAATCACTTGAACTCGGGAGGCGGAAGTTGCAGTGAGCTGAGACTGCACCACTGCACTCCAGCCTGGGTGACAAGTGAAACTCCGTCTCAAAAAAAAAAAAAAAGTTTTGAAAAGATCCCCGCTGGCTGTGGTGTGCAGCGCAGTGAGGAGGTGTGGAAAGAGGTTGGTCAGAGTGGTGAGTTAGAAGGCTCCTGTAATGATCCAAGAGGGAGATGATGATACCTTGGATCTCTGGGTGGAGACAGAGGAGATGGACAGAAATGGATGGATCCCTGGAATGGCAGGCAGGTTACACGGACAAGAGTCAGTGACGCATTTCCTGGTCACGGGGCTGGAGGGAGAAGGGCTCTGACCTGCCCAGCGGGATGACTGGTGGTATCACTCTGGAAGAAAAGGGAGAACTTCATTAGTGGTGCTGGGGAGAACAGATGATCGATCTGTCTTAGGCACTATAAACTTTTTCTCTCTATACACATTCTTTTTCTCCTTGCATTGTCAGAGACTGAAAGAAATTGTGTTATTCTTCAATTACTTTTTTATTTCTATCGATTTCCTGTGTTGCAGTTTTGCTTATCTAGTTTGATATGTTTGATGTAACAATGTTACATTTTAAAGAATTTTTTTTTTTTTTGAGACAGAGTCTCACTCACTCTGTCGCCCAGGCTGGAGTGCAGTGTTGTGATCTTGGCTCACTGCAAGCTCCGCCTCCCGGATTTATGCCATTCTCCTGCCTCAGCCTCCCGAGTAGCTGGGACTATAGGCGCCCGCCACCTCGCCTGGCTGGTTTTTTGTGTTTTTTAGTAGAGATGGGGTTTCACCATGTTAGCCAGGATGGTCTCGATCTCCTGACCTCGTGATCCGCCCGTCTCAGCCTCCCAAAGTGCTGGGATTACAGGCTTGAGCCACCGCGCCCGGCCTTTTTTTTTCTTTTGAGACAGAGTCTCGCTCTGTCACCCAGGCTGGAGTGCAGTGGTGTGATCTTGGCTCACTGCAAGCTCCGCCGCCTCCCGGGTTCACACCATTCTCCTGCCTCAGCCTCCCGAGAAGCTGGGACTACAGGCACCTGCCACCACGCCC